>NC_044985.1:22053208-22424063 GCF_008728515.1 Papio anubis | reverse complement strand
ATGTAACCTGCAGTCATGAGCCTATGCTTGTTTGTTCTCAGGGCTGTTTTCTGCTCCTCCCCTGCTCTGCTATTATTTCCTTTGCCTTCTGTCTTTCTGGTAGGTTCAGTCAACAGAAGACATTGGCAGGAGATTAGAGGGGAGGAGGAAGGGAAAAGCCAAGGGATGCTTTTCTCCTTCACTACTTCTCCCCCCATCACCCACCAGGCTTTCTCCAGCTCTCGGGTTCTGATGACACCGCCTCTCCCCCTCATCCCCTCCAGTGCCAGGGATGGCAGTGGCTTCCATCAATTGTTTCCCACATGCCCAGCACCTCTATAGCCAATTCCTTCATGGATTTCCTTCCTGGGCAATCACATAACAATAAAACCTGTGTTGAGGGCCAAAGAGGAAAAGTATGTTGTGAAGAGAGAACAATCAAAGATCTGTCATAGTCTTTATGAGTGAAAAAAGCTTCTCTGAGAAAGAGATATTTAAGCTCAGATAGGAGGAACGAATCAAAGTCAAATAGGCAAAGAATGTGGTTAAAAGCTTGATAGAAGATAGGACAGCACAGGTAAAGGCCCTGAGTCAGAGGAGCTTAGAGCCAAGAAGGAACTGAAGTAAGCATAATGTTACCAGGGTGCAGCTTGCAAGGAGAGAGTGGGTTATAGAATGGAACGGCAATTAGGAAGAGGCTGGATCATGCAGGTCCTGTAGGCCATGTTTAAGACTTTGGTAGCTATCATGAGGATAATGGGTAGCAACTAGACAACTTTAAACAAAAGAATGGTAAGATAGATATGCATTGTTAAAATGATCACTGTATAAAGTGCAAAGGCTGTGATAGAAGTGGGTGAGAATGGATGTAAAGAAACCTGACAGGATGTACTGCAGGAACCCAGGCAAAAGCGGACAGCAGCCTGAGCAAAGGATAGTGGTATCAGAAATGGAAAAAGATGGATGGACTCAAGGGATATTTAGGAAATAAATCAAAAAGCCTTGGCAATTGATTAGTTAAGTAAGAGTGATGGAGAGAGGGATGTCAAGGATGACTCTAGGGTTTGGCTTTTCCAGGTAGGTGGATGGATGGTGGTGCCATCCACCAAGACAGGAGAAGCTGAAGGAGGAATGGGTTGTGCGTGCATGTATGGAGTGAGGAGGAGATGGATCCTAAGTGTGGTTTTCTCATGTTGAATTCAAAGTGACTTAGAGATATCCAAAAGCATTTGTCTCTCCTAGGCACCTAGATAAATGGGGCTAGAGCTCTGTGGCATGTTGGATTTTTGTTTCCAATTCTTCACTCACTTGCAATAGAATTTTACACTCACAGTCTTTGCCATGTAACTTTGCAGTGCCTCTTACTAGTGGGAGGAGTGTGTTTCCCCACCTGTTGATTTTAAATTTGGCCCTGAAACTCTTTGGTCGGTAGATCAGTGGCCAAGATGCAAACGGAGACTTTTAACATGCTTTCATGTTTGGCTTGTCCTCTTGTGATCTTTCATGAGAAGAGCATGCTTTAGCAGGCCACTGCCCCTCCAGCCCATGTCTTAGAACTAAGATGCGCTATTGATCCAAACACAACCTGGAGCCTGGGTCTGGCCTAATCCAGCTGAGCAGTGCCTTGCCTAGCTGATCTGCAGACCTGTGAGCATTGTCATAAACCACTAAGCTTCTGAAGCTATTTGTTCTGCAGCAGAAACCAAGGAATATAGCTCAAAGGAAAGGACCAGACAAGGACATACTTTTGTGAGTCACTGATGTGGAAATGGTAACTACGACTTGTGTCATAAATGAGACCTTTCAGGGATCAGAGCCATTACACGATTTTAAAACAAATCCACTTTGGATAGGTCTGGGTGAACTTTTCTTTGACAATCCCTCTGTCCTCTGAGCCAGGTAGTGCATCTCATCTGAATACCTTTAACCCTCTCTTGCATGGCACTGCAGTTGGGCCTGCTAATCAAAGCCTCAGGCTTCAAACTTGTGTCACTGCCTGCACACCCAAACTCTGTCTTCTACCCATCTTATGGCTTAGACATCTATGGCGCATTCTGATTTGGTATGTCTTTGAGTAGCGATCACTTATGCCTCTTGAACATTTGCTTTTTAAATGTAAATTTCAATGCCCTTGGGCCAAAGCTAGCTAGATATCAGGCTATGTGGAGTTAACACCTTTGCCAAAAAAGCCTCTGTCTACATCGCAAGGGTGACTGCCTGCAGCCATCAATGTAGAACATCATTCAACTTTCTCGAAATGCCAGTGAGAGGACTCAAAACAAGATCTTTTTTTTTTTAGTATTTTTATTTTTATAAGTTCTGAGGTACATGTGCAGGATGTGCAGGTTTCTTACATAAATGTGTGCCATGGTGGTTTGCTGCACCTATCAACCCATCACATAGGTATTAAGCCCAGCGTGCATTAGCTATTTTTCCTAATGCTCTCCTTTACCCAACACCACCCCAACAGGCCCCAGTGTGTGTTGTTCCCCTCCCAAAACAGGAACCTTTTGAAGACTCCATTTAGATTCCTTGATAGGAAGAAGAAAAGGTGGAAATCTATATTATGTATGTTGATTCCTGGTTCCTCCAGTTAAGGAATCTACATGGTCGCTCCAGTTTAGAGTCATCTCAGATTCTCATCCTTTCTTCCTGTCTCCTTATTATTTTTTCTTTCTCTCTTTTTCATTTCTCTCTCTCCACTCAGGCTGCATTCATTAAGCTCTCTTTGCTTAGGTTTGAATAAAATGAGCATATTGAAATATTTAGAAGATTTCTTTTCCCCTTTCCCTGTGCTAATTCTTTAGCCAATTCACTACCATAATAGAAGTTTATTTTCATTTTTCCCGTTTCTCTGTTCTGTGTGTTTGAAGAATTCTCTCGCATATTCATTACATCTGGTAATCTAACTCTCTCTATTCCGTAAATGATTCCCTTCATCTTTCAGGGGATATCGAATGAATTTTTTTTCCTTCCCTGTTTGAAATCAATCTGCAGTGATATTTGAGTTCTATGCGGGTCTAATGGAAAAGATGAGGAAAAAACCCACAGCATCCACATCCCTGATGGTTACCATTCAAGCCTCTTCACTAAGTGTTTTAAAGAGCACCCAGGCAGGAGTTAGAAGGCCTGAATTCCAGCTTCAGCTCTTACACTGGGTAGCTGCGTCACCCTAGATTGTATTCTCCTTATCGTTTTTGTTTTATTTTGTTTGGAGATGGGGATCTCACCCTGTAACTCAGCTGGAGGGCAGTGGTGTGATCATAGCTCACTGCAGCCTCCAACTCCTGGGCTCAAGTGATCCTCCCGCCTCAGTCTCCCAAGTAGCTAGGACTACAGGCACAATTTTTAAATTTTTTGTGGAGATGGGTGTCTTTCTATGTTGCCTAGGCTGGTCTTGAACTCCTGGTCTCTAACAATCCTCTCACCTCAGGCCCTGGAGTTGCTGGGATTTTCAGATGTGAGCCACCATGCCTGCCCCTTCTTCCCTGCCTTTAAAATGATGATAATATTATGCTAATTACCTTACCTGACTGTTGACCTAATTAATCTGAGTAAGAAATATTTTAAATATGATTAAACATTTAAAGCTGTAGCAGTTAGGAATATATTTGGTAGTAGAAAAAAACTAATCAACTCACAGTAACTTTAATAGTTGGGGTTATTTTTCTTTTAGAACAAGAATAAAGTAAGTGATTACTTGGGTGGGTTCAGTGTATCAACATTCTTTGTCTTCATCAGGAGAGCAAAAATTGCCCCAGAACATACTCCTAACAGATTTGCACTTGTTTTTCATGGCTGGAAGTGAGTCATAGGGCCACACTTAGCTCAAGAGAGACTGGAAAAGTGAGTATTTGGAGGTCAGTGGGTGGTAAAAAGAAGGGTGTTGAAAATAATTTGGGGATCATCATTTAGAATTATCTGCCTAGGGGAGTGTCGAATTAAAATCATATTAATTAATACACCTACAACCTTCCTTTGGAGGGAGATGCAGTGTTTCCAGAGGCCTCAAACTTCATTTTCTCAGAGAAAGCAGAAGCCCAAGAGGAGAGCCAAGTGCCTGCTGTGCCTTTTCCTTGGGGCTGTATCTTCCCTAGCTCTAGATTGCTGGTCCAAGGGAATCAGGCCACTCAGTTGACTTCGTCAATGGAAATTCTCAACACAGAATGCTCCTCTTCCACTGGGAGATGTTTCAACCTGTCAATAAAAGTGCACACTCTCAAGTCATGGGGCACAGGTGGAATTCTGACTCTTCTCTTTTCTAACTGTTGATCTCGGACAAGTTTATGGTTAAAACATTCACATTGCTAATTTGAAAATGAGAATAACAATGCTACTTATCTCTTTTCTATGGCAGGGAGGATTAAATAGAAAGCGGTAAATAGAGCGGCTACCATATGTAACCACTCAGTAAATGGTAGCTGCTATTATTAACATTAGTAGTTGCTATGGACTGAATCTCTGTGGCCCCCCAAATTGATACGTTGAAACGTAATCCCCAATGTGATGGTATTTAGAGGTAGGGCTTTTGGAAGTGATTAGGTCATGAGGGTGAGGTCCTCATAAATGGGGTAATCACAGTTTATAAAAAGAGACTCTCTCCGGGCGCGGTGGCTCACGTCTGTAATTCCAGCACTTTGGGAGACCGAGGCAGGCAGATCACGAGGTCAGGAGATCGAGACCATCCTGGCTAACACAGTGAAACCCCGTCTCTACTAAAAATACAAAAAATTAGCCGGGCGTGGTGGCGGGCGCTCGTAGTCCCAGCTACTTGGGAGGCTGAGGCAGGAGAATGGCGTGAACCCAGGAGGCGGAGCTTGCAGTGAGCCTAGATGGCGCCACTGCACTCCAGCCTGGGCGACAGAGTGAGGCTCCGTCTCAAGAAAAAAAAAGAGACTCTCGAGAGACCCCTTGCCCTTCAACCCTGTGAGAACACAGTAAGAAGATGGCTGTCTGTGAACCGGAAAGCAGGCCCAGGCCCTCACCATACACAGAATCTGCAGGCACCTCAAGACCTCTCAGCCTCCAGAACCGTGAAAAATAAATGTTTGTTGTTAAAGCAACCCCGTCCAGGATATTTTTGTTATAACAGTCCAAACAGACTAACGCAGTAACCCTAAACACTAGCACTTTTTAAATGTACAGATTTTCCAACTCTATGTCAACATTACTCCAAAAGGTTAGTTAACAACAAAAATTATATGAATAATGATTTCTTTCTATTTGCATCTAAAATTAAACCACATGAGCTTATTGGAATTCATCCTAGAATCTCTGTAATTGTTAGTATTTGAATGATAAGCTCTCCCATACATTTACTAAAGTTTGTAAAGAAAACTCTGCCCTTCCAGAGTATGATGCTCTGTCCCCGTGACGTATCTAATAAGTTCATTACTTGTCTGTAGTAGTCTCTTGTCAAATTCAATTTGCAAAGACAAAAGCATCATAGCCATTTCTTTTAATCTTGTTTGTAATATTGCTCATTAAATAGAAGATATATTATGCCAGATCTTGCTCATTTCAAAGCAAATTATAGAAGGTGACTAAATTGTGCACCAAGAGAAAGAGTCCAGTGTTTTACCAGCAAGGCCACAAAATCAACATTTGCTTTTTGACAAGCCGAGAGATCCAAAAGAATCTTGATGAACCTTAATGCTGTCTGTCATATACTACAATGTTCATAAATTATTTCTTTGTGAAAGAATGACTAATTATTATGCCTATATGGGGATCATTTGCATATTCAAGCTCAAGTGTTTTATGGAAAAAAGAATGTCGACTTGTTGTGAGGGCAAACTCCTTCCCTCCAAATTAAAATACTTCTTTTTACACACGGTTACATTAGGCTTGCTATTGAAACCCAGAGAGAGAGAAAATATAATTCAGGAACTCAGTCCAAATCTATTTTCCCATTTCCAAGAAAAAGGAAAACAGTATATTTTTCATGTATTTTAGACTAAATTTTTGAAAAGTGTGCCATTCTGCTGCCATTGTTCATAGGGGAAAATGATCCGGATACAATTGGCCTAATCAACTCTTAATCTGAGAACATAAGTGGATGATTATACCTAGTGTTACCCACACAAGCAGCTGCTGACATCAGGGTCCTTTTGAAAATGCTGCACCTGAGATTGATGCCAGGTAGATGGCACTGGGGATTTCAGACTCCAGAATTGAAAAGAAGCTGAGCATCTGGTGGATCCATCCGCTGAGCCAAAAGGCTGCTCTCTACAGATGAATGAGTGTTAAGACAGCCGTCCTTCCTAGACCATGAGCAGCTGCTGGCCAGGGTTGCTGCCTGCCAAAAGGGTGGAGTTGGGAGAAACCAGGAGTCAACCACAGCTACCACAGTCTAATGAGTCAGTTTGACACCAGGGACATATTAGGAGGACTTGCTGCTGCCACAGGCTTGCACACGACTCTTCTCAACTGCAGGAGAAAACCAATATGATGCCAGGCTATAAGAAGCAGCATCACCATCAGCCCAGTCACATTCTACTTATAGCCCACTCCCTCTGATAGCATAAAGCTAGACCTGCCCTGGGCTGCTGGTAGGATAAAGCTAGACCTGCCCTGCACTGCCAGCAAAGTCTTCCTGAAAGCCATACATGGCATGCAGAGGAGAAATATGGAACATCTAAGTGAATATAGAGGAGAGGGCATTTCTGAAAGACACGCATGAGTCAGGCCCACAGGCTTAAAATACAGTGATACTTGCATTGGTTTCTTACAGCTGTTGTGACTTAGAACAACAGACATTTTTTCTCCCATGGTTCTGGAGGCTGAAAGTCTGAAATCAATGTGTTTTCAGGGCCGTGCTCTCTCTGAAGTCTGTAAGGAAGAATCTTTCTTTGCCTCTTCCAGCTTCTGGTGCTTTCTGACATCCCTTAGTTTGTGGGAGCCTAAATTCAGTCTCTGCCTCCTTCTTCATTCATATGGCCCCCTCCCTGGGTCTCTGTGTGTTTCTCATAGTCTTCTTATGATGTCACCAGTTATTAGAGGGTGGACCCACCCTACTCCAGTATGACCTCATCTTAATTTGATTAGGTCTGCAAAGTCCGTATCTCCAAATAAGATCACATTTACTGGCACGGGGAGTTAGAACTTTAACATATCTTTTTAGTGAACACAATTCACACCACAACACGGGCACATGAAGAGGGAATTAGATGAATGTAGGGGAGAGGTATTTTCCTTCTCTATATTCACTTAGACAGAAAGAATATCATGAATCAAGCCGAAGGGCTTGAAACGCCGCGGTGCTTCTGTAGAAAAACAGCAATGCCTCACTCCTCACTCCTGCAGGATGCTTTACTTCCCCTGTGGTAAGACCAGCAACACTTAATGATTATTTGCGCCTTGTATGGGTAGAAGGGTCACTTGTGTAAGTATAACACATCAGCCCACCCCTAAAATTTGCAGGGCTCAGGATAAGAACACAAATGGAGACCCAAGTAGCATATGTCCAGTTATTTCAAAGTTATATTTCATGCTACAAATTGTTAAGCCAAATATGGTCTGTTCTCCTATTTTGACAAATACACCTTCATTATTACAAATTTTTTATAGGAATTGGAAAACTGTGGTTTTTATTTAACTGAAAGTTGGCAAAATATCAGATGATCTGTCTGGGTATTCTGTTGAAAGGCTGGTGATGCTAGGATGAGTAATAAAATAAAGACATACAAAATTCATAAATTATTATATAATTATTTCACAGAATTTACTGTCTTGCCTTTATTTCAGAAAATGCACTAATTATGTTGTTGTTGCCAGGGGCAATGGCTCACGCCTGTAATCCCAGGACTTTGGGAGGCCGAGACGGGTGTATCACCTGAGGTCAGGAGTTCGAGACCAGCCTGGCCAGCATTGTGAAACCCCATCTCTACTAAAAATACAAAAAATTAGCCGGGCCCGATGGCACATGCCTGTAGTTCCAGCTACTTGGGAGGCTGCGGCAAGAGAATCACTTGAACCTGGGAGGCAGAGGTTGCAGTGAGTTGAAACCGCGCCATTGCACTCTAGCCTGGGAGTCAAAAGCAAAACTCCATTTAAAAAAAAAAAAAAAAAAAAATTGTAATCAAGCTTTTCACATAATTCATATTTTATAGATAGTACTGCCAAATTAGACCAAATTGTTTGAATTGCTATTGTTCTTAGGTAGTTTTTAGAAACTTTAATCTTGAGAAATTTTGCTTTGCCAAGGCAAAAGCAACTGATATTTTCATCAAAATGCTTAAAGCAATACTTAGATTCAGATACGAACCATGAGTTTTATAGATCATGTTCAAACATTATAATTCATTTATATGTGAAAATTTACCATTATCACAGAAAGAGCTATAATACATTTAATTTCATCATAAAAAATGCTGTCACTTATATAACAGTTTTGACATTATATAAAAGAGTATAAAAAGCCATTTTACCTTTTTTAAGTTCTTATTTCAATTATTTCAATACTGGGGTAATTACTGAAAAACTAAAAATAGTAGCATGTTTAAGATTTGTTTAAATCTCTCTCTAATCAGGACTATATTTGAATCTATACAAGCTAGAAAAGAGTCTTCTTAAAAATTAGTGTCAGGATTATTTGCACACATTATTTGTTGCTCCTTAGAGTCACTTTTGTTTCCAACTTCTAATTTTCTTATATTTTATTGATACGTCATTTTTTGTTGTGTAACTCACATGTAGTTTCTATTACTTATAAAAATACATTTTATAATTAAAATACTATGATATATTATATACATATAATATGCATGTGTGTTAAATCTTTTAAAAGTAAAACAAATTTGTTTAGGGTTTTGTAAACTTTTTCTAGCATTATTAATGTATCCATCCATTTATACCAAATAACTGTGCACAAATTATACTAATTATAAAATTTATACTAATTATAAATTACTTTGATTTTCTGTGACGACTACAATTTTCTTTTCGAGCATCTTTTGCACCACTCTCTTGGTGCAACTTGTATTTCTTTATGTGTCCAAGAGATGCTGTGAGGTTTAATCAAAACATTTCATATTTTAAACGAACCAGAAAATATTACATATAATCTATATACTATTCCCAATAATGTCATGGATAAGGGCACAGTAAAGGCCATGCCTCCTAGTAATGAGCACAAAAGAATTACACAAAAGAGTGCCAAGTACAAAGATAGATTTGGAGCAAATTCTTGGCTTGTGCACCTTTTCCTTTATCAGCTATGTTAGCATCATTTTCGGAGGCTTGTCATTGATAACTTTTATTTTGAAAGAGAGATCTGTTAAAGAATACAAAATTATAGCCAGATAGGAGAAATAAGTTCTAGTGTTCTATAGTACTGCAGGATGATTATAGTTAAAAATTATAGTTTCAAATAGCTAAAAGGAAAACATTGAACGTTCCCAACATAAAGAAATGACAAATGTTTGCGATGATGAATATGCTAATGACCCTGTTCTGATCACTCTGCATTACATGTATTGAAGCATCACTACATACCCCAGGAATATGTACAATTATTATTTGTCCATTAAAAATATAAAACAACATTTAAAAAACAAAGAAAAGCTGTTTTTAATATTTGTGTTTTATTGATTTTTATTACTGTTCGTATAAAATTAAAACTTAAGAATTCTAGCTTTCAATGTCCTTTTGTTTGCTAATGTAAAGAGGTGATATCAAATTTCTGGCATTAGATAGATACGTAATATATATTATTCATATTACATATGATATAATGTATATATGTACTGTATATTATATATTTTATATGTGTGTGTATTTATACACTTATTGAATTATTATATATTACAAAATGTTCCTCAGTTACCATGTGCAGTGTAGCACAGTGTTAATTCACGGGTTCTTCCTGAATCACAAATTAGAACACGAAGAGAAATAAGAAAATGGATGCTGAACACTACTATGAAAAGATACTTTGTTAGACAAAAATCTGGAGCACTCATAATATCAGAGAGGGAAGATTGGGTAAATTAACTAAATTGCCTTTTCTCTTATCAAGTGGTCCTGCCACCCAAATCCTCCTCAAACTCCAAATTAGTGTCTGTTTCCAAAGTTGGCAGTGACTAAACCCACAAATCTTCAAGTAACTATTCCTTCAAGGATGTAGGGTATATAATTTGGCGTCTCAGAGACTTGATGATGTGGGTCCTCTAACATACAGAGCCCAAGGAAGAAGCCCCTCCTACCCAGAGCTTAGGGCAATGCTGCAAAAAGTCAGTTCCTTGGGACTGGGACTTTTTTCAGTATAGCTCATGGCTCACTGACTCAGTATCATAGGAACTTAATGGAAAAAAGTGGCCATTCTAAACATATTAATGAAATAGGACCTCTCCACAGCATATGAGTATGCATATACATAACTACACTGGCAAAGTGAGTTTTAAAAGTTCATGTGTATACTTAATTAAAATCACTTTGTGATGATGATGGTGATATAAATAATAATTTCTAAAAAGACAAGCGGAAGAACGGCAGCTACTGCTTTTCAGATAATTCCTACGTACCAAATATTGTGCTACATACTTTCTGCAAATTATCTCATTTACATTTATTATCCTTATTGTACAGCTGAAGAAACGGAGAACCAGAGAAGTTGTGTGACTTATACAAAGTCACCTAGCTGATAAGTATTAGGAGCAGATTTGGATCACAGGTTAGTCTGACTATATAAAGTTCATGTTCTTAACCATTGTATTCTTGCACAGTATTTAATTTGACAGAACAAGACAACATGAATCATGATTCTATTTTCCTCTATATTTTAATTATTAAAATGAAAATCATTCACAAGTAATAAAAGACAACATTCTCATGTTAAAAGATTCAAGAAACACAAAACTATATAAGTCAAAAAAAACAAAAACAAAAAACTAAGGTCTTCTTGTACCTTTCACTAGAATTCTTTTCTTTTTTCCAGGTAACCACTGGATGTAGCTTAGTATATATAGACATATGTATAGCTTCCTTTACATAAATTAAGCAAAAAAGATTATATATTATTCTGTGACTTGCTTTTTTTAAAATGTAGTAATGTGCCATGAGATATTTTTACATTTGAATCTCTACATGTATTTCATTGGTTTCAGTGGCCCAGCATTTTAACTATTCCTGTAGTTCTGGAATTTAGACAATATCTGCTTTTTGCTTTTAAAAAGTGCTGCACCAAATAGCCTTATATATATGCCTTGGTGTGTACATTGCCTTTGAATAGGATTTGAATTGCTAGGTTACAAAGTATACTCCTTTTCAACATTTTGGTACAAATTTTGGTTGCATCTGCCAAATTGCCTTCTAACACTACTTATTTATACTCACACCAAGAGCATACATAACTTTTTCTGCCATGGGAGATAATTTTATTTAAGGGGGTATATTTGGAACTCCGTAGCTAAACCACCACTAACTGTATCCAAATGGTGACCAAAGTTTATACAAATCTGTTTAAAACATCCAGCAATGAGTGGATAAATGAACAATAAACTATTTTTCCATAAGCAGAGGTACATCTCTCTCTGAATAAATCTTTGCTACAACATACTGTCTGCAACTTTTTCTTCCTCATGAGAAACAAAACCATGAATCAATTGCACATTCAATGTAAATTAGGTTTTTTCAGGTTTTGGGGTGATGACGATAAAACCTGCATTAGTACTGTGCTTTTAACTTTCAAGCTACTTTTATAAATCTCAAATCCTCCATGAAGTCATAGGATTTTTAAATATAAAAAAAATCTGATAAAGTTTTATTGGATTTGGTTGTGTATAAAGGTAGATACTGAACTTTCTCCAGGTTGGAATGTGACCTCAAGAGCGGGGACTCTTGTGTTTTGCTCATCATAGTCTGCTCGTGTCTTTGCACTGTGTTTAACACTTAGGTGACAAGTAAATGAAGTAAAAGAGCCTGGTTCAAGCTTTCCCTTGGTAGAATAGGAAAGAGTGCTAGAGAGTTTGAGTTACTTAAGTAAGGACATGAAGTTTATTAATGGCGTAATCGGAAGTCTTGGCAGCCACGGTTTGCTGTGCTTTGCTGTTGCACACAGCTTTGGTCACATGTGGCTCTTCACTCACAGCCGAAACGTGCCTTGATCAATTGGTTCTTAAAACCGAGTGCTCCTCTGAGTATACTTTTTACTGTGTGCTGAATGCAAAGTAGCTATTTGGTCCAATTTTCTCCCCTAATTTACAATCATCTCCCCCACCAAAAACCACCGCCACTGTTTCATCTGGTAAGATAAGTAGAGAAAGTACACACTCTGTCTGTCTAGGCATCCAACTGGATTTCCCTGTAGTCTCATTTGGCACGCTTCATTGTTTTACAGCTTCTCTCCTCTCCCTTACCACAGTGCTTTCAATTTTCTTTCTGGCATTTCATGCAGATTAGAAAAGACTACATACACAGACCTGAAATTCCTAATTTATTTAGCCAAGGAGTCTGACATTAAGGGAAGCCAGGCAGCAGTATGGAGCAGAATCAGATACAGCCTGTTTAGGAGAGCTTCTCTCTGCAGCTTGGACTCACAGATGGTGCACAGCTGTTGGTGACACTCTCTGACCTGGTTAGTAATCCTGAGCAGAAAACACCTTGAATACTTGCCTTCTCACTGACTTTTAAACTTGGGACTTCCATTGCCCAGTCTACAATAATTCTGACAATCCTGGCATTCTTGTTTAGAAGGTTCAGACTGAGCTGGTTCTGGAGCCAAATGCATCATCATATAGGCCACACCCTTCTCTGAGGAAGGAAAGCAGCATCTGTGCTTGACAGCCCTAGCACTGTGTCTCTGACCCCGTCTTCCGGTGATCTAGAGGGCTTAATCTTTTTTCTTTTTTTTTTTCCCGAGAAGGAATCTCGCTCTGTTGCCAGGCTGGAGTGCAGTGGTGGTATCTCAGCTTACTGCAACCTCCACCTCCCAGGTTCAAGTGATTCTCCTATCTCAGCCTCCCAAGTAGGTGGGACTACAGGCACACGCCACCACACCCAGCTAATTTTTGTATTTTTAGTAGAGACGGGGTTTCACTGTGTTGGCCAGGATGGTCTTGATCTCCTAACCTCGTGATCCGCCCGCCTCTGCCTCCCAAAGTACTGGGATTAAAGGCGTGAGCCACCATGCCCAGCCAAGGGCTTAATCTTTACACTTCCCAAGTGCTAAAGCAGAGGAACAGGCTCAGTGACACCTACAATTATGATAAAGACATGGCCTCTGGCCTAGAAAGGAACATTTTGGTAGGTAGACTAGGTCATGTCTTCAAATAATAGGACAAACCAGTACATGATCAACATCTTAAGAGAGAAGTTCTAAGCATTCTAAGAGAAAATAATTAATTCTATCCAAGGTGGCTGAGGAAAAGACAAGCCTAGAGGCCAGAGAAAGTATTTGTTAGCCCATTACCACATGCCCACACCCAAACAACCAACATGGTCTACTCACACCATCTCTTTCAGGAGAATAGTGCTTTCTACTCACCGCTAGCTAAGCTCAAAGGGATGTTCCAAGTTAAAAAGAACAAGTTCTTCCAAGGGAACATGCTACAAACTCATTCACAGTTCAGTCACAGGAAGACCCCAGCACTCGGACTAGTATTATCTCCAGGAGTTAAGAAAAGATGTCAGCAATTCAAGCCAATTCAAATTACTTATTATAGGTTGAGCATTTATTTAGCAAAATCATGGTTTCTCTAAAATGGCACTGTCCCTGTCATTGATTTCATAGTGATTTGTTATATAGTTGGGTTGCTGTGGCTTTTAGCATGGCCCTAAACATATCTAGTAATTTTGTAGTTAAAATATATATAAGGTAGAATATATAAAATATGCATATATTTAAACATATATATGTTTACATTACATATTTTATACATATACATATATACATATTATATATACACACATATATATAGATAGATATAATAGGTTAAAATCCCATAGAGAAGCAAAGAGAAACGGTGTTCATGAATTATCTATTTATAAAATACCTAAAGGGCTGGGTGCCGTGGCTCACACCTGTAATCCCAGTACTTTGGGAGGCTGAGGCAGGTGGATCATGATGTCAGGAGTTCGAGACCAGCCTGGCCAGCATGGTGAAACCCCATCTCTATTAAAAATACAAAAATTAGCCAGGCAAGGTGATGCATGCTTGTAATATCAGTTACTTGGGAGACTGAGGTAGGAGAATCGCTTGACCCTGGGCGGCGGAGGTTGCAGTGAGCCGAGATCGCGCCACTGCACTCCAGCCTGGGCGACAGAGCTGCCTGAATATATAAATAAATGAATGAATGAACAAATAAATAAAATACACTTCCAGTAAATTATTGGTAAGACTGGTTGTTTATGGCAGTTCTTAGGTAGTTGTGTATGTGACTCCCAAGAAGTAATATAGAAGTCGAGGATAGTAATGATATGAAAAAGCTGGCATTTCAAATCAACTGTGACAGGTATTAAAACAAGCGGTACATATTTGAAAAAAATTAGATTCTCACCTGTTACCACGTATTGAAATAAATTGTATATGTATTAAGTGTCTAAGGAATAGACCAACTTAACATGTAGGTTTGTTTCTATACTGAACATAGAAATCTATACCCAACAACTGCAGAATGTACATGAAACATTCACCAAGATGAAACATTGTATGCAAGCCCGTAAAATAAGGCTCAATTGATTTCACCTTAAGAAGCTACAAAAAGAAGAGAAAGTCAAATCTAAAGTAAGTAAAAGACGATAATAAAGATAAATAAAAGCTAAGGAAATAGAAAACAAACAATAGAAAAGTTACCAAAACAAGAAATTCACTTTTAGAGAATATTAATAAAATTGATAAACCTTTAGCAAAATTGGATCAAGATGAAAAGAGATAAAACACAAATTACCAATTTTAGGAATAAAAAGGGAATGTTATGACACAGCTTGCCAACACTGAAGAGATAAAAAGAGGATGTTAAGAACAACATAATACCAACTATTGAATAACACATGAACTAGAGAAATATGTTTAAAAAACACAAATTATGAAAATGTGCTGAAGAAATAGAAAATTTGAATAACATTAGATTTATTTTTAAAATCATGTGTAATTAGAACATTCTCACAAAGAAAACTCTAGGATTAAATGGCTTCATTCACTGAAAAGTAAAAACTCCCTGAGAAAAGTTAAAGAAGCCTTAAACAAGTGTGTGAATATAACATATTCATAGATTCAGAGGCTCAATATCGTTAAGATATCAATACTTCTCAAAGTTTGAATTTATTTATAAATTTAATGCCTTCTGAATCAAAATACTACCAGGCTTTATTTTAACAGAAAATGACAAGCTAATTTTAAGATTTATAGAGAAATACAAAGGACTCTGAGTAGCCAAGATCATATTGAAAAATAATAAAGTTGGAAAACTTTTACAACATGATTTCAAGACTTGCTATAAAGCTACAGTGATCAAAAACTTGGTTTGCTGGCATATAACTAGATATATAGGTTAATAGAACAAAATCAAGACCTGAACATATTGATCAGCTCACTGATTTAAAACAAAGAAATATAAGGGGGAGTGACTGCTTAATGGACATGAGGTCTCCTTTGGGAGCAATGAAAGGTTTATGGAGTACATACAGGCGGTGGTTGCACAACAACAGGAAGGCACTGACCGCCACTGGACTGTATGCTTTTAATTGGTTAATTTTATGTTATGTGAATTTTACCCTAACAAAGACAGAAGGGTATCAAGCAATTCATGGGGGTGAAGAAGAGTATTGTCAACAAAATGGCACTAGGATCAACAGAACAGGATATCCATTCTAAATTTAAAAAGAATAAAAGAACCTTGAAACTTTACTCAATGGCATTCACAAAAATCAATTCAAAATGAGTCATAAGCCATATGTATAATCTAGAATTTGGATGTGTTAAAGGAAAACAGAAAAAAATGTCTACATGAATGTAGGGTAGACAAAAATTGTTTTACACAGGACACAAAAGTTACTAACCATGTTTTGAAATAGAAAAATTATATTTTATCAAAATGTAAAACCTTGTGTGCTTCAAAAGTTACCATTAAGAAAACAGAGACAAATCACAGACTAAGATTTTCTTAAATGGTCTATTTGGCAAACGATTTATAGCTGGAATATAAAAAGAACTACCAATTAATAAAAATTAATCATAAAATAATACAATAAAATAAAAACATTTAAAGTAGATAAAACTCTTGAACAAGGACTTCATAAAAGAAGATATATGGATAACTAACAGCACTTAAAAATGTTCAATGTCCCTGTGTTCCTGTGGGTAATAACGTAAACTTAATCATGAGGGGAAAAAAACCAGACCTACTTAAATTAAGGGACATTCTATAAAATAATTAATGGTAATCTTCAAAAATGTCAAGGTCATGAAAGTCAAGGAAAGACTGAAGGAAGGTAAACAGACATCACAACTAATTATGACATGTGACACTGAACTGGCTCCTTTTGCCATAAAGAGCATTGAGACAATCATTGAAATGTGAATGGGGTCTTACATTAGATGGTGTGATGGTGAATTTTACGTGTCAACTAGAATGGGCCACAGAATGCCCAGATATCCTGTAAAATGTTATTTATGGGTGTTTCTGGAAGAGATTAGCAATTGAATAGGTGGACCGAGTAAAGCACATGACCCTCCCCAATATGGGTGGGTACCATCCAGTTTGCTGAGGGCCTGAATGAAACAAAACGTGAAAGAAGGTCAAATTCTTTTTTATTTGACTGCTTGAGCTGGGACGTTGATCTTCTCCTACCCTTGATGCTCCTGGTTCTCAGGCCTTCAGACTCAGACTAGAATCCACATCATCAACCCTCTGGTTCTCAGGTCTTCAAACTATACCAGCTTGCGGACAGAAGACTGTGGGACTTAGACTTCAAAGTCATGGGAGTGCATACTTTATAATAAATCCCTTTACATACATGCACATATCCTATTGGTTCTGTTTCCCTGACCTAACCAATATATACAGTCTCGATGCATTGATGTTGATTACCTGATTTTGATGATTTTATTGCATAACATCCTCGTATGTTGGAAATTCACACTAAAGTATTCAGAGTTATGGAGGATTGGGTCAGTAGTTAACTTTCAAGTGATTAGTAAAATAAGTTCTTTGTTTTGTGATTGCAGCTTCTCTGTAGGTTTGTGGTTGTTTCAAAAAATATTTTAAAAGACAACTATGTAAAAGTATAGGATATAAAGTATGTTCCAAATGTGAAAATATAAAACAAAATTATGTATTGTTTTATGTAGATAAAGGAAATAGAAGTAGGTCTGTAGAGCTTTAGATGAAGAGTGGTTACATTTGGGAAAGAGAGTTGATTGTGGAAATTAGGAAAGATTCTAGTTTGTGATTCAAAATCTTTCTATGTTGTTTGACATATTTATACAATGATAATATAGTCATATATTGCTTATATGAAATGAAAAAGAGGAGATAAAACCACCACTGCTTTCTGATTATGTGATTTTAATATTTGGGGAGTTTAAAAATAAACTAGAAAACTACTACAAGCAGTAAGAGAATTCAATAAGGCAGCAGAGTATAAAATTAATACACAGAAATCAATAGATTTCATGTATACCATGAAATCAGAAAATGTACAAGGCAGGAAATGTCACAGAAGACAAAAATCTCATTCTAATTGCAATAAAAATGATATAATGCTTAGGGCTGAAAATAACAAGAACTATATACGTCCTATGTGAGGCAAGCATTTCAGAAGTTTCAGAAGGTCAAGAGACTTAAGCAAATAAAAAGGTATTCTTGAATGAAAGATTCATCACAGAAATGTTACTTTTCCCTAAATTAATTTAGAAATGTAATACCAAAAGTACAAACAGGATACTTTTAAATAACTTTAAAAAGGTGATTCTAAAACTCTGAAAAAGAAGAGCATTGGAAAGGGCCTAGGACTACCAGATGTTAAAACCGATGATAAATTCTCCATAATGAAAACAGTGTGTTATAGGTGCAAGATCAAGCAGAGTAAGCAACGCACAAAAGAAATACTTAGAGACGGACCTAAATTAAGGTGGCGTGTGAAATGCCACCTGACAAGGCTGACAAGCTGGACTTTTCAATAAATGATGATGGAAAAATTAGCCACATTAAGAAAGAAATAATGTTGATCCAAATCTTACATTCTATAATATGAAAAATTTTAGAGGAATCAAATAGTTGAATGTCTTTTTTGAAAAATAAAGATACTAGAAGAAAACTTAGCAAAATCTTTTATAACCTTGGAGTATGGTCTATGACTCAAAATCTAAACTCTATTAAAGAAAAAACGGATAAATATATATGTTCACACCCATAAAAATAAAATCTTGCTTTTGGTAAAACAAAAACAAAAACATAAGCAGAGTCAAAATATAGGTGAATAACGGGAAAAATAATTACAATTTATATTAGAAACATAGTACTAATCTCCCTAATATACAGAGAGCTCCCAGAAAATGATAAGACTAAGATCCATAATTTAACAGTAAAAGGAGAAAAAAGATGAATAAACTTTTTAGGGGAAAAATATACAAATGATATTTAAATGAAAAAATACTACGCTTTATTCATAATAATAGAAATACAAACTAAAACACTACTTTCCTCTTATCATATTGGCAAAAACTCAATCATTTTACAGCACATTTTGCTGATGATGCTGTGGAGAAATGGCATTTTCATTCCATACTCAGTAGGAGCACAAACTGGCTGTGTGGAGGCAATGTGGCAGTAACTATCAAAACTGCAAATATATTTACCATTTGATTCAGCAACTCTGTTTCTGAGAATTTATCTTAATCATACAATCTGCATACATAGACATAATGTCAATGTTATTCACTACAACATTATTTATAATAAACAGCAAAACATTTGTCTTATGTTATCAGTAGTCATCTTACAAAAAATATTATAAACCTGAAAAGTCATCAGTCAGGGTTGGTAAAGTATCTCACGTTACATTCTTACAATGGAATACTTATATTATTAAAAAAAAAAAAAAAAAAAAAAAGAGGAGGGAGGGTGACAGAAAGCTACTGATATATAAGATAGATTTTTTTAAAAGCAAGGCCTATAACGGTGAATATGGTGTATTCTTTCCAAGAAAAGGAAAAAAATAAAGAATAGATATTTTTATTTGCTTACATTGATGTAAAGATATTCTGGAAGAAGATACAATAAACCATTGAAAGGATCATTAGGTTTAGATGGAGATGGGGTGGGAGAAACTTTTCTCTATATAACTGATCTTTTAAACTCCATGAGATATGGGGTTAACTGACAAGAAATTGGCAATATTTAACTATTTCTGACCTAGAAAAATGTCCATTTTTAATAGTTACTATTACAGTAGTCCCTCACCTCCAGCTCACTTATCTGCGGTTTTGCTTTCTGTGATTTCAGTTACCTGTGGTCAACCTCAGTCCAAAAATATTAAATGGAAAATTCCAGAAATAAATAATTCATAAGTTTTAAATCGTACACCATTCTGAGTAGTTTGATGAAATCTCACACCATCCCACTCCAGCCCAGCTGGGATGTGAATCTTCTGTTTGTCCAGTTTATCTGTGCTGTAGACGCTCCCACCCATTAATCACGTAGAAACCATTTCAGTTATCAGATATGCTGTCCCAGTACTGCAGTTATGTTCAAATAAACCTGTTTTACTTAATAATGGCTACAGTAGTGGTGCTGGCATATTGTTATAATTGTCCTATTTTATCATTGGTTATTATTGTTAATCTCTTACTGTGCCTAATTTTTTAAAATTTTATTTAAGTTCTGGGATACATGGATGTGCCCATTTGTTACATAGGTAAATGTGTGCCATGGTGGTTTGCCGCACCTATCAACCCATCACCGAGGTATTAAGCCCCACATGCATTAGCTATTTATCCTGATGCTCTCCTTCCCTGCCACTCTCACCCCATGACAGAGCCCAAGTGTGTGCTGTTCCCCTCCCAGTGTCCATGTGTTTTCATTGTTCAGCTCCCTCTTATATGTGAGAACATGCAGTGTTTGGCTTTCTGTTCCTGTGTTAGTTATCCTCAGCAAACTTACTGTGCCTAATTTATAAATTAAACTTTGTCACGGGTATGTATGTATAGGAAAAGAAGAGAATATGTAGAGTCCAATACTATCTACGGTTTCAAGCATCTGCTGGGCGTCTTGGAACATATGCCCCTTAAGGATTCTGAAGATATGTGAGAATATTGGAGAACATGGGAAATGCTAGGTTTATTGAAATGTTGTAATCTATCAATTACATTAAGAAATCAAAATTTAGAAAAATGCTATTTGAGGAATGGACACCTTCCTTTGGTAATGTATACTATCCATTAACACTGGATAATGTTAATTTATTAGCTTTCTCTTTTTGCCTTGGCTAACTGGAATCTCAAAAACGTCTTATTTAATGATTGTCACATTTTGTCTTGGTTTTTGTTTTAATTTTTCAAGTTTCTATAGTATTGTAAAGCTTATTTGTAAAAGGTGTGGTATAAAAATAATTGTAGTTGGTGTAACTGGTGATCTTCCCTATCTAAGAAAATGGAGGACCTAAATTGTAGTGAGATGTAATTTGATAAATTAAGCCTTGAGTTCAGAGAGTAACTTAAGAGGAAGAGAAGGGCACTGAGTGTGTTATCAAAGAGTCAAGAAAAACACAAAATTTTGTTGTCATTTGGACCATTGAAGATATATCCCTGGTTAGAGTAAGTGGAGGAAGACTCAGGAAATAAACTATTAAGGAGAACCCTGGGGATGAAGTGAGGAATGTGCATTAAACACAGATAAAAATGCAGATTAAATCTCAATTTCAGGTGGTTGGAGAGATATACTATCTCATCCAAGGGTTTTCAAACTTTTCTGCACCATGAATGAATATTTTCTCAAAATGACATTTCAAGCAGGATTACATTGGTACCTCTCCCAGAAGCAGAGAGATAAACTCCAGTTCACTACAAGAGAAACTTAAGAAATACTTCCCTCTTACTCTAAGTTAATGATAATTCACTTCTATTGGTCTGAAATAAGTGACTTGCAAAGTCTTCTCTCCTAGTAAGTGTGATGTTCTGATTTCACCATTGTTTGCAACCCATCGTTAGATCCCAGTGGTCTCTAGGCAGAAGCTGTCCTCTTGTTTGATGTCATCAGCAGTCATCTTGTCAAGGTGGAATGAGTCCCCACCTTATCCTCCCAGTAGAGAGGATAAGAATTACCAGGTATCGGGAGGCTGAGGCAGGAGAATGGCATGAACCTGGGGAGTGGAGCTTGCAGTGAGCGGAGATCATGCCACTGCACTCCAGCCTGGGCAACAGAGCGAGACTCCGTCTCAAAAAGAAAAAAAAAAAAAGAATTACCAGGTAATTTTTCTCTCTCCAGCTTTTCTTGAATGACAACAAAATGCAAGAGAAGTGTGGCCAGGGAGAAGAATAAAGAACAGGGAAATTGAGGGGGAAAAAGTAAGGATCAGCTAAAAAAAAAAAAAAAAAAAAAAAAAAAAAAGGTTTGAACACTGTAAGCAGAAGGTCACTTAAACCAACGCAATTTTGGGAGAGGTTCTGAGCATCTTTTTCATAGAACAGACTCAGAACCCTAAGAGGTAAAAGCATTGACCAAGAAGATAGGAAATCACTAAACCTAAATGTAGATGAAATATGGAGGTAAATGTTTTATTATACCAACAGCTCCAAAAGGAATACAGATAGCCATTACTTAAAGGCCTTTCTACAAAAAATAAAATGAAGAAAAATTTTGGAGAGAAAGGGAAGAAATGAGATGCTGCCCAATTGGAACACACAAATGAGCAGATACCCGATCCAGGCAGGAGGCATAGAGATGCTGTGAGGAACACTGAATTTACCGATGAGCAAGATGCTGCAGCTTCATCTATTTGTTCTTCCAGCATTTCATTCCCCAGCTCAGGAAGTCAACTTCCTGAGAGTTGAGAAACAGAACATAGGTCATCTTATTAAAAGACAGCTTGTTTCAACCACAATAAAAATATAAATAAATATATATATATAAAATGATACAAGTCAAATTTGAAATAATTAGTTCTTCTTTAAATTGATTTGAAGTTGTCCACCTTTTTCTTTACCATCTATGTATTGAAAGTCATTTTTCTCCTAGGGAAACATCAAGGGACTTGGCCTTAGAAAGTAAGAGATTGGTAAGTGCAAAACTCTAAAAAAAGATCAGAGGAAACTACCCAATGCAGTATGACAACTGTCCCTTAAATGAGAATTAATCCTATGGTAAATCAATCTATTGGACTGGCTTGCTCTTTAGAATTCCATGAGAAAAAAAAAATTACAGTGGAAACCTAGTTTACTCCTTACTATTTTCAATGTGTAACTAATGACAAGATCTATAGAAGTTTACCCAGATTCTTGATGGCTAGTAACAGAATAAATTGAACACATTCTTAATAGGAGTTTGCATTTGAAATATTACCTTGTGAATATCTGCAATATTAATATTGCATTTGTAATCACTGAAACAGTGCACCTGGTTCTGTTTCAGAAAAAAAATTAAGCCCAACTTCTAAGGGGATTTCCTTGGTTTACCCTAATTTTTTTTTCAAAGAGAGAGAGAGAGAGTGAATTAAGGTAAAGTGTTTCCTTGGAGCAGTAACAGAGAGAACATCACAAACTTTTATTTTGGTGTCGCAAGGTCCTATGTCCTGACTGCCCCATATTGCTAGAAGGAAACAGGAAGGCTTGAGAGGTCTCATGCTCATTTGAAAGAGAAAGTCATTAAGCACAAAGACACCCAAAGGCTTTGGACAACATCTGCTCTAGGATGCAGCTGATCCATTATGCAGAATTAAAGAGTCCACAGCTAGGTACTAAAAGCAAATAAGTCAATTTCTGAGAGTAGTCCCATCTGTAGAATGATTCATTCCAGTTTAGTAATAAACTGGGTGCTCTCAGAGTGTTAGGAGTGAACTGATGTCCCTTTCCGGAAAACCTGTCCTATCTTGCATTTTCTCACTGTCAGGGCCCATTACAGGCATTGTGAGGTTTGAAGTTTATACATTTTTAGGGGGCCTCTATAAAAAAACTAAATAATTATAAAAAATTTATTAGAAAAGTGAAGATTTCAAATGAGAAAAGGAATTATAATAAATTACAAACCTCGAAAAGCTGACACAGACATCAGAAAATCAGTGTAAACAACACAATGTTTTATTAATTGTCTGATATACACTATGTTTCTTCTTTTCCCACAATTTGTGGGCTGCATAAAACCTTTGAACACTTCCTCATATTGACAATTTCTAATCTCTAAAAAGGTAATGGAAATAAAATTTAGTCTGAAACATGGCTGATGAAATTTGTTATAGATCTGATTTTTTTTAAAAAAAACTTTTGCCTTCACAACTTGTTACTGGTAATGAGATGCAGTATGTTAGGATGCATAAAACATTACTTCACATGTCATGAAGCTGTACAGCTGTTAGGAGTACTCATACAGGTTTTGTGCCCTACATACATAGAAATTGTGATAAATTTCACACAAATTCCATCAAAAAAGAAAAATATGATTATGCATTGGTAATTATATATGTGCATTTCTGAATATATTCTTACAGAACACAACTTCCATTTTGTCTAGGTATCAACGAGAACTGAATTTACCTCTTGAAACGTTACATATCTGAGAGTTGGAAGGCTTTCCCACAGGCCATTTGGCTCCATATATTTCAAACATTGTTTCTCTATTTAACTACCCATATACTTCAATGCCAGGTGCAATAGGACATGTTTATATCATGTAGAACATCTAGCTTTTCACCTTTTTTACATGGTTTCAGAGAGTTAGCATGGTAGGCAAGATTATTCCTAGAACCTGTTGTGTGCCCCACATGCACATGCGTAGATCCAACAAAACACAGCAGAAATATACGTCCAACTCAGTTGCCTTAGTTGGAACCTCATAATGCCTGTGGCCACTCCATTACCTCCCCAACACTAGGGGAAGAGTGACAGAAACTTGGGGAGTGAATAGAGGCAGAAGTCTTAATTGCAGTCAAAATATTTTATTGTAAATCTTATGAAAATATATGAATATGCAATTGCATTACTAGAATCCCTCCCAGAGCCTTTAAAGGAGCTCATGTGTGCAGTGATGAGCCTTGAAGCTGAAGTTTCATTAGTTTCACTCTAAACCTACATTTTCATGCTAGCCACATCAGCACAGTTGGGCAATACTGGGTCTGCTCCTACCCTCCGTGCTCCTGGTCATGAACTTGAGATGGGACCTCAGCACCTATTGTCCTGGAATTGCTTTATCCTCTTCCTATTCCCAATCTCAGCCTCTTTCCCTTTTCTTATGCTAGTGTCATCTTCATTTTGTCTTCACACTTCCCACGTCAGAACCTCAAACTGATTGCCAGTGGCCTCAATGAAAGGCGAAAAGTCTTGACTCTCTGAAGAACAATTTCTTGCCTGCCTTCCTTTCCCTTCCTTCTCTCCTTCTCTCCTTCCTTCTTTCCTTCCTTCCTTCCTTCCTCCCTTCCTCCCTCCCTCCCTCCCTGTCTCTCTCCCAGGCTGGAGTGCAGTGCTGTGATCTCAGCTCACCACAACCTCTGCCTCCTGGGTTCAAGCGATTCTCATGCCTCAGCCTCCCAAGCAGCTGGGACTACAGGCGAGTGCCACCATGCCCGACTAATTTTTGTTTTTAGTAGAGATGGGTTTTCGTCATGTTGACCAGGCTGTTATGTTAACTACCAAGTGTCAGTTGGTGGTGGAGGGCAACTGAGAGCTGTTTTTTCCAGTAGTCAGAATGTACTTGTATGTTTGCCAGTTGTGATAGCTGCATTCACAAGCCGGGCGTGGTGGCTCACGCCTGTAATCCTAGCATTTTGGGAGGCTGAGATGGGGGGGATCACTTGAGGTCAAGAGTTCGAGACAAGCCTGGCCAACAATGTGAAACCCCGTCTCTACTAAAAATACAAAAATTGGCTGGGTATGGGTGGTGCTTGCCTGTAATCCCAACTACTCAGGAGGATGAGGCAGGAGAATCGACTGAATCCGGGAGGTGGAGGTTGCAGTGAGCTGAGATGGCACCATTGCATTCCAGCCAGGGGGACAAGAGAGAAACTCTGTCTCAAAAAAAAAAAAAAAAAAAGATAGCTGCATTCACATCTACTCTATCATTCAATCCTCACAACATTCCTATGAGATAGTAAAGTTATCAACATTTTTAAAGATGAGGCAATAAACTCAGAGGATAAGTAATTTGACCAAGATTACACAGTAAGCAGTGAAGGATTCAATTGCAGACATTGATTCCGAATAGCTTTGATTAAATCAGTATGTGCTGAGAGCAGGGAAATACAGCTGATTGGCTGACCCAAGTCCTAATCATCTGACTTAGACTGAGTGTCCCTTCAATATCTATGCAGCTCTCTCTAGTCACTATATGAGATTTACCAAATCCTTCCTCCAGGCACAAAACATATCTATCTGGCTCATTAAGACAGAAAGTTATGCACAGGAGGAGACTTTGCTCTATATCCCCTATTGGATTTTAAGCTTGTTTGAAATCTTGACTATATACCATCCAAAGCTCAGAAGGGGTTCAGAAATTACAGAGATGACATGGACAATTATGATTTTCCCTCAGATGCTAACAGCTCTCAGATAGTCATAAATAAAGCTGATTTGAGTTATTCAGAGAGCAGAAAAAGAACATACCTTTGAAAGCCTACAAATGTCTTTTCAGAAAATAAACCTGAGACTAAGTGGAAGAAAAGGAGAAACTCTAAAACGAAATATAGATAAAATAAACTAAGAAGTAACATATCAGGCTATAAGGAACAACATGACAACAAAAATAGCTAAAAGAAAGTTAATGAAAATTTTGAAAATGAAAAAGAAATCTTATCGTTATCGCTGTTCTCAGGTAAAAAGCATTTTGAGTCTGTGTTTTCATTTCACTCTCATGCTGATTTCTTCATAGAGAAAACAGAACCAGAACACCTGTTTCCTACCACCATATATATATATAACTGTTACAGTAGGTAGCTAGTCAGGTAGGAGTGAGGCAGGAGAGGGTTCCCCACCAACCGCCCTACCCCCACCCCCACCCCACCACCAGAAATGTCAGAGGTGATCATCAGATGATGGTCCGGCAGTTATCACACTGGCTTTCTAAAATAACAATTGGTTGCAGCCAGTGCCAGAGGAGGCAGTTTCCTGATGGTCTGGCAGTTGTCATACTAAAATGATAATTGGTCCAGCCAGTGCCAGGGAGAGGCAATCTCCCAATAGATAAAAACACTTAAAATTGGTAATCAGCGGCTTCCAATAAAATATTCAGGAATGGGGTGAGTGGGCACGAGCATACACATTAAGAAGCAAAATGGTGGAGTATAACCTTCCAGGTGTATTTCACTGGAAATGGGAAGAATGCTTTAGGCAAGCATGCATACAACTCCAGTAAACACACTGCACATGCTTACCTCCAAAGCGTTAGCAGGTCACCGTAGGGGTGACTCACCCTAAGGGAAGAATCATGGGAAAAGGGATTCAAGACCCTGGAAATAGGCCAACATATAAACTCCAAGTCAAAAGGTCAAATGGCACACTTGACCCTCACAGTGCCCGCTTGGGTCTCTTCCAAGTGTACTTTTCCTTTTTTTCCTGCTTTAAAACTTTTTAATAAACTTCTACTCCTGCTGTGAAACTTGCCTTGGTCTCTTCTTCTACCTTCTGACCCTAAGTAGAATTCTTTCTTTTGAGGAGGAAAGAATTGAGGTTGCTACAGACCGGTCAGATTCATCGATCATGACCTGGATATTTGCCACCACTAACGAAACCTACCATAACCTACTTTGATCCTACTCTCCTTCCCTCTTGTTAAAATGGACAAGAGTAACTATCCTTTCTCCTATTTACTTTATTGAATACCATCACAATGTGCATGAAATTATACACAACCCATTAGCCTGTTTCCTGTATATTTATGCCCTCCCTCTCACTTGGGTATTCCCATCAGCTTAACAATTTTTGTTTGTTATCAGAGTAGTACATGTACATAATATAAAGAGTCAAACAGTAAAACAAATGGACAGGACTGAAAGGAGAAATAAACAATTCAACAACTATAGTTGGTGAGATCAGCCTCCCTCTCTCAGTAACTGATAGAAAACAGCACACAAAAATTAGTAAGGTAGAGAAGATTTGAATAGCATTACCAATCAATTGAACCTAACACACATTTGTGGGTTGCTACAGAAAACAACTGACAGTTAAATTCTTTTCAATGCATTTAAACATTTACCAAGATAAACTACATGCTGAGTACTAAAACAAGCATCAGTAAATATCAATGGCTACAGTATATCCTCTGGCTGCCAGAGAATTAAGTTAAAAATTAAAAATGAGAGATATAGAAAAATTCCAGCTATTTGGAAATTAAGCTAAAACACTTCCAAATAACTCATTGATAAAAGAAATCACAAGGAAGTTAGAAAATGGTTGAAATGGAACAATAATGAAAACACAATAAAAATAATTTGTAAGATGCCATTAAAAGATTTTCTTAAAGTTATGGCTTTAAATGCTACGTCAGGAAGGAATAAAGGTGTAAAATCTTTCACCTTTTCTTAGAGGAAAGTTATGGCTTTAAATGCTATGTCAAGAAGGAATAAAGGTGTAAAATCCATGATCTAAGCTTCTAACTTAAAAAGCTAGGAAAAAGATGGACAAATTAAACAGCATAATGAAAAAGAGGGAAATAATTAGTCAAGTTGGAAATCAATAAAATAGGTAATACACAACAGGAAAAAAAATCAAGAGATAAAAAAATTGACCTTTGAAAAGATTAAAGCTGATAAACTTTTACCAAGAGCAATCAAGAAAGGGGAAAAAAATACCAAAATTAGAAATGAAGAAGGGCTATTACTTCATGTCCTACAAACATTAAAAGGTTAACAAAAAGGGAACATAATGAACAAATAACTTCATGCGAATAAGCCTGACAACATCCATAAAATGGTTACGATAGGAAATAGTAGAAGACCCAGCTGTGGCCTAGAAATTGAAATTATCAAAGATTTGAAACTATAATAAAAATGTTGAGAATATGGTGGAAGGATGAACAATATGCATGAAGAGAATAAGAAATTTTAGTAGAGTCATTGGAACACTGAAAGAATCAGATGGAAACTCTGGAAGTAAACTCATTAGGTGAGCTTAACAGCAAACTGGACTCAATTTAGGAAATAATGTGCGAACTTGAAAATAGGTCAATAGATAATACCCACATTGAAAAACAAAACAGTTAAAGAATGAAAAAAAGAAAACCAAAACAAAACAGAGCATCTGAGATATATGAGGTAACATCAAATGACTTAATATATGCATAATTGGAGTCACAGATGGAGAGGAAAGAGTATGAAAAAAATGTTTAAAGAAATAATGACTGGAGATTTTTGAAAATTAATGAAAGACATCAACCTATACATCTAAAAAGCTCAAGAAATCCTAAGGAGGATCAATTCAGAGAAAATCATACCTGCAGTAAAACTGCTGAAAATCAAAGATAAAGAACAAATTTTAAAAGCAAATGAAGCAGGGGAAGAACACATATTACACACAGTGCAAACCACCACAGAGCAGGACCCAGTGAAAAACGTCTCTAAAGTCTTGGCGGGGGGGTGGGGGGTCGGTCGGGGGACGGACAGGTTGGGAAACACCTATCAACTTAGCATTCAATATCCAGTGAAATGGTCATTTAAAAATGGATTCTTTCTGATCATTTTAGAAAGAAAAAATAAGTTTTAAAAAATGAAGGAGAAATAAAAGCAATTTGAGACACACAAAAGCTTCACTAGAAGAAATGCTAATAGAAATTCTTCAGGCTAAATGGAATTTATGCTAGAAGGAAATAAAGATCTGAAAGAAGGGACAAAGAGCCCTAAAAGGGTAAATATTTGGGTAAATGTAATTTACATTTTTTGTAAAAAAAAAAAAAAAAAAGAGGCCAAGCGCGGTGGCACACACCTGTAATCCCAGCACTTTGGGAGGCCAAGGCAGGCAGATTACTAGGCCAGGAAATTGAGACCATCCTGGCTAATACGGTGAAACCCCATCTCTACAAAAAATACAAAAAATTAGCAAGGCGTGATGGCGGGCGCCTGTATACAGTCCCAGCTACTTGGGAGGCTGACGTAGGAGAATGGTGTGAACCCGGAAGGCGGAGCTTGCAGTGAGCAGAGATCGCGCCACTGCACTCCAGCCTGGGCAACAGAGCAAGCCTCCCTCTCAAAAACAACAACAACAACAACAACAACAAAAAACACTCCGTATGTATATGTTTTAAATGTACTTTAAAAACTCTTGCCTATTTTAAATTAAAAAAATGTATCTTGTGTTTTATATCATGTGTGGAAGTAAAATATAAGCAGATAAAAGCACAAAAGGTTGAACAGAATTAGACTGCTGGATGTGAGGTGTCATATTAGTTGAAATAGACTATGCTAACGGTACTTACTGTAATCTTTAGGGCAACTTGAAAACAGATCAAAGGAATTGTAGTGAAATTTTGAATATACAAGATAAAACAGAAAATGTTAAAGTGCAATTCATTCAGTATAAACCAGAAGAGAAGAAAGAGGGGAATAAAAAATGGATGGAATAAATAAGTATTACAAGATGGAAGAGTTAAACCCAAACTTAAAAATAATCACATTAATTGAAATGGAGTAAACACTCCAAGTGCAGAGATTTTCACACTGGATAAAAGGCAAGATTCAACTATATGCTATTTACATGAAACACTTTGGAGAGAAGTAAACTGAAGGTAAAAGAATGGGGAAAGATAACTTTTAAAAGAGTATAAAAAGCTGATGTGACAACAGTAATCATTAAAGTAACTCTAAAATGAAGAGGGTCTCACTATTGATAAAGATCTTTCGTGAAAATTAAAAAAAATCAACAAATCAAGAAGACAAAACAAACTTAAATATGTGTGCCCTTGATAACAGAATTTCAAAATACACACAAAGTTAACAGAACTAAAGGGAGAAGCAAACCAATCCATGGATAAAGTTAGAGATTTTAACACCATTGTTCGGTAATTGCTGGAAAAAAGGAAACAAAAATGAGTAAACATATAGATTTAAATAGTACTATCAATCAGCTCTACCTAATCGTCATTCATAATACACAACAATTAACTGCAGAAAAGTTTTTTCAAACGCATATAAAACCTTCACACAGACTATATTCTGTGCCATAAAACAAGTATCAATAAATGTCAACTGATTGAAATGATACAGAGTATATTATCTGACCACCACAGATTTAAGAGATCAATAAAACTATGATAGCTAGGAAAATTCTCCCAAATATAGAAGGTAAACCCATGAGCCACAGAATAAATCCCAAGGCACATTAGAAAATATTTTGAACTTGTGATAATGTACATACAACAAACAAATTATAGAATGTAATTAAAGCAGCAGCTAGAGAAAAATTAAAAACTTTACATGTTTATAAGAAAAGAACTACATAAAAATCAATGATTTAAGTCTTCACCTTAAGAAGCTAGGAAACAAAGGGTAAGTAATAAAGCTAAATGAGGACACACTGATAAAACAGAAAATGGACACCAACAGAAAAAATGAACAAAGTCTGTTTTTTATAAATATCTAGCAAGATTGATCATTATTAATAACTGTTTCTCTAATTGTCAGCAAGGTGAACTAAAGGACACGTCTATTTTTGTATTTTTTTGGGCATCACTGTATCTTATGCCAAATAAGGGCTCAATTGTGTAATTATTACTAACAGGAGACACTTGTCCATTCAGCCTAAAACCTTAAATCCCAAGAGGAATGGATTTGATCAAGACTTCGATGTGCTAAGTTCTTTTATGCTTGAATGTTAACAGTTCTCACTCCTTCTCTCTCTCTCTCTCACACACACACACACACACACACACTCGGTAAGTGTCTTTTTTTAAAAAATTTTTTTAGACAGGGTCTCAATCTGTCTGGAGTGCAGTAATGTGATCTTGGCTTACTGCAGCCTTAACCTCCTAGGCTCAATCGATCGTCCCCCTTAGCTTCCCGAGTAGCTGGGACTACAGGCCCATGCCATCATACCCCCCAATACAAAAATTTCTGCAGTTTTCGTAGAGACGAGTTTTTGAACTCCCAGGCTCAAGCGATCTGCCTGCCTCAGCCTCCCAAAGTGCTGGGATTGTAGGCATGAGCCACCTCACCTGACCGGAAAATGTCTTTTCAAAATAAGAGGAATTTACATTATCCTAGCAATTGCATGCCACATTACTTCCAAATGATTATAAACATCTCATTAGTAATGATGGTCTGCGTAAGAATTAAATACAAACTGCCAAATCAACCACATGACCTATATTACCTTTCCCAAGCTTGGTGTAGTCAATGATTTCACTGATTTACTGTTTTTGATTTTACCATCTTTGCCATTCTGGATAGCTTTGATATACTGACTTGCCCAGCGTGTACATTTTAAAAATATATAACCTTTTTTCTTATTAATAATGTAATACATTGTTTTATGAAAAGCTTGGAAAATGCAGTACATTGGAACAAACGACCCCAGTACATAATCTGAAGACAAATATTATCATTATATTCTTGTCTTATATTTTCCTCAAGTATATTTTTATTAAATATCGGTACATGATAGTATGGCTTATTTTTTCTACTTTATGTAGTATTCATTTTTTTTCTCCTATCTTCCAGTAAAATTTTGTGGGATATTTTCTTCCTTGTAGAGTCCGTAAGTCTCAAGAAAATTCCTAGACTTTTTCCATTTTATTTTCTGCCACTGTGATTGGGATTTTATTTCCCATCGATGGTTTCTGTCAGTACATATATCCTGTGGATTATCTCTAGATTTTCCTAGCCATTTTACAAAGCTGGCATGAAATTCTAAATTTGAGTCTCCTAGGAAGACAATTGTATAAAATTTCCAAATATAGGCCTACTTTCTCCTATACTTGGAGAATCCATTTCCTCACTCAGATTCTACTTCTTTCCTCAAAGATTCCTTTCATTTCTTCTTTGAAAAATCTTTTACATTTTAACTTCCTATTTGGCCACTCAGCAGAACGTGACACTGTTAGACATTTCTTTTCCTGAAACATTCTCCTCTCCAACTTCCTGGAGGGAAATGTTCCTGATTTAATCTCATTATGCATCCTTTTTAGCATAATGATAAAATTTTATGTTTCTACCCTAAGCTGCCTTCTTTTCAGCCTACATAAGCAGATTATCATTTGTGTATTGATGATTACTTCGTTTATAACTGAGATCACTTTTATGATTCACATATCCAACCAGAATGCACCATAGGAACCCTAAGTTCAACAGCCTCCAAATGAAATTTTTTTTTTTCCCCAAAATATTCCCATTCTTGTGATTACTCTATCGGTGAACAGAACTACCCTCCACCCAGTTAGCCAAATGCAAAACCTGGAACCTGGAAGCCACTCTTAACTCCTCTTTCTCCCTTCTACCATATGTAATTTATTTTCAAGTTGTTTCAATGTTTTCTCTCAACTCTCCCCTTAATGGGAAAAGCCCCCTCCAAACTATGTAAAGATTGACAGATTGTTGATCAGCATGAAATACCCCTATCTGAAATACTTCAGTCCTCCCAGGTTAAGTCAGGTTCCTTTAATAAGGTTTGTAATAAACTGTATCCCTGCCTTACTGGTTTGTGTTAGTCCTTTCTTCCCTTTACACAGTAGGATATAGTCATGTTCATTTTCATTTCTATAAATGTTCTGTATGAACCTTGGTCAGCCTCTAAGACTTCAAATAATGGGCTGGATGACACCCTCACTAACCTGCTTAGTTTCCACTGAATCTCAATTTAGACATCACTTCCTCAGAAAAGTCATCTGGGACTCCCACCCTCATCCCAGTTTAGGGGCTCCTCTTGTATTCCTATCACAATTATCCCCTACTATTATATGACTGCACCTTCTTCAAGAAAATAAACTTTATGAACACACAGACCATTTCTACTTTATCACTGTAAACAGCTCTACACAGTGCCAGGCACTCCATTTAATTAACTGCTAATATAAATTAAACTGAATTGTCTTTTTCTTCATCTCTCTATTCTTGTCCTTATAATCTGGGAACATTTCTCAACCTTGTCTTCTACTGATTCAAATGTCTGATTTATCATTTCTGGTGTTGATCAAATTTAATGCATCTAACTTTAGTACCTTTTTTCAATTGCATGTCATTCTCATTTTTCATCTTTGCCTGTTATAATGACTATCACAATTATTTTAGGACTTTATAAAAACAGTCTAAAAACCTCTGCTTATGGCAATGTATCTATTTTAGAGCAGAATAGCAGAGTTCTCAGTGCACTTTTTTTTTGCTGTAATTGTTATTTACAAATCCCACCTTTTTTTCTCTTTGCTTGTTATCGATTAAGGCCTGGTTTGAATCTCAGCAAATGGGTAGGATACCATAGAAATTGTTCAGGTGTTATGTCACAGGCTGGCAAAAGACTACACCTGCATCCTTTACAAAAGGAACAAGGGGGTGGGGGAAGAGCCAGGGAGAGGTGGAAAGGAAGCACAAGAGGACAACAGGAATGACAAACCTTTTGCTTGCCACTGTATACTGCAGAGGCATGCAGACCTCTCTGGTATTTCCCAACAGCCCCCCCAAAAGCAACAACATATTATGTGAAAGATTTCTACCAATGTGTATTCTATTTAAAAACAGTGATCAAAGCAAATGCCACTCTTCGTCTTCTCTTAGAACAAATGATTCTGAGGTGGTAGATGGAGACACCACATCCCAATGTTCTCAAACTATTAAGGGGACTGGCTGCGGCAGAGTAGGAAGCAAAAGGTTACACAAAGTTCATTAGTAACATTTATAATATTATTAACCACTTATCCTACTTTACTATACTTGCATAGATGATGTTCTAAATTTTTCAACCCGCTTTTATTCTATTAGGGAAAATTCAGTACATGTATGTGTGTCTGAGGTACATGGAAGGCTTTTCACTGTGCCTTTCTACTACCACATTGGCCATAATTTTAAAGTACGAAATGTGTTACTATTGTTAAACTGATTCAGGAATATCCTTCCCCAATTTGCTTTTTGATAGCATCAAATGATTAAACTGTCTAGGATAACTGAAATTAAGACGGGATAGGAATGACAGGGAAAAGGTGATCTCTAAGTGTTACATTAATCGTACATAGCATTAGAATAAGTCATCCAGTATTGATGGTTCATACATATTAAAATAAATGCATATTAATATTTCACAGTTAAGAATGTCTTCAATTGGTTCCAAAAAATAAGAGCTTACCTATGTAGAAAAGACAATTACTATGCATGATTTATCATATCAAATACATGGCTCTTTCGCAAAGCATCGTATCAATCTAAAAAAGAGTATGTATTTTTCAAATAAACACAAGATAGCCGATTAATTCTGAATAAGTAGTAACAACTTTATTTTAACTCATGTTGAAATGCAAAAAATATTTTCAGCAACAAGATACAAGTATTATGTATCTTATCATTAACATCAGCTAATTAAAAACGAGGCTGAAAAGTTCAATATGTTTTTATACACTTGAATCTTGAAAATCAATTTCCCCAAGAACTAATCTTTAAATAATTTTTGCGGAATTTCATTTTCAAAAATGAGACTCACGTAAGTTACATCTTCATTTTTTAAAACTGAATGCAAAATTTACTGGGTTACAGTATACAATGATAAACTCTGACAACAGAAAAATTTAAATATAAGAATTTCTTTTCAAACATAAAGTTCACATACTGCAAACAGAAGACACTGTGTGATTTCATTCCTAGTAAGGAGTTAGTCCTGCATATGTTAGGCACTCAATATTTGTTCAACTGGACCTAAAATTTACATCATTCCATGAACACTTAAATAAAGTAGAGCTCATTAACTTGTATAAAAAAGGTTTGTAAAATACACTCATGTGTGCGGAAAGTGCTGTCTTTATAATCTGAGAACACTAAAACAAATCCACTCACCCACCCACCTTCTTTTGTAAGAATACATTGAATATTTTTATTTTATCCATCAAAGAGCATGCATGTCCAAGTCAGAATAATTCACCTCGTCAAGTATGCTTGGCTCTAAGCCAAGTATATTTAAGTATGTTGAGTTGGATTTTCACAATCCCTGTTCTATTTTAGTAACACTGGGTCATATCTATGACCCACATTTTATAAAGAATTCTGATTAAGATTTTAAACTTATGCACAAAATTTAAACGGGTAAATTATTAATTCTAATTTTGGCCATCTAAGCTCTTATTTAGATCCAGTTTTAAAAAAAACAATAATGTTCATGACAACTTTTTGAGATCTTTGTTAATATTTTAAAACAATTTTATTATAACTGATGTCCTAAAAAGGCACTGTTTTCACATTTCATCATGCAGTAAATTGATCACATTTTTGAAAATTATCATTTGCTCTGTTAATCAATTGTCCTCCAAAGTAAAGCACATTTAAATGAAATATTTCTGCTAACCTGAACTTTCAACATTTAACTGATTTCTATTTCCAGAAATTCACTCTTTTTAACATACCACACACAAGTCCCAAACAAATACAGGTATTTACACACACACAGACACACACACGCATACACACACACACACACAAATGATCACATTATTTCATGCAAGGTTCTCCAATTACCATTTCAAGACAATGACACGTGACTATTCAAGGAGGTAACATTGGCAAGCCATATTATGGCACCTTCATTATTTGTGCTCCAAATATCAACACACATTAAAATTAAAAAATGAAAAGGCACAAATATAGTATTTCTAAGTGTTGGTCTAAACAACAGTTACTCAATGATTATTTTTATAGTATGTAACATTTTAAACCATTCACTACTTTCTCAGAAAAAGCCCTGCTTAAGGTGACAAAGGGAAACAGGAACAGGCTAATAGTTCAAAAGGCTGGACAGAATATCTATGCCTATTTTGAAAGTAATGTATGTAGCTTAAAAATGAGGGGGAGGAGGCTATTAGAGCACTCATGTCAGAATACATTAAGTGTTTTTATCATTGCCTCAAGAACCCACAATACCAAAAATATACATAATAAATAAAAAAATAAATCAACTACCATATGATTCTGTTAGTATAATGGTAGGCGTTATATTATCTGAAAAGTGGACATTTCTACACACATGGATATTCTTACAGCACAGTGTTTGACATTTTTGGTACAAAATGTGCTACCAAACTAAAAAAAAAATCTTTATAATAAAATCCTTAAGATTTGCAATAAACTCTCGAGTAAGTAAGAAGCAGCTGAAATGTTCATTATATGGTATTTTTACTGAAGTCACTGTGGTTAGAAATATAGATTCAAGCGGTGAATTAATTCACAATGTGCCGGTGTGGTGTGCATTGGATATAAATGGATACATCAGTACTTTTCTGATATATGACAACATAATTCTATAGCCTGAGGGAATTTTTGTTTTCTTATAAGATCCTCGAAAAATCTTAAATTGGAAATGTATACATATGTATGTGTGTATGTGATTTTTAAAATTATAATATTGCAAACTTAAGAGGCTCAATCATATGACGGATTTAAGGAAGTGAATTTCTACCTCCCATAATACCCTTACACAGGATGAAGGATGAAGTCCATCACCAGGTAAGAATCTTTCTTCTATCCCAAGAGATTCTTCCAATTTCAAATTTAAGTTACCACGACAAAGAATGAAACTACATAGAAAGTAATGAAGACAGGTGAAAATACGATCTTTTTAAACTCCAGGTTGTTGTGGATAACAAAAGGTTATTTGAGTTTTTTCAATGTAAATATGAATCCCGATGAATCTGGATACATTAAAATTGCTTCAGTTAACACCTAACAAAGAGATAGCAAAAATAAGGTCTATTTGAAAACACCTCAAGCTTCATTTTTTCTTTTGTCCTGACTTCAAACATTAAATAAACAAATTACACAGATTTTTATCTGAAGAATAGTTATGTTTGCAAACATAGGTATATGCATTTTTTTCCAGTGACACACTTTTTCCCTTGTGGTCAAACATAAATCGTGCCCTTAAGAAGCACATTGTCACCACCACAGTAAGTCAGATGTGGTGCCCCGACACTGACTACTTCTGCTTCTCCAGGACAATGCACCAGAACAAACCTCCCTTGAGAACACAACTATCAACCACTGAACGTGTATATGTATTTAAAGCTAAAATTCATTTATAATAAAGAACTGGCCCATGAAAATCAGTTTATAAATAGTTTATCCTGTTCACATTATGCAGAATTTCAGTATCATCCACAATGTTAGTACAGTAACTGAAACACAATGAAGAAAAACGGGGAGGCGGGGAGGTTCCTAGTGTGACCTGACATAGTCTAAGGGTTCTCTCCTTTGGTATGCATCTCCCACAGGCAAGTATCAGTTCACTATGTGAAGGAGAGTTGACTATCCAGGATTCATTTATTGTTCAGGTGTCTTTTCCAAAATGTGAGAAAATAGGAGTCAATTCAATAATGAGTATCTGTAATCCAAACCAATTTAACTACAATCAAGGATACCTTTCTTATCTATTATCATAAACATCCCAGTTGTCTCCATCTAAAAATTTCTTTCGAAAGTTAAGACACAATTAATTATACCTTAATAATTCCCTCAAAAGCAAAAAAATATATGTACCATTCAGCATACAAAAGTTACACAGTAAAAGTGCATATATATCTTTCTTAATTGGCCCACTCATTAAATTTACATTTGGTCATCCTTACTTTTAACATGTACAGAATTCTTCATATAAATGTAGGTCAGTATAAATTAAAAAAAAAATTACTTCCACACAATACATGCTTTCTTCATGAAATCTTAACCTCAATCAGTTCTTAATCATTGTAAACTTAGAATAAACCCACAGTTTGTTGGACAGTTAACATACAAGACAAACATCACAAATGTCACTAAAAATCTGGGCCAACTCATTGCATATTTGCCCCCTGAAATGAAAAATAAATTAGAATTGAAGCAGTGTATTGCCGTAACTTACCTTGAAGGTAAGAGGGTTCTCCCATATTTATAGAACTTAGACTGGAGACATTACTGGTAATCTCCAATACAAGTGCTTTTAAAGAGAACTTAGTTTTAAACTTTGAGATAGCATAGGACAAACCCTATAAAATTCATTTTTCTTTTTGCAAAATAATGGAAGATCCTTTTGAAACTTAATATCTTCAGTTATCAATATTACTGCATTATGGAGCTAGTGCAATTCTGCATAGCCTTGGTCAAAATGACAAGGCACAATAAAAAAAAATTAAAGTATTATATGAACAAGAGAAGTCATTGAAGATAATTTAAGGCCTTGAAGTGAATTTATCAGTCTAATTTAAAGCTGAAGAATAAACCATAAATTATCCACCTGAAATGCAAGCCATATGCTTTTTCAGCTTCTGTTCTGTGGACAAAATAACAGAAACAACTCTTGCTTATGGTTTGTGTATTAGAATCCTTCTGGACCTGGAGGAGTAAAAGTCAATTCCATTTTTCAACTGTTCATGGAAGATTTCAGGACTGTTTTAGCCGTTTGCGTGGAATGCCAAACTGTGGACACTGTGCAGATGCTAGTGCTCGAAAGGCTTCTGCTACTAAATGAGGGTGAGACTGAATCATGGACTTCCACCCCGATGTTTCCATTATGTCGGTTGCTTGGCTGAGAAATAGAATTAAAAAGATGTTTACTAAAGAGTACTTTTCAAAATGTACTGTTGCACTGCAAATTTCAAAATATTTGGACACCTTTTACCTAGGTATTCGAATCATTTGCTTTTATTAAAATACCATCTTTATCTTACTGGTATTTTCTGTGGCAACTGAAACTATTAAATTTTTCTGGAAGTTCTATTCCCTTAAAGTATGCGACATAGGTCTTCACAGTTCAACTCTCATTGTTACCATTTCTGTACCAGCTCTTTCAAGAGCCCCTTTCTCTGCTTTTATATGCCTCTTATAAGGCAGATTTTCTCTTGAGTTACAAATACTGAACTCTACTCTTCTCCCTTAACATTCATTATTCATTCTATCTCATCCACTATTCACAATTTTAACTATGAAATTCAATGATGTTAACTACTGATTTGCTAAATCCTAGGGCTCCACACAAAGTTCATTCCCAACCACTTGGTTTTCTCACTTGGATGTGCCTCAAGACCCATAAATTCAGGACTGTCAGATGAGAGCTCATCATCCCTCTCCCCAACCCCAAATTCTTCCTTCTACCTTTCCAGTCAGCTAAAACTTCCACCATCATCCAGTGATGCAAGCTAGAAATCTGGGAGTCACCATAGACTCTCCTCTCCAATCATCAAAACCTTATTTTAAGGTCTGAAAGGCTTCAGAGATGTCCTGAATCCCAGTTTAAGGCCCACATCATCTCACGTTTGGATTATGACAACAGACTCCTAAGTGGTCTTCTAGTCTCCTGCTCCTCTCAAACCGAGCTTCCATAATGTTACCTTGGTAACACAAATATATGAGGCCCTCTTCATTGTTCCCCACTGCTCATATCCAAGTTCTTTAGAAAGACAAATACAGCATCATATTATGTTTGGTTTCTTACTCTACCCACACTTCCAACCCCCCCTTCCATGATCTGGCATTTTATACTCTGATAGTGAACTACTTATTGTACCCTATGTACACTATGCTCTCACCAAACAATAACAGTACATAAATGCTCCAGCAACAAATCTAGTTACCCTTCCTTGCCTCATTTCTCTCCTTTATGCCATCTACCATCCAAGTCATATCTAAATACTAGATTCTCCCTTCAAAACATTTCTTACTTTCTTTTCTCTCTAGCCCCACTGTCACCAATCAAGTCTAATTTCCACCGCTCATCTCTTGCCTGAACTACTCTAATAACTTTTCAACTAGCCTACCTGTATTCAACCTTGTTTCTCAACTACTATCGCCACCGTAACCTCCCCACAATTCGTTCTCCACCCTGCATGCAGAGATTGTTAAAAACGCAAAACTAATCATGTCCCACTCTGGGTGAAAACCCTTTACTGGTCACCTACTACTCTGAATATCTAAAAATTCTAATGTTATTTTACATGGCCTTTCAGGATCTGACCTCTGCCTACTTTCTCCTGCTTCTTATTACCTACCTCCCCGCCGCAACACACACACACACACACACACACACACACACACACACACACACACACACACACACACAGAGTATACTGCTCTTTCTCATTATTAAAACTTTGCACATCTCATGCCCTTTTTCTGGGGTGTACTTTTCTTCCTCTCTTCCCTCTTCTTTACCATGGTAACCTCTACAATATTTCTGGTATTTAGTTTCATAACAATTTTTTGAAAAGGCTTTCTCTGATTCCTAGATTAAGTCTCTGCTATATGCTCCTAAGGGTATGCTACATATTCTCTATCATCACACTTTATTGCAATCACCTGTTTAATCAATCTGCTGCTAGACCATAAACTCCATGAAGGCAGGGAAAATATATGTCATGCTCACCACTGTATTCTCTATACTGTGCACTGTAACTTGGGAATTTACTGGATAATAAAAGATAAGTATCTGTCAAAAGAATGATCAACTACTACTTTACGCTTCTATACTTTGGTTCATGCTGTCCCTTCTGTCTGCAATGCTTGCTACTTCCTTCTTAGTTCTGCTAACTCCTATTTGTGTTTTAAGACTCAGCAATCTCTAGGAAGCCATTTCTAAATTTCCAGGGTTAGTCAAGTGCTTGTACATATTCTTCTATTGTATTACTTAGCATATTATAATGAAATGATATATTTATATATCTATCTATATTAGATAAATTTCTCAGGACCAAGAATTTCTCTTGAAATTATTTTTATATGCAGTACCCTACCTAGCATTGTACTTGACACACAGAAGATACTAGAGTAATGTTTGCTGAACTAAATAGTAGCTGATACTAACAAAACAATTTTTTAAGTTGGCAAACATCAAATTATTAGGTTGGTGCAAAAGTAATTGTGGTTTTTGCCATTAAAAGTAATGCCAAAATCTGGAATTACTTTTGCATCAGCCTAATACCAGTGTGTCATTGTGTTCAAAATTTCAATTAGTTGTTTAGAATCACATAGATACCTATTATACCTTTTTCATTTATTAATAAATATCTATTGATGAATATGAATACAGCTTCTCCAAGGGGGTACAAAACAAGCTATTTTTTGAACTGAAAAAGTTATAAAATGTAAAGTATTTCCTTAAGAGTAAAACTAGAGCTTGAAAATGGCTAAGTACAAAGGATCCCAAACTGACATTTGATGCTAATATATTTTAAACGCAAAACAATTTTTCTCTAGGATCAAATACCATGATGATATCATATTAGCATACACTGATCAACATATTATACAAGACAACCAATAATTTTAAAGTTTGTTTTTTTTTTTACTTTCAGAAAACAGAATCTACAAACTAATAGGATGAACTCAGTTAAACAACTTCACATATATCAAAACAGATTAAAGCAATGGGAAATAATTAAGTCAATAAACTAATTCATTTCATTCTTTAAAATATTTGGCCAGGTGCGGTGGCTCACGCCTGTATAATCCCAGAACTTTGGGAGGCCGAGATGGGCAGATCACGAGGTCAGGAGATCGAGACCATCCTGGCTAACATGGTGAAACCCCATCTCTATTAAAAATACAAAAAATTAGCTGGGCGTGGTGGCGGGCTCCTGTAGTCCCAGCTACTCGGGAGGCTGAGGCAGGAGAATAGCATGAATCCAGGAGGCAGAGCTTGCAGTGAGCCGAGATTGTGCCACCGCACTCCAGCCTGGGCGACAGTGCGAGACTCCGTCAAAAAAAAAAAAAAAAAAAAATTTCCCAGTTTCTTATATCAACTTCTGATAATTTGAGGAAGTGAAATTTAAGGGTTTATAAGCAAAACTAATCAAAATCAGAAGCAAACACTTCAACCTATTGACTCCCCATTTTGATTTCAGATAATTACAAAGAATATTAAAGTCATGAAAAATAAGAGAAGGGAAAAAAGTAGAATAGTATGCTCATATTCACAAGAGTATGCTCATATTCACAAGATCCAGTCTTAGAAGATATAGCAACTATCCTACTCCTTATAGGTTCACTAGGGAAAAGGGAATATCAAATTGTTACCATTTTTGGAATATTAGGAAGCTAGTCTAATATAGCATATTACTCAAGGTACCTGGCTAACCTAAGAAGCAGTGAGTCAGCCTTCAAAAAGGCTTTCTCAGCAAATCTGGAGGGTAACATTCCTCATAAGAGTAAATGAATTATTTCCCACACTTTTTGGAATGTTTTTTGAAGGGGCACGGACTGGATCTCTAGCAATACCTGGACTCTGCTATATACCACATGGCATTATGCACTTAAGATATTACAGCATCTATCCGAGGTTGCATTAGAAGCTGACCTACAAGGGAGCATAGCCTCAGGAATCCACTAAGTAGTCTTTGTTTGTTTGTTTTTAATAACTGGCAGTTTGCTTCATATGACATCTGGATTCATACTTATTGTAGATGAACAAAAGGCTATGCAAACATTTAATTTCACTTATGCAGAGCAACTTTAAGTCAGAAACTGATGTCGTCTTACTTGCTGTTCCAGTTTTTCCCATCTTTACACCCAAGTTGTCGAAGTACACTGCACCTGCATTGAAGATTTAAACATACTTAAAAAAAAGTCCGGTGAAAAAATATTGAAGGTGTCATGCCCACTGAAATATAAGCATAGCTTACCTATTAATAAAGTCTATGGCTTGTGCTTTCAACTGTTCTGCACTGTGCAAATCTGCAAGGACAAGGGTATCCGCAACATTCTCTACTGAGAGGTTACTACACAAAGCTTCTTCGCACATGACCTTCAGCCGTTCCAGTGCATACTATCCAAAATGAAAACATAACCATTAAACGTTTACTCCAACTAAGTTCCTGAATACATGATACATTTGTAACTTGGAAAATAAAGGTAAAGTAGATTATTCTTTACAATTATTTTAAAATTCTTTAAGTTACTGTTTTAACCTAATATGAAGAAAATATAAATGAATGTACTTAGAAAAAAGACTAATTTTGTTTAGGAAACTGCAATTTGCATAAGTGTATTTTTTAAAGTAGGATTTATTCTAAAAAGCTACCTTATTACTCAGTATTCTTAATAAATATACTTCTCTACTACTTCAAACACTAATGTGTACCACCAAGTATACTGCATGCTGCCACCACTCAGTATTGAAGAATGAATTCATTATAATGTCAAATAAATCATATTTACAACCACTAAACATTCTTGCAGTTATTAGTGTATGTTATGTAACATGCTGAGCAGCTTTACTACAGTATAACTGACACACAATAAAGTACACATAAGGTTCACACTCTGGTAAGTTTATACAGCCATAAAACCATCATAACTCTGTAGTAAATATACCAATCGTCCCCCAAAGTTTCCCCCTACCTCTTTGTAATCTTTCCCTCTCGCCCCACCCTAGGTAATACCCCTGATATGATTTCTATCACTATAGATTACTTTGCATTTTCTGGAGTTTTCTATAAATGAAATCATATATTACATATTTGTTTTTGTCTGACTCCTTCATTCAGTATAATTATTCTGAGAATAATGAATGTTATTGCCTATCAATAGCTCAGTCCTTTTTATTCCATCATACATAGATATACAACAATACGTTTTACACATTCAACTGCTGATGAATATTTGGGTTGTTACCAGTTCTTGGCTGTTACAAATGAAGCTGTTAGTCATATACAAGTGCCTGTATGGGCATATGCTTTCTTTCCTCTTAGGTAAAAACCTAAAATTGGACTCACTAGATCACAGTGTAAGTTTATGTTTAACTTTCTGAGAAACTGTTGAACACTTTTCCAACGTGGTTGTACCATTTTACATTTCCATCAGCAGCATATGAGAACCCTACTTTTTCCATGTCTTTAACATATGAGAATCCTATTCTTCCACATCCTTGAGAACACTTAGTATGGTCTTTGTACTTTTAGCCATTATAATGATATGTAGGAATATCTCATGATGGTTTGAATTTACATTTCCCTAACGACCTAATGATGTTGAGTATCATTTATTTTTGAGACAGGGTCTTGCTGTGTTGCCCAGGCTGGAGTGCAGTGGCACAATTAGGGCTCATTACAGCCTCAACCTCTTGGGCTAAAGGAATTCTCCCATCTCAGCCTCCTGAGTAGTTGAGATTACAGGCACATGCCACCACACCAGGCTAATTAAAAAAAAAAAAAAAAAAAAAAATTGTAGAGATAGGGACTTACTATGTTGCATTTGCTGGTTTCAAACTCCTGGGCGCAAGTGATCCTCCAGCCTAGGCCTCCTAAAGTGTTGGGACTACAGGTGTGAGCCACCATGCTTGACTAGAATATCTTTTAATGTATTTCAGACATTATTTCAGAAAATGTCTGCTCAAATGTTTTGTCTACTTTTAGAAATAACATTGTTTTCTTATAACTGAGTTTTGAGAATTCTTTATATAGTCTGAATACAAAAGTCAAATATATTCTGAATAAAAGTTGTTCATTAAATATCTGCTGTGCAAAATATTTCCTCCCAGTTTGTAGCTAATCTTTTTATTGTCTTTTGAAGAAAAGCAGTTGTAATTTTATTGAAGTCTATTTTATCATTTTTTTCTTTTACAGATTTTTTGGTGCCACAGCTAAGAAATCTCTGCCTAACCTAACATCACAAAGACTTTCTCCTATGTTTCGTTTTAGAAGTTTTAGATTTTTAGGTTTATGATCCATTTTGCATTACTTTTTTTTTGAGATGGAATCTTGCTTTTTTGCCCAGGCTGGAGTGCAGTGGCGTGATCTTGGCTCACTGAAACCTCTGTCTCCTGGGTTCAAGCGATTCTCCTGCCTCAGCCTCCCAAGAAACTGGGATTACAGGCACACACCACCATGCCCAGCTAATTTTTGTATTTTTAGTAGAGACAAGGTTTCATTTACCATGTTGGCCAGGCTGATCTTGAACTCCTGACCTCTAGTGATCCGTTCACTCTGGCCTCCCAAAGTGTTGGGATTACAGGCGTGAGCCACCATGCAAGGCCTGCCGTATTTTTTATGTATGGTTTGAGGTACACATGTAAGCATTCAATTGTTCCTGTACCACTTGTTTAAAGATTATCCTTTTTCTACTAAACTGTCTTTGCATCTTTGTCAAAAATTAAATATTCATAATGCGACGGTCTATTTTCATATTCATATTCTTTATTCTGTTCCATTATTTGTGTATCTTGACACCAGTACACACTGTCTTAATTTCTAAAGCTTTATAGTAAGTCATGATATCAAGTAGTGTTAGTCCTCTACTTTATTCTTTTTTTCCCCAAAGTTATTACACATAAAATCTTAAATCAGCTTGTCAACTTCTGGGGAAAAAAAAAAAAAAAAGAAAGAAAAAAGACTGCTAGAATCTTGAGAGGAATATGGTGACTCTACTATCAATTTTAAAGACAACTGACATTTTAACAATATTGAGACTTGCAGTCCATGGACAAGATTTATGTACTTATTTAAGTCTTCCTGAGTTTCTTTTAGCATATTTTGTAATTTTCTTTTCAACTTTTATTTTAAAATCAGGGAGATACATGTGCAGGTTTGTTACAGAGGTATATTGTGTAATGGACATAAACATGGGAACAACAGACACTGAGGACTCCTTGAGGGGTAGAGAAGGAGGGGGGCAAGGAATGAAAACTTACCTATTATTGGGTACTATGATCATTACCTGGGTGATGGGGTGAATCACACCCTAAACCTCAGCATCACACAATATACCTTTGTAATTTTCAATGTGCAGGTTTTAAACCTCTTTTTTCAAATGTATATCTATGTATTTAGTACTAACGATGCTGCTATTGTAAATGGTGTTTTTAAGTTTTTATTGAGACAGTTACAGATTCATGTGCAGTTGTCAGAAAAAACAGATTCCATATACACTTGGTCCAGTTTCCCCAATAGTAACATTTTTCAAATGATGTGTATATATACACATATACCATCCATCGACACATAACACATGCATAAGTACATATATACATACATACACGCATATGTGAACTTGTATACTGAATGTGCTTTTATGATTGAGAACCATTGGCTTATACATTTTTCTGATGTTTTCTGCAGTTTCTCTGCCTTCAAAAAAATCATTACAAAAAAGTATTATAAAATTGTTAATATTGTTTTTGCTCTTTCTATGCTGTCATAATAAAAAACCATCTCTACATGGAGAGAATCAAGTTACATAATATCCAATATTTTTTCCTTTTTTTAAAAAAGGTCATGCACTACATCTCAAGACTAAAAATACCTGAAAATTACATATGCCACTGTGTGTGTTCTTTTAAATGGAAGTCCATATACACTCAAAACGACTGAGTTTACAGGTTACTCTCCCATGAAAAAAATCACTTCTTTCTGGTTCAAGATGCTTTCACATCGTGACTTCAAAAAAAAAAATTTCATTTCCAGATTACCCTACTGTATGGTATTTCATAAAGCTCTCATGAGCCATCTACAAATAATACAAGTTATGTGGAGTTTGCATTTGATGACAGCATTCTATATAAATCAAGCTTGAGGGTATATTTTGGTTTCTTAAGACCTAATTACTTACTTTGTCTGCAGCTGCCAACAAGTTGTCAGCCATTTTGTCAAGGTTTGGTGCTCTCCCTGTGTAAATGAACCTCATCATTTCTTTAAAAACTTCAGGGTCTAAATCATTTATTTCCACTTGATTCTGATATCAAAAAACAACACAAAAAAGTTAAAAAAAATGCACACACAAATGAACCAAAGTGAATCTTTGACAGTAATTTAAAAGCCCTACATCTATACTAAAATAGTGTATAACTCAAATACACATATACAGATATTTCTAAATTCTACTTTAAAATTGAGGTAGGTACATCTTCATTAAGTACTTCGGCAAAGTGAAGTGGACAAGTCCAAGAGGAAAAGCATACACTATCAGAGAGGTGGGAACCGTGGCCAGCTGGACAGCCCATATCCGGATATTCAGACCAAGCCAAGCACCACCATGTGGAAAAAGGAGCCCCAAGTTTTCAATTAAAAACAGTTAAAGAAAAAAAAAAACCAAGTAAACAAACAGAAAACTATAAACCAAATAAAACACATCTGTGTTAAGTTTCTGACCACTATTCTAAAGGACACTGGCTATTAATCCTTTCTTTGTTGAATCCCTAGGTCCTAATACAACACCTAAGACTCTATAACAAACAGTTCTATTCCCAGAATTAATCAAAAGTAGGGCAAGCTACTAGAGGTAACAACAAAGCCCACTACCTCAGAATTCTCCCATTTGCAAAAATGGCATGTATTATCATATACTGGCACTTCCTTGCTTACCTGAAAAACAGTCAAGTCCAAAGAGGACTAGTGCTTTTTTACTGCATGTTTTTGTATTTAGTTTCTTTGCTGAGATCAATAAAGCTAAATATCTAACTAAATGACAGCAAATTTTTCTGACCCCTTGATGTCAACAGTATATGATATCATTGATGTCTCCCAACTTGGAAGTGATCAGAAGGCTGATCACAGCATCTCCCCAAACCAAAATTTGAGAAAGAAAGCAGTTATTTTATTGCAGCATCTAGTTCTGCAGAAAGAATAAAATTGAGCCACATGAATAAACTCTGGAGTTGTCCAGCTGGAGCCGTACGGTCCACAAGTTATGCAAACAGCAAAGAATTAACCTCTGATCTCTAACATAACTACATTTCATGATGACAAGAGAAACATCTGGGGGAGTCAGGTAGGTAACATCCTGATTACAGTTGGTATACAATAATACTGATGTCATCTATGTTATTTTTGTTGCTAGAAAACAGACTCCAAAACTCAATCCATAAAGTCTACAAAGGCAGAATATATACCTTGAACAGAGACTTCTCAAATAGCTATGGACCAGAAGAGTCCTTTGGATAACTATCCTTTTGCATAGTAACTATCTAATTTACCTACCAGATGGGCAGAAAAAATAGCTGTTCCCTGGAATATTCACTGCACATCCACATTGAGCTACATCTATTATTCTATTATAGAACACATTTTTTCCTATTTGTAAAAATTTTCCCTGCTTATCACAGTATGACAATGAGAACATTGCACTACTACTTTTAAAACATACACCCAACTACTTTACCTTTATATAAATTAAATATTAGCCTTTAAGCCATGTTTACCTTTTTGCTTTCTTCCATTTCATGTTCAAACATGGCGTTAAAAACTGGGGATCGAGCTGTAACAAGATTATGCATCATTATTTTATGCATAAATGTATTTTTTAAATGTATTATATTACCCCATAAGTAGAAAGTACCTGCAAGCACAGATTTATGAGCTTTAAATTCTTGTCCTCTCACGAAAAAACTGCAGTCTGTAAATCTTGTGTTTTCCCAGAGATTACCTAAATCTTCTGCTAGACGACACTCAGGCACCTTCAAAGTATTTGTATTAGTATGTCCTGATATGTTTACTGAATCTTGGACCACACTCACCTAATAAAAAAGGAACAGCAAGAAAAACACTTTCACAAAGTAATATCAATAATTAGTTTAAGTCTATACTTCAAATTTTTTTATGTTTAAGATTATTTGGATAATTCAATGTACTCCTAATCAAAATTTATAATATCTAGAAACTGAAATTAAAAACACAATTTAAAGGAGAGAAATGAAAAAATTAGAAATAATATAGATCTTTTTCAATTTATGTAAATAAATGGCTTATCAATTGGTCAGAATGCTTATTAATTACAAAAATACTTCTCAATAGAAAAGCCACAATATGATATAAAAACTCAAACAAGAATACACCTTTGTGAGGTGGAGAAATAAATTTCTTTTTTATTTTCTTACACTTCAAACCTATCTACATCTAAATTTTACTATATGTACATAAACATAGTATTTTGTTTAGAAGTCAAAATGACTTTTTACAGTATAAAAAAGGTGATAAAATTACAGTCTATGATATGCAAATTGAGAAGTGTTTAAAGTGTTATTCCTAACGTTTCACTTCTAGTAAAACTAATTTAAATACATATTAAACTGATTTAAATGTTAAGGTACAAAAACTTCCACAAAAGCAATTGTAATTATTAAAGTTCATGAAAATCTTTTATGGAAGATGAACAGCAAGAGCAATATAATTTAGTTCAATTTGCAGACCCTTATTTACTTAATAATCAATAAAAGTAGGTATGATTACGTATTATTTTTATGGAGATTCCAATATAATATAGATTAAGTTATTTCCCATAAAAGATGACTACATACTGAATATCCTAAAACACTACTAAGTCTTGCACACCACTTTTTAAAAAACTTTATTGATTTTTTATTTTTGAGACAAAGTCTGCCTCTGTCGCCCAGGCTGGAGTGCAGTGGTGTGATCTCGGCTCACTGTAACCACTGCCTCCTGGGTTCAAGTGATTCTCCTGCCTCAGATCTCCCGAGTAGCTGGGATTACAGGTGTGCACCACCATACCCGGCTAATTTTTGTAGTTTTTAGTAGAGAAGGCGTTTCACCATGTTGGTCAGGCTGGTCTTCAACTCCTGACCTTAAGTGATCCACCTGCCTTGACCTCTCAAAGAGTTGGGATTACAGGCGTGAGCCACTGCACCTGGCTGCACATCACTTTTTTAAAAAACGAATTCTACTATGCTATTAACAATGTCACACTACATTTAATACATGTAAAAAATACATTTAAAGAAAACACTACCTTAACTAGTAAGTAAATGTTTCAAAGTAAATGACTTTAAAACAAACAAACAAAAAGTGCTACATTACTCATCTATTGCTGTTTTCAACTTCTAAGTTTTGGGATCATTTGTTACGCAGCAATAGATAGCTGCATTAATTTAACAATATTTCATCAGGCTTTTATTAAGTAAAATATAAATAAGGACACACATATATACAGTAAACTATGCAGAAAACAGAATCAGAAATAAACTTGCTAAACTACCAACATGCTAACACAAAGTCTAATTATGTAAAATGTTTGGAGAAGATTAAGTCTCAGAAGTCCCAATACATCGAAACATACAAACATGTATCTCATGTGAAGGAACATACACTTCTAAAGAAAAACCAGAAAATTTTTATTTTTCTGAGGATATTTTTATTAACCACTTTTGCCCTAAATTTACATATTAACCGTTTGAAATAATATGTGTCATAGAAATCATCCAATCTATTCACCTTATTTTATAAAGAGACTTCAGACCGTGCTAAAGACAAGGTAAACAAAGTGTTCCAAACCACATTGTGCTGGCTTGTACGAAAGGAAGACTACTCCTAAATCTCCAGATTCCTTTCTTTTCTTTTTTCTTTTTTAGACGGAGTCTTGCTCTGTTGCCCAGGCTGGAGTGTAGTGGCGTGATCTAGGCTCCCTGCAAGCTCTGCCTCCCGGGTTCACGCCATTCTCCTGCCTCAGCCTCCCAAGTAGCTGGGACTACAGGCGCCCACCACCATGCCTGGCTAATCTTTTGTATTTTTAGAGACGGGTTTTCACCGTGTTAGCCAGGATGGTCTCAATCTCCCAACCTTGTGATCCACCTGCCTCAGCCTCCCAAAGTGCTGGGATTACAGGCGTGAACCACTGAGCCTGGCCCAGATTCCTTTCTTTATGGCTCTTTGTGCAATATTTTTTTGATATTTTTAAAAATTAGCAACATTAACACAATTATGATCAAAAAGCACTTATTACAACAATCTTATGAGATGTTTCTCTAAGTATGGGAGCCACAAGCTATTGTATAAACAAATAAATCTGCCAATAAAGGTTCTCCTATCTTATCAAGTTTTTAATCAAATTATGTCTAAAATTTTAATAACTATAAAGAGAAAAAAAGTTTCACTAATCCTTACCCAACTGCCCTATTCTACTACACATTATAACCTAATGCTATAGACACAAAAAATGTTAGTGTTAATATTCAAGGTTTCGTAAGGGATCAGCTCTTTAGACCCTAACAGCATTTATTTGTTCATATCAAGCACTGCTCTTGAAATTTCTAGAGAGAAAAAACTGGATCTGTTCAATGGCTTGCATGATCTATACAGCAGAGTTACAAAATGTGATGATGTATTTAATTTCAGAAATGATTTCTTGAATTCTATTTACTGTCTCTTAACGAATTCAAAATAACTTAATTAAAAATTTGGTAAAAAAATCAGGTAATAAAAGGATTAAAAAATAAAGACAATATTATCACAGATATTGATATTATATTTGTATTCTGTATAAGCAAGAACAATTCAGAAGATTTGTATTATTGACATACCTATCTACATAGTATTATCACAGCAACCACAAATTTTAACTAAGACACATAATTAACACTTCATACTCCAAAGAGTATTCAAGAGACTATAGAGCAGAAATTAATGATCTAATTAAAAATTGACACATGCAATGGATTCCGATTTTCTTGATACCTATATTTAAGAAAATGTTAAAAATTTGGTTTTATCTATTACATACTCAAATGCAGGTAATGAATACTCTTACTGAATGGAACCTAGAATAAAAAATTCAGGAAAAAGGCTGAGATTCTTTTCTGAGGTCAAATTTATGCTTCTTTCACAAAAAAAAAAAAAAAAAAAAAAAAGAAAAGAGAAGAAAAAAAAGGCAAATATGCAATCCTCAAAATTGTTACAAGTTGCAAAGCAAAACCTCAAAGTCATTTGACAGTCCTTTTTCAAATTTGCTTTTGGCTCAACTCAAAGAATATAGTTTGGAGTGACAAGGAACATTTGAGGGATCTAATCTGTGACTATCCTGAAAAATGTGGGTCTCTTCCAATGTAGAGCTAACTATTGGTTCCAGTTTTTGAAATCTGAATTTTCCAACTAATTCTAAAAGCCAGGAATTTCCAGTGCTGCATAGTACTACAATTTTGCCATTTTAATCAACTAGTCAAACACCCACCACACTGGCTCCAAAGTGAGAAACTTTTAACAGTCGAATTTCACATGAATATCTTCCAGAATAGTGAGTTTTAGACTTTTTGACTTTCATAGACTGGTGTCATTTTTTTAAAAATCTGGTGACAGAAATAGGGTAGTCAACTTTTCATTTTGCCAAGAAAGGGCTTTTTAGAAAATAAATCCCAACTTCCACCCACTATCATATATAATTATTTTAAAACAGAAAGACTATCTGCTATGATTTGAATGTATTCCACAAAGATCATATGTTGGAAATTTAATACCTAACGCAACACTCTTGAGAGGTGAGACCTTTCAGAGGTAACGAGGTCATGAGGACTCTAACCTCATGAATGGATTAATGTGTTTACTGAGACAATGGGTTTATTAAAGCAAGTCTGGCCTGCTCTCTCACACACACACCCTCCTGCCCTCCATCAACCCCCACTCTTCCCCTCACCTCTTCTCTTTCTCCCCATGTGATGACTTCCACCATGTTATGATGTGAGAAAAAGGACCTCACCAGATGTAGCCTCAACTTTGGACTTCAAAGCCTCCAGAACCATGAGCCAATAAAAATTCTGTTATTTTAAAATTACCTAATCTCAGGTATTCTGTTAATGGCAACACGAAATGGACTAAGACACTATCTTAGCAAAAGATAAACACGATGGGATAAAAGATGTGTCCTTAAAAATGAGCTAGTTAAACCTCATGAAATACTTGTTTATATATATTTTATCTGTACATATATTTTTCCTGCATATCATGAAATGGCATGGGTCTGTAGACTATCAGAGTATTTAAAATCTGTTGGATTTCAAAAGATAAATTAAACTAACCAGTTTTCTAGTTTTCCTACTTATTTCTCAATTCCTGTTTTCTGTGTCACTTTGGGAAAAGAGGGCAGAGCTGCTTACACTGCTACCAATCTCTATCTCTGGCCACTTTTACCACTGTAGGGAACTTGCAAGATTAAGTTATGTTTTGTGCAAAAAGGGTAGCACCCAACTGCCTTACCTGTCTACAGCACCACTTGCAGGGGAGGGGGAGGAGGCAGTTCTTTAGGAAGGGTAGTGCAATGCTTCCTCCTTTTCTGCAAGCAGTGCTGGAGATTCTGTAGAAGGAAGGGCATCCGTGAGCGGGGTGGAAGAAACAATGGAGGGCATGAAGAATGTTAGTTAAAAGTACCTTTTGCCCACCTATGCTAAATACGGTGCCCAGGGTATAATTATCTATATCAGCAAAAAGATGTATATTTCGGGATCCAAAAATGAATCTGATTGATGCTAAATTTAAAATACATGTCATGTTGGGTTTTGTTTTGGGGGGTCACTAAGCAGGTAGCATATGGATACCAAGCATACAAAAAACAAATCTTAAACTTAATTTCAGCCTTATTTCTGAATTTCTTGGTTGTCTAGGTTCCAGCACAGTGTACTTAGGAAAATATCTGTAAATACTATTTCAATTCTGAAAAAAAAAAAAAAAGTATTTTCTAAAAAGTTTCATTTCTAAAACTATTTTAGCTGGTCATTTTTTGTTTTTGTTAAAATTGGATTAAATAGTCTTCAAGATCCTTTCTGTTCTAAATAAACATTTTAAAAATTTACATGTTGAAATTTAGGATAACTGCTAAAATTCTGGAAGACTCTACAGTAAGGATGCTAAAAATTTTATATGGCATAACCTATATTTATTTAGCATACTACTTAGAATATCTGCCAATTAGCAACAAATACTGTCTTCTTCCCAATTATTTAATAAGACTTGTGCTATGTGCTTTGTCAACCAAATAATTGTATTCATAATAAATTCATCATACAGTTAACTGGTCTAAGTAAAAAATAAGACGCAATTATATAGTCCCTGGGGGCATATTTCAATTATTCTTCTGACATAATGTCATACAATGAGTTTGTAATCTTGTCAAGAAATCTTATACACTTACTGTAAAAAGATTACAGCTAACTTACAGTTAAATAAGTTATTATACTCCTAACACACTCATCTGTCCATGATAATCTGTTGAAATATATCTACTGTTGAATACTTGATAAAAATCTTTTCAACTATATTTCTTATGAAAATTACCAACTGCCTTAAACATTTTGATAAAATTGTTACTGATGTATATTCTCTATAAACTGTACTGGTTAAAAATATAATCCTTGAATTCAGTCCAAAAGTGAATCTCAAAAATTCATATAGATAAAACTACCTAACGATAACATGACAAAAGCAAATCCAAACATCAAATTAGGACAAATCATAAGTGTACATTATTGGCAGAGGCAATGGTAGTAACTTTCAAAATATGCCATTCTATGCACATAATTACACCTTATAAGTTTGTCAATAGACACATACATATCTTAAAAATTTGAGAACTATTTCTTAGAATGCTATTTGATTAGATTAATCCAACTGCCTGAACAATCAGAAAGCTTCTCAATGTTTTCCAGGTACTTCTGGGTTCAAACTGATAAACTCTCAGTAATAATGTTGAATACAATCAATCTGAAAATTTTTTTTAAAAAGTGACAATATATGTCAGTTATTCAGAATGAAGAAAATATTTAGGAACGTTCACATATTCACATTCACAGTCTTTTCAAGAGAAGAAGGATGTAGTGTTGTAGTATAAGTGTACACACAAATTATAGCTAGAAATATGACATGTTTCCAGACTGGGTCATTACACTGATTTGTAGTCAAGAATTTTCTACAGCTTTTTCTAGTCAAAAATTTACAAATGAAACTTGATGAACTATACCAATTAATTTTTAAAGGGTTATTAATCCAGTTTATACTTTTGCCATATCACTAAATAAACCATGGGGTTCCTTAGAATAAAAGATGTACCCACCTCACAAAATAAGGTAAGCTTGTCATCTGGTAAAAGACCATTAGCTTCGTCAAGCAAAAAGTCCCTTCTAATGAATTTTTTAAAACCCCAGTCCTTCCCTTGCACAAATCGATATGCTCTTTGGCTTTCTGGTGGAAAACAGAATAGAGTTTAAATAAAATAAATATCCAAGAGACTTTTTAAACATGGTAACACAGTTAAATGTGTGAAAACAGGACTTGCCAATACATCCATAATAAAAATTGCAGATATTTGTGTTTATAAATCAAATGTCGTAAGAGTTTTAAGTCGGGTAGACACAGTAACTTCACATGCCTACTCAATTTTGGCCATTGTCAATGAGCTCAATTTCAGACTTCTGGATCTCAAATAGAAAAGTCAGATCAAATGTCATGGAGAAGGAAGAGACCTTTTTAACAATCTAGGCCCTAAAAGACAATGAAATAGGATCAAAACATGTTGGTACAGGCACACTACTTATCATCTAATATCAGAATCTGGTAAGAAACATACATCTTATTTCCTGCTTCTCCCTTTAAAAACGGATGTTCTAAATACCAAGGCATGTTTAAGCTTTCCTGGCATAACCATCCCACTGATTTAAGTTTTATCCAACTATAGAAAAATTCATGAACCTGTGAAAAAGCTAAATAAAGTCCTTTATCATTCCTAAGTCTCCAGACATAACCTCCTCTCCCCTAAAAAGAATTTTTCATAAAAGTCCAAAAGATGCTTTTCGTGTAATTTGTAATAGATTTAATAAATATCTGAAGTAAATATTTCAAATGCCTAAGGTACTCTATAACAACTATATACTAGGCAGTAAACAAGATCCTCTACAGAAAGTATTCATCATCTATTATACAAAGAATAAAATGGAAGTGGAAAATTAGTAATCAATCTACCTGAAATACTCCACTATCTTAAGGTAAGACAATGTGAAAATATATATTATGTTAGCAATATATTATTTAAAAATGTATGTAAATGTGAATTTTCTGTAATCAAGTTATTTGATTCTGTGATTCATTTCTAGAAAATATTATTCTTCTGCCATACACAATGTACATTTCCTACATCACTCTTCTATTATGGAGCTCAAGGCTACTGCATTTCAGCTGGCTATATATGTGAATTTTGGACTGAAATTAATAGGCCCTGAAACTAAGAAAAACGGCTCCTTTCAGTCAGTGTTCAATCTACTGCTCAAAAAATTCTAGTGACAAAATATCAGGGCACTCTATCTCTTTCTCACTGTTCTTCAGATTTTATTACCTGGCAAAAAAAGGCAAGAAAGAAATGTTTCCTGAGCACCTATTATATATACCAAGCACTGAACCAGGCACCTTGCCCTAACAGCAACTATTTTTCTAAGTGACAACTAGGATGTCATTTTAGGACATGAAGAAGTAATATTATTAACCATTTTTACATGTTTTACAAAGTCTAAGACTCAGTAAAATAATTATAGCTCTCTGCTGGATTTAAATAATGGTCAAATTAAAAGTTTCAGGTTAAGCAGATTTTAGTGGAAAAAAGTCCCAGACTTTTCCAGGTAAAGGTGCAGAAGAAGTCACAACATGTAGTTACAGAAATGTCTTCACTCAGTTTGCAAATCACTTACCCATTGCTTTTGTTTCTTCCCTTTTAGCATTCAGAAGGGAAAATTTGAATTTTGCTCGAACTTCACTTTTGGGACAGCTGACTAAAAGCAAATACAAGGACAAGTAGTCTTTACTTTCATCATCTAATCCCTTTGGATTTACCCTCAGGCACCTAAAATAAAACAATAAGCTCACATGGAGGAATATAATACTTGAAAAGCATGAGAGAGAGAGAGAATACTGAAATCATGTGTTAATATCACAAACAGCACTCCTGTCAACATCCTCACAGTTCTTTATAATTCCCCACATGATTAGGAACATATTACCAATCTAATATGAAATTATATTAATACTCATTCAGGAACAATAACAACAACAAAATCATGAGCAGATGATGATCACATCAAAAACAAAAAACAAAAATCCAAAGCAAACAAAAATCTTACCATTTCATTTTGTCACTTGGGCCAGATGAAAATGTTGAACTTTTTAACACTTCACCCATTTCTTCTCGACAAAAACTGAAGTTATTAATGGTCCACATGTAGGAAAATTTTACTACTTTAACCTAAGAGATTCAGAAAACCACTTTTATAATGATGACGCTAATACTTTTAACTTGTTACATGTTCAACAGCCTATGATCCAGTCTTCTAACACTTCTAATAACTATGGCAAAGTGTTTCACAATAATATTCTCAACATACTGTAAAATTTATAAGTGACATAAAGTGAGGGATTTTTAAGAGCACGTACCTGTGTGTAACACCAGCTTTCTGCTACGGGACCAGTAGACATATCTCCAGGTAGAGGTGGGGTGGGTTCCCGAGACATTGCCACTTTATTGTAGTCTTTTAGGATTTACGTAGTACCCCACACAGTTGACTACCTTACCTACAAAGGAAAGAAGTCTGATGTACTGATTAAAAAGTTTAAATGACAGAATCAAGAGGGAAGACATATTTAAATAGACATGAAACAATTACTATCCCAAACTAGATTATGAAGGAACATGTGACAATTTTAAATAAATTTAATGATTTTAAGAAATATAAAATAAGTTTTTGTAACATATAACACTTGAAATCTAAACAAACATAGTATTTATAGATAAGATTATTTTGTAAAGACATGTTCTCCAAAAAATCACAAATTTTAAAATAACGTATAGTTTAAGAGTAAGAGCATATACACAAAATCACAAAATATCTTGGAAACATAATGACATCAGTTAATATCTGGCTTACCTTCCTTCACCCTTTTATTGACATCGTCATGAAAACGAAAAGGTTTGCAAAGTTAGAACTATAAATACTAGTTACCCATCTGTCAGACTACAGAAGTTTTCATCAAGCAAAACACAGAATGGAATGTAACAGGCAATTAATGCTCTGTAAGAAGAAATACAGACTTTCTACGAAAGTTTACGTCTATCTTATCAGGTTCTCTTTTAAGACTTTCATCCCTAACAGAGTGCTTCTTACCGAGATGTACTATGTCATAAAATTTCCTCCCAGTTAGCTGTACTATACTTGTACTATAGCTCGTACTATATCCAATGGGATGCACAATTACCTCTTCATAATCTAATCAGGATATTAGTGACCAGATGTTGCTGCTTTGTAATTTAATAAAAGAAAGAGGCACAATCAGAATAAGCTACATAAGCAGTGCACTCTTGAGGTGCAAGAGGGTTTGAAGATTACATGACAATATAAGTACTGAAGTCTGGAGAACCCTATGCTACCGCAGATAAAACAGACTTTAAGACAAAAATTGTTACAAGAGACAAAGGATATTATATATTGATAAAAGGGTCAATTCATCAAGAAGGTATGACAAGTACAAACATACATACACCACATAATAGAGCCCCAAAATATATCAAGCAAAAACTAACAGAATTGAAGACAGAATAGACAATTCTACAATAATACTTGGAGACAGCGATACCCAACATTCAATAATGCATAGAACCAGGAAGATTGATTAAAAAACAGCAGACTTGAATAGCAGTATAAAATAATTAGACCTAATAGCCATTTCACCCATCAACAGTAGAAAACATATTCTTTTCAAAAGCATGTGGAACATTCTCCAAGACAGACCACTATTGTTTTCTACAGAGTTGGGAGTAGAAACAGAAGCAGAAACAAAAGTTGAATATTTATTTTAGGCAAATTCATAGTTAACTAAATAAATGTACTGAAAGAGTAATGATTATTAGACTTATCTGTTAGAAAAATCTCTAGTAATATAAGAGAAGGATGTGTCCTGGTCAATACTTTTGCCAGTGACTGTAAAGAAACCTGATAAAATAAACTATCATGACCAATTTCAAAAACAATAAACCAAGAAAAAATATCTGAAATGCATATAGCACATAAAACTAATTTCCTTAATATATGAAGCATTTGTACAAATAAAACAATAAGTAAATAACTCACAGGAAAAAAACTTATAATTAGAAAAATAAAAGTTAAAACTAAATTAAAAAGCCACTTTTTCCCTATCAAACTAGGAACAATCCAAAAGATGAGTGAAAGTGTAAGGAAAGGTGCTCTCATACTTTTCTTGTGGGAATACAAATAGTATAATAATCTCCCTTATTATTTCCTGGTGAGATTTCTGGCAAGAAGGGAATGATGCTAAAATACAAGCTACCAATTTCTAAAAGTATAAAAATGCAGAGGGTGTTACTTGATTTCCATGAAAGCATTTATATGATTTCTGGCAACTTGCATTGATTTCAAAAACATTCACACACACAAAAAAATGATGAGATGAGCAAGCATTTCACAGAAGAATGATTACCAAAAAAAAGAAAAAGAAAAAGTTTACCCTCACTTGTAATCAATGAAATAGAAAAAGAACTCATATCATTTTCTACCTATTGCATTGTCCAAGATTATTTTAAACTGTCAAGCCCTACAGCCAGCAAAATTGCAGAGAAGCAGATGTCACTATACTGGGGATAAGGCTTTGCTATAGATCAATTTTATAATTAGTATCAAAAGAAATTTTGTCAGATTCATCCTATAAATACATCCTAGGAAAATGATTACAACTGTGAAAAAGATAATTTTGAGCACAGTATATTTCTGTAATAATAATACATGGAAAATGTGCAACCATTAAGAGTGTATTAAATTTTCTTAATGACAGGGAGAAGTGTTCAGGATTATGTTATATATCTAAAAAAAATCAAACAGAATGCCTAACAGGACATTGCTTTTATAAATATAAATAGTATATGGAGGTACTGGTGCATAAAGAAAAACAGACTGGCAGGTGGAGGCACTGAGTTGCACTTTGGCATTTCAGTGATAACGTCAAATACATCTAAATATTAAAGGCTATCTCTGGGTGATGAGCTTTTTTTCTTATTTTTATTTATTTATATTTTATCAATGTGTTATGTTTTAATTAATACAGAAATACAAGTAATTATTTTTAAAGGTAGTGGGAAACATGGTTATTTTCAAACTCATACGGACCACAACAAATATGTAATATCTTGTGTCTATGTTATTATTTAAGTAATAGATCCTGGGGTAGAAGGTAAAAAGAAAGAAATCAAATAAAACGTTAACCTGAATCTTTAAGCTTTTATAAAAAGATACTATTATAATTTAATACTAACAAAATACATAAATAAAAAAGTTTTAGAAACTCCGGAGGGTAAAGAGAAAGTTCTTCAATATTTCTAGAAGAGTTATTATCTTCCTGAAGTATAATTCACAACATACCTCATATATAAAAATATACTTCATATACACTTCAAGTGTAATTCATATATAAAAGCAAACCACGGCCAGGCATGGTGGCTCACGCCTATAATCCCAGCACTTTGGGAGGCTGAGTCAAGCGGATCACTTGAGCCCAGGAGTTAAGACCAGCCTGGCAAACATGATGAAACCCTGTCTCTACTAAAAATACAAAAATGAGCCAGGCATGGGGGCAGGCGCCTATAATCCCAGCTACTCTGGAGGCTGAGGCAGGAGAACAGTTTGAACCTGGGAGGTGGAGGCTGCAGTGAGCCAAGACCGCACCACTGCACTCCAGCCTGGGCAACAGAGCGAGACTCCATCTCAAAAAAAAAAAAAAAGCAAGCTACATAAAAGGCTACAAAGATTTTTTGTCATTGTTGTTTTCTCTCCAGCTACTCCTTCAAATGATGTAGTTACAAGATGAGGGTATGGAGAATCTGAGTGAACAGAGTGTATGTGTGAGCTCTTTACAAGATATCAGATATGTTGTTTATTCTTCAGTAGCTCTGTGAGATGGGTGTTAATACCCCATCTTAATGATGAGAAAAGAGACACTCTGGAAAGCTTACTTTAGAGTTTAAGTAATTAGAAAATAGTTGAACACAAATTTGCCTGGCTCCAAACTCAATGCTCTTTCCATAGAATTATGGTGCCCTTCCGGATTTTACAAAGCTGAAACAGGCCTTACTGATCTGTTCCAATTCTTATTTTACAAATGAGGACCAAGATGAGAGAAACGGACTGGCACAGAATATAAGAACTGTCCAAATTTACACTGTTAGATGAATACTAGAACAAAGAACAAAGACAAAGATCTCCCAAAGTCCACTTTAGTGCTATTTCCAGGATTCTACTTCTTTCCTCCTCTTCATAAGAAGAAAAATGAAAATAAAAACAGTAGACTATCAACTACTTATTAACACTCAGGCCTTCCTATTCTCATTCTTCCAGAAAAAGCTTGCAGAGAGGGTACAATGAAACTAAGATCTAGAGAAAAACACAAGACAATCAATCCATACACATCAACAAATAAGTAGAAGATTCTTCCCTATCCCATCGTATAGTCTTAAGCATTTCAAGTGTGATATTTCCTACTTTTACTTATTAAAGGGAAAGCAAGATTTGTTATTCGAATAAACATATACAAGACTTTCTACTTCAACAAAATGCTTGAGTGTCACAATGTTTTATATATGTCATATAGACACATACAACTATCTAACTTTATATAAAAATTTCAAGTATTCAGAAAACATAAAAAGAATCACATGTCAAACAATCACGTACCCACCATCCTGGTGCGTCCCTACCACCATCACATTTCCTCTCTTTACCAGAAGTAACCTATATCCTGAATTGCTGATTATCATACCAATAAATTTATTGACATTCTTTAAAAATATCTATGAATCCCTAAACTATATAGGTAGAAATTCATAGATATGTAATAATGTATATACATGGAGATGTCACAAAATAGTAGAGAGCTCCAAAACTCCATCCCTCCACAAAAGAAATGAATAGCTGGTGAAATGGTCAGAATCAGCTTGTTTGAAATTCTGGAACTGAATCAAAAACTTAACAGCTAAGGGAATGCTTAGTGAAGAAAGAAGCTACCGAATTTCAGTGAGAAAGGGCTGTGGCATTTTAACACATCTGCTTACTATGGCCCCCTCCCCCAGTTTGGTGGTCCACCCAAGTCATCAACCCTCATTCCTGATACAGGATGCTGGTAGAAAGTCATTTGCCCTCATTCCTGGTATAGGGTGCTGGTACCAAAGGGAGCAACTGGGATCTTATTCTAAAACATATTGTCATTATGTACTTTGACCAGTCTGGCAATTCCCTGAAGGACTGACTGAAGGGCCAGTTTCACCTGCCTTGGAGCTTCCCCAAGGTAGGGGACAGCATTCTGGGATCTGGCATTTATCAAAAACATTAAGAGGCAAATGTATTAGTTATAGCCACCTAGAGAAGGAATCAGAGTTGGCACAAGCAATGACCAGGCAAAAAAGTGTGGGAAGGAAGAAGCTGGGGAATAAAAGCTTTGAAAAGCTCCCATATATCCCAGGAAATCTACAAAGCCATGGGTGTGGCCAGGGGCAAACACATCTTGAAAACAGGTAAGAAGGTCCTAAGCTGGCTCACAGTGCTGAGCCAACAGGAAGTGAAGACTAAGGCAGAGTTGTAAATGGCCTGGCTAAGCACTGAAGAAGTGATCCAACAGATAGGCAATCTGCAAAGACTGGAAGAGTATCTTTAAGGGTTCTTATGTTTATGGAAATCAAAAACAGGTTGAAAGTGAAAGGATGAAGAAAGATATTTCATGCAGAAGAGAGTTGGTTGGTTATGCTACCATAAGACAAAACAGACTTTAAGTCAAAAATTGTTACAAGAGACAAAGGATATTATATATTGACAAAAGGGTCAATTCATCAAGAAAGTATGACAAATACAAACATATATACACCACATAATAGAGTCCTAAACTATATCAAGCAAAAACTAGCAGAATTAAAGAGAGAACAGACAATTCTACAGTAAGAATTGGAGACAGCAATACCCAACATTCAATAATGCATAGAACCAGGAAGATCAATAAAGAGATAGCAGACTTCAACAGTAGTATAAAATAACTAGACCTAATAGCCATTTCACCCATCAACAGTGGAACACACATTCTTCTCAAGTGCATACGAATTGTTCTCAAGGATAGAACATATGCTCCCTAGGCCACAAAACAAGTCGCAACAAATTTTTAAAAAATTAAATTATACAAAGTATCTTCTCTGATTGCAGTTGAATGAAACTATAAATCAGTAACAGAACAAAAAAAAATTAAAATTCACAAATGTGGAACTACCAAAACTGACTCAAGAAGAAACAGAAAATGTGAACAGACCCCCATAAACAGCAAAGACTGAACCATTAATGAAAAAAGCTTTCAGCATGACAACTTACGGAGTTCCATGGACACACTGCCCAGCAAATTTGTTGAAAAATATAAAAACACTGCTAGAAGCAGAGAACAAATGAAGAAACATTTATTCAAGAAAATTTAGTAGAGACTCTGAGAAAAGTGAGAGTCTGTGGTGTTTTTGAACCAGGACCTGCTCTGTCCCAACTCAAGGAGTCAGAAACTCCACTCCAGACTGGTGTAGCAATAAGCACTATGTTCCCTCTTCCAACAGGTCCAGTCAAAGTCTTCCTGTGACAGGAAGGATGTCAACATTTCTCATCCTGCCTCTAAGGGAGGAGACCACCCCTCATATTGTCTTATGCCCAATTTCTGCCTCCAAAGAAAAAAGAAGTAAAAACTAAAAGGCAGGCCGGGTGTGGTGGCTCATGCCTGTAATCCCAGCACTTTGGGAGGCCGAAGTGGGTGGATCACGAGGTCAGGAGATCGAGACCATCCTGGCTAACACAGTGAAAACCCGTCTCTACTAAAAATACAAAAAATTAGCTGGCTGTGGTGGCGGGCGCCTGTAGTCCTAGCTACTCGGGAGGCTGAGGCAGGAGAATGGCGTGAACCCGGGAAGTGGAGCTTGCAGTGAGCTGAGATCATGCCACTGCACTCCAGCCTGGACGATAAAGCGAGACTCCGTCTCAAAAAAAAACCAAACCAAAACAAAACAAAAAAACTAAAAGGCAGAAATGAAATCCACAGGCAGACAGCCCGGTGCCACACCCTGGGCCTCGTAGTTAAAAATCAACCCATGACTTAAGTGCTTGTGTTAGCTATAGATTCCAGACACTGAATGGAGAAGTATCAGGAAAATCCCCATCCTGTTCTGTTTCATTCTGATTACCGGTGCAAGCAGCCCCCAGTCACGTACGCCCTGCCTGCTCAATCGATCAGGGCCCTCTCACGCGGACCCCCTTAAGAGCTGTAAGCCCTTAAAAGGGACAGGAATTGCTCACTTGGGGAGCTCGGTTGTTTGAGGCGTTAAGTCTGCTGACGCTCCCGGCTGAATAAAGTCCTTTCCTTTCTCAACTTGGTGTCTGAGGGGTTTTGTTTGTTTGTTTGGCTCATCCTGCTACACCTCTAGCTACCTAATGCTGATACTCCACGTGAATGTAGCCAAGAGGTAAGGGGCTGGCTCCCTTCTTCAAATCAGTCACTGCTGGAAAGGTGGAGGCTCTACTTTGGGCATGGTGCTGTCGGGGTAATAATCACTGTTGTCTTGACTTGTAAGCTGTGGGTTCCATACCAGGAGCGTGAAGATAAGAAGAACTGAGGTTACTGCCTCCCTCCAGCTCAGCTCCTACAGTAGACATATCACTGGGAAAGAAATACCATTGTTCCTTACTCCTTACTCCAGAGCCTGGGCTTGGAGATGTTTGCCTGTGGAAAGAGGTGGACCATAAAGCAGACTGCTTTTAATCTCTTCCCAGAGAAACAAAGTTCATTTGCAAGGAAACATGCAAGCATGATCTGAAAAATAGTAGAGGCTGTGAGAGGCAAATGAGAAGAGACTGGAGGAATCAACAGACACAAAGGCTAAACTGGACAGTTGATTTGCCCGAAAAAAAAAAAACAGGAAAAGAGACAGCTGAGAGGAGTCCACCTGGGTTCAGAAGAAATTTCAAGCACTGACTTAGGGAACTATTTCTTCAAAGGAAACCAAATTTGATGAGTCTACAGAACAACATAATGCCCCAGGGCATTGTTGAAAACTGTGCAATTAGCACTAGATTAATGGACCTTAACAGATGTGTGTAGTCAGGCAAAAAGAGAGCCCCGCCAAACACTATCACCCACGATAACTGGGAATACCCAAGGCTGCTTCCCCAGAGGTGCAACATCAGAGGCTTAAATTAACACTGTGTGTGTGTGGGGCTGGGGGGTGGGGGGGCACTAAATAGACTCCACTAAAACAGTCCATAAACAAAATAAGCAAGAAGCAACAGCATGCCCTGGAAGGAAGAAACCAGTTCCAAGAATTTCTCAATATACTACGTAAAATGTCCAGCTTTGAATAGGAAATTAGAAGGCATGAAAAAACAGAAAGTATGACCCATATGCTGGGGAAAAAAGCAGATAACAGAAACTGTGATTACACTTACATGTTGGATTTAACAGACAAAGCATTCCAAATCGCCATTAATAAATATGTTTAAAGAACTAAAGGAAACCATAATCAAGGTAGAGGAAGGTATGATGACAATGTAACAAAAACAAAACAAAACAAAAAAAGAATATCAACAAAAAGGTAAAGGTTATTTTTTTTTTTGAAGAACCAAATAAAACTTCTGGAGCTGAACAATACAACTGAAATGAAAATTCACTAGAGGAAGTCAACAGTAGATGTGAACTAATAGAAGAATTAGTGAACTTACAGACAAATCAATAGAGTTTATACAATCCAGATAGAAAAATATGAAGAAAAATGAACATTTTCAGAGAACTGTAGGACATTATTTTAGGCATACTGACATATACATAACAGGAGTACCAGAAGGGGAAGAAAGAAAAAAGAAGCAGAAAAAAATAGCTAAAACAATAATGGCTGAAAACTTCCTAAATTTATTGAAAAGCAATAATATATACATTTAAGGAGCTCAATCAAGTCCAAGTAGGTTAAAAACAAAGAAATCTGCAAATGTATGGATCACAGTAAAAATGCTGGAGGAAAAAAAAAAAAAACAACTCACTAGAATGGCTAAATTAAAAAAAAAAAAAAAACCAAGTGAGGAATCACCTGCATTGACGAGAATGTAGAGAAACTGAAATCCGTGGACATTGCTTGTGGAGATGTATAATGGTTTAACCGCTGTGGAAAAAAGTTTAAGGATTCCTCAAAATATTAAACGCAGAATTACCCTATGATCCAGCAATTCTACCCCTAGGTATGTATCCAAAAGAACTGGAAACAGGTATTCAAATGACTGAGACGTAAATGTTCATTGCTGCAGTATTCACTATAGCCAAAAGGTTACTAGCTAATAATCCATCCACTGATGGACAGTCCAAATGCTCACCAAGGAATAAATGAATTTTTAAAAAGTGGTACATGTACACAATGAATTTTCCTTTTTTTAAACAGTGTCTTGCTCTGCCACTCAGGCTGAAATACAGTGATGCAATCACAGCTCACTGCCATGCCTAGGTAGTTTCATTTTTTATAGAGACGAGGTCTCACTGTTGCTCAGTTTGGTCCTGAACTCATGGGCTCAAGGGATCCTTCCACCTCAGCCTCTCAAAGTGCTGAGATTACAGGTGTGAGCCATTAAGCCTGGTCACACAATGAAATAATATGTAGTCATAAAAAGAAATAAAGTATTGATGCATGCTACAACATGAATGAATCTTCAAAACATTATGCTAAGTGAAGAAGATAGGCACAAAAGGCCACATTGTATTAAATACTGGGCAGATCCATACATACAAAAAGCAGATAAGTAGTTGTTAGGGCCTGTCAGGAGGGGGAAACGGTAAGTAATTGGTTATGGAGTTTCCTCTGGGACTGATAAAAGTGTTCTGGAACTAGACAGAGATGCTAGTTGCACAACACTGTCAATGTACTAAGCCACTACTGAACTGTACTTTTTATTTTAAAAAAATGATAAATTTTGTATGAATTTTACCTCATTTTTAAAAAGTACCTGCACATACATGTCCATATGCAAATATATACACATTTCTTTTGTGATTGAAAAGTAATCAAAGTTGTCCCTTTGTTTACAACAATCCATGGGAGACTGATTCCAGGACTCCCATGGATACCAAAATTCACAGATGTTCAAGTCCCTTATATAAAATGGCATAATAACTGTATTTGATGTACACATATCCTCTGGTATCTTTAAATCATCTCTAGATTACTTAGCACCTAATACAATGTAAATACTATGTAAATAGTTGTTATACTGTGCTGCTTTATTTGAATTTTTTAAATTGTTGTATTGTTAATTTTTTTTTCCCAAATATTTTTGATCCACAGTTGGTTGGATCCTCAGATGCGGAATCGGTGGATACAGAGGGTCAACTCGATAAAACATCTTCTGTAACTATTGAGTCCAAATTAGCCACTAATAGAGAATAAAGTACTAATTGTTATTTTTAATCACCCAAAGGAAAAACTATTAAGTTTCTTTAACAAATGTCTTCAACTGTGCAGTATATCAAGTGTGTTAGCTATCAGGCTTCTAGACCAATAAAATATATAAATTACCCAGGAAAGTAGGGTTAAAAAAAATCATGCTGTCTAAAGAGTATTATCAAAATTTTATACAGTTATAAAATGAGACTGATGTTTATGAGCTATGTCTTTCATTGTTATCTGCAATCAGCTCATTCATCTTCTAGGAGGTAGCTTAATCAACTGTGATTTAATTACACACATAGCATTTTTGTTTATTAATTCTACAATTAACAAATGGTAAATTACTTTACAATTTTGAAATACCACCATATTTATGCTAAAAGTCCTCTGAACTGCTTCAGGATGTCATAACAAAATACTGCCTGAGGTCAAAACAACTTTATATACATGATGAAAAAGAGTTAATATAATATGTAACTTAACATATAGTTCAACAGTTTTGCTACGACTGTTACCAGGGAGTATAATTAGATTCTAATAAGTGTTTATAAAGGTGATAAAATAGTAATACACACACACATTTCTTAAATCCATTCAAATTAAGTATACAATGACTTTAGGGAAATATAATAAACATTTATTATATGCTTAGATATATCATGCACTAATGAACCCTGGGGTACAAAGACAAAACACATTCCCTATTCTTGGCAAAAACTATAACACAGTAGAGGATACAGACACTGAGATATTTTGAATATGATAATATGAGAGAGAACTGTACAGAGTGATAATGAAGCACTTCAGGACAGCAAGAATGTCCTGAAGATATTTCCTGAGCTGTATTCTATAGGAAGCAAACAAGATTATAGGAAGACCACAAACAACAGCATAGATTTTAATAGCAAGAGTTATATACTGAGATCAGTGTGAATCAGTGCTTTGCCATGAATTCTGTGATCTTATAGATACTGGGCCTCTCCTCTGTTTATTAAATTATTATAGCACCTCATTGCCCTATGGTTGTTGAGTGGATAATAGGAAATTTTATACATATACACACTCTTACCACAACGTGAGTACTGAATAGAAACAGTAAGTAAAACTTTACTGATGACAGTTGACGGTAAAGATGGGCAGGAGAGATAAGGCTGGTAATGATCAAAACAACGTATGAGAAAAGTACTTAGAGGCTATCATGAGATGTTCTGCTTCTGGGGATAATGGAATAACTGGCAGGTAAAGTAAATTCTGCTGAGAAATAGAAAAACTCGAATAAAAATAAGTATGTTTAAAGGTATCTAGAGCTGCTCAAGCAATCAGGACAAAAGGTCACAAGATTCCAGAGAAAGGAGAACAACCTAAAGATGGGCTGACATTTCAAGTCATCACAGAAGTAAAAAACGAAAACAAGGCCAGGCACGGTGGCTCATGCTGCACTCTGGGAGGCCGAGGAGGGCGGATCACGAGGTCAGGAGATCGAGACCATCCTGGCTAACACTGTAAAACCCCATCTCTGCTAAAAATAAAAAACAAAAACAAAAACAAAAACAAAATTAGCTGGGTGTGGTGGCGGGCGCCTGTAGTCCCAGCTACTCAGGAGGCTGAGGCAGAAGAATGGTGTGAACCCGGGAGGCAGAGCTTGCAGTGAGCCGAGATCATGCCACTGCACTACAGCCTGAGTAACAGAGCAAGACTCCATCTCAAAAAAAAAAAAAAAAAAAAAGCGAACAAAAATAAAAATAAATAAATTGGGCTGACAGACTACCACCACTTTTCTCCTCAAGAATATTTGCGGATTGTAACCACAATGCAAGAGTGAGAATCCATACTTTACCCAGACAGAGCCACTGCCATGGGATGAAACTATCAACAAAGATTCTGTTGGCCTCATGGCGCTGGAGATAAAATAGGATACCCAAGGGGTTAAGATCCTGGTGAGGTGTTCTTTAAGACTTCGGCCAAATGCTGACTTTGCATGCAACAGTAATTCAAGCAGCAAAGTTTTCAGACATCTTACACTGCAAACGAGACAAGGATTAGAGTTCAGATTTGCCACAGTGTCCCAAGAATTTAAGACTAAATTGAAACACCTGTAAAGTAAAGCTAGACTGTATGAAGACAAATCAAATGTACAAATAGCCTTAAAACAGTCTTGATTCACTTTAATCCCTGACTGGATAAAAGCTATCAGCTCCCACACTAACATGTCTAAGAAAAGAAATAATAAATCCTGTCTAAAAGAAGATTATCATCTGGAGCCTTCCCAATTTTTACAGTTATTCAATCAAAAATTATCAGGCTGCCAAAAAACAGATGCTTATGAATCAAAGCTAGGAGGAAAAAAAAAAAAAAAAAACAGGCAACGGAGTTTTACTAATAATTTCATTTAAAAATAATCAAATGGAAATTCTAGAACTGGAAAATAACTGAAATTACTTAATATAAGTTGAATAGACTAAACAGCAAAAAGTAAGACTAGAAAACTTTTTAAAAGATCAATGAAGATATTTTCACTAAACCAGAGAAAAAAATATAAGTATTACAAAGAGCCAAAGGCAAACGTGAGACACAGTGCAAGAGTCTAACACCTATTTAGTGGAGTCACAGAAGCAAAAGAGAGAAGCAATATTTGAAGAGATAAGTAAGAATTTTCCAAAACTGGCCAACGAAAAATTGTAATGTCTTGGGGCTTAAATATAAATAGAATTAAAATGCATGCCAACAGTAATGTAAAAACCATGAGGGATAAATGGAGTAAAAAGTGTTCTTTATAGGGAAAAAGGTATTCTAAGTAAGGTTTTAGCATTCTTGGGGAAGTGGGGCAAAAATAATGCTTGGTAGTAGCTCAAGTTACTCCATGAAGTACACCGTAATCTCTACAGTAACCACTACAAGAAAAGACAGCATAACTAAAAATAAAATAGATTTTAAAAAGGAGAGAAAAAAGATTGTAAATAAATATATAATTATATTATTTATAATTACATTTTTATACATAAGCCAAAATACTCCAACTGTTAGACTAGATTAAACATTAGAATTTATTAATGTAATTTATCCCATTAACAGAAAAAGGAAGGAAAAGATCACTTTGATAGTTGCAGAAAAAGCATTTGATAAAATTCAATACCCATTCAGGATGAAAATGCTACACACTAGGAATAAATCCTTAATTTTAAAAGTGTCTTACACACACACACACACACACACACACACACACACACACCCTACAGTAAGGTTTCCCTGAGAAATGGTAATGAGACAAGACTACTATTACCACTTCCATTCAAATTGTATTAGAGGTCCTATCCAGTACCTTAAGGTAAAAATAAATAAATAAAAGCATAAGAATTGGAAAGGCATAAAGAAAATGGTCACCATTCACAGATAACATGCTTGAGTCAGACAAACTAACAGGAGTAACAATGAAGTTTGTCAAGGATGCTGTATACAAAGTCAGCATATAAAAATCCATTATATTTTTATGTTAGCAACAATCAGAAAACAAAAATTTTAAAAGATACCGAAGTATAATTTAAAAGTCTACTTCCTAGAAATAAATCTAATGAAGGATGCAATCTTTGCACTGAAAACTACAAAAGATATTAAGAGAAAGTATAGATAAGGTAAACTGATGAAGGGATATATAGTATTCATGAATTAGAAAATTCATTATTGTAAAGACATCGATTTTAATATATTCAGACTGACTTCAACCATTGTAGAAAACAGTACGGCGATTCCTCAAAGACCTAAAAACATAACTACCATTTGACCCAGCAATCCCATTATTGGGATATATATCAAAAGAATATAAATAATTCTGTCATAAAGACACATGCACACATATGTTCACCTCGGCACTATCACAATAAAGACACAGAATCAATTTAAATGCCATCAGTGGTAGACTGGATTAAAAAAAGGTAGTACATCACAGAATACTACACAGCCATATAAAAGAACGAGATCACATCCTTTGCAGGAACATGGATGGAGCTGGAGGTCATTATCCTTAGCAAACTAACACATGAACAGAAAACCAAATACCACAGGTTCTCACTTATAAGTGGCAGCTAAAAGATGGAAACACATGGACACATAGCAAGAAACAACACACTGGGGCCTATTAGTGGGAGGAGGGAGAGGATTAGGAAAAATAACTAATGGGTACTAGACTAATACCTGAGTAACGAAATAATCTGTACAACAAACCCTCATGACAGGAGTTTACCTATATAACACACCTGCACATGTACCCCTGAACTTAAAAGTTTAAAAAAAGTATATATTTTCAGACTAACATATAAACTCAGTGTAATAACAATAAAAATCCCAATGCTGCTTTTTGTGGAAACTGACAAGTTGATTCTAAAACTTACATGGAAATGCAAATGGATCAAGAATACCAAAGCAATCATGAACAACAAAGTTGAAAGACTTAGAAGTAGAAAACATAAACCTAAAATACAGCAACTGTAATTAAGACAGAGTGGTACTGGTGGAAAAACAGAGAAGTTGATTAAAGAAAAAAAGAGTCCAGAAACACACACACACACACACACACACACACACACACACAGTTCATTTATGACCAAGGTAACAATGAAGAACAGTATGGAAATGGGGTGGTCAAAAACATATTCAAAAGGGCCATAAAGAATACATCATATTCATTATAACTTTATAGAAGTACACACAGAAAAATGATACAAGATGGGTATTACTTATTGGCTTCCTATGAGCCCAATTATGCAAAGGGCTCTACTATTTCAGCAGGTGCTTCCTAAGAGGGACAACCATTTCTAGTAGCTAACTTCTCTCTGCAAGTATACTTGCTATTCATTCCAGCAAGCCACTAACAAACTTCTTCACCAAGAGCTTTCAACTCATAATTTTTCTCCCCAGATATTATAAAGAGAACTATTTTGAAATTTGTTTTATAATAATCTGCTTCACAGTCAACTTTGCAGAAACTTATCTGTCCTGTAAGGAAGGGGCTATCTAAAATGTATAAATAACATTTTCCTGAAAAGAGGGAATTTAAAAACAATGAGAACAGATATTTTCTAAAGGTTTTCAATATGCCAGACTTAAGTATTTATCTAATTGATTCTCAAATTAACTCTAAGAGGAAGATAATAACTGCCTCTGCCAATATTACAGATAAGTAAACGAGGTTGCAAAAATGCAAAGTAACCTACTCAAAGTCCTAGCACTAAAATTTGGCAGCACTTGACTGGATTTGAGTCCAAGCTTACACTAAATTCTTTAAGACATGTCCTTTCCAGAATGTAAGTAACAGACAATGCTTGGTTTTAAAAACCCAGAACAAAAGGGAGTCATACCGTCTTGTCAATTCATATGTGACAATAGTATACAGTTTTTCTATTAATTTTCTGATTTCTAGATACCTGAGTCATATATTGCACCCAAGATGGAACTTTGAGAAAAATGTATACAGTTCAAGGCAGTGAAAGGAACACATTTATCAATCTCTTTTATTTCCCAACACCATACTCAATGAGATGACAACAAATTTTTACAAAAAAAGAAAAAAAAAAACCCAAAAAACCAATAACAACGTTAGAAAATAAGAAAGGGTGTGATACTGGTAGATCAGACATTTTTAAAAATTCAAGTCAGAGGAATGGCAATAAATTAGCAGATATATAAAGGGAGATAAATCACAATCCAGGATACTGTAAGTATCCGTGTTTCTTTTAAGGAGGCCCAAAGAAAAATTAACCTTTCATCACGTACACAAAGAACAGGAAACGGTCAAGAGGCAAGCCTCAGAGTAATTATTTTAGAAACAGTATTTAGGCTAGATGAAACAGCTGAGGCTCTACCCTTCCCCAAGGGTGGCAGTTGTAGCTTTTACCATCACGGCAAAGCCAACAATTGCCCTCTAAAGGAAGAGGGCCACCTGTCTGGGTATGTTTCTTGTGAGAGTGCCAATTCCTGAGACACAAACAGGATATAGCTTGGACTAACTCTCAATACCATAGCAGACATTAGGAATGAGATGTGAAGAAAAAGGAGAAAAGATAACTTCTAATAGAAATTAAATAGTATTAGAGCACCCTCCCACACAAAATAAAGCCCTCCTTAGTTGGACATGTGTGACAGTTCCCAACTTACGCATGCAACTTCAGAGAAGTCATCATGTTGAGACACCTTGCCCACTTATACCAAATGTGTCCATAACCTTTCCATTCAAGAAAGAGGATGCTGGGGAAACAGATCTACACAACTGCACTGAAGACCATGACAGCCAGATACCATCTTTTAGCAACACAGTCCCTCATCCTATGAACGGAAAGCCAAGGATAATTTTTTTTCTTCCCATTTTGTACCTTCTCTTTTATCTATTAGTTTTGGGAAGAAAAAAATTAACAAAGAACTCTCACAGAAATGGAGACAATTCAGGGAACTGAATGATATACTTTTAAAAAATTTCTCATAAAGTACAATTGAATAAAACAAGAACAAGCTGCTTTGAAAAAGTGGTCAGAAACAAAGACTTCGTGATTAAAAATAAATGACAAAATAAGTTTAACGTGCAAGATAAATAATAATATGGTCATAACTGATGCATGAGTAGAAAATAAAAGATAAAGACGACTTCTAAGGAGACAGATTAAAAACACAAATATAGGAAATATGAGAAATCAGGGAACTGCGGGTCAGACTGGGGAGGTCCAGTATTGACCTGACAGGTGCTCTTAAAGAAGGTACGACTAGGAGCAAGAGATATATAAAGAGAAAAACACAAGATTATTTCCATAATCTGAAGGGAGACACAAGTTCATAGACAGGCCTCATCAACTGCCAAGAATGATTACTGAAAAAAGATCTATACCTAGACACATCTGGATAAAACTCCAAAATTCCATTAAAAAAAGAAAATCCTAAAACTTCTATGTTATCTACAAAGGAACAAGTCAGACTAAAATCTGAATACTATATTAAGGCAAGAGGTAAATGCTGTTAAGAAAACAAAAGCTAAACTTAGAATTCCATACTCAGGTTCGGTGCCATGGCTGCTGCCTGTAATCTCTGCACTTTGGGAAGTCGAGACAGGTGGATCACTTGAGGTCAGGTGTTTGAGATCAGCCTGGCCAACATGACGAAACCCTGTCTCTACTAAAAACACAAACATTAGCCAGGTGTGGTGGCAGGTGCTGTAGTCCCAGCTACTTGGTAGGCTGAGATAGAAGAATTGTTTGAACCCAGGAGGCCGAGGTTGCAGTAAGCCAAGATTGTGCCACTGCACTCCAGCCTGGGTCACAGAGCGAGACTCCATCTCCAAAAAAAAAAAAAAAAAAAAAAATCCATACTCAAATTTATTCAAGAATGAGGACCAAATAAAGGACATTTTCAGATAACACGTACTTGAAAAGTCTGACATCCTATATTTAAAATGTATTCTGAACCCAATTAAACTCTAAATTTTTTTGTATGGCACACCCTTATGAGTAAAAAAAAATCTGAATATACTCAGTATAGTTTTATAAAATATATACATCACTATATTAATACATGTATTGTAAAACACACCAAAATAAAAATTAAAAATTATAGATAAAAATTAACACATAATTTAATTTCTAATAAATCCTGATACTCCTCTAAATTATTTTGTGTGCCTCCTTCTACATTAATGTCTAATTTTAAAGACCACAGCTTTAACCAAATGAAGAAGAAAACACGGAAGTGAAGACACAGTAGAGCTGAATAACCTCAGAGGAAGAGTAGGAAACAACAACAATCAGATGAGAATCCACAAGAACTTTCCACTTGAAAAATTTTCAATTGATGAAATTTTCATGTACAGAGGATTACATTTCATACTGTAGAGACATTCCACTTTGTTCCATAGTAAGTATTCATATAATCATCTATTTCTAGACTTAAAAATCATTAGAACTGATTTAAAAAGTAAAAAAAGTTATAGTCAGAACAAAATGCAAATACCTTGATGATGCAAAATTAACAACTAATTAAAATTGTGAGACTGAAGGAGTAAGGAAAGGAACAAGACCATGATTCAGAAACATAGGTAATACTATCTAGAGCTAATAAAGAACATATAGAACATTACAGAAATCACTTATACAAGTAAAAGCAAGCACAATAAAACTGGGAGTGAAGGTGAAAATGGATGATATCTTATTCTCTCTACTCTCTTACATAACGCAAAAATTGATACAATTACAACTTTTTTTTTTTTTTGGAGACAGGTTCTCATTCTAACAGGCTGGAGGGCAGTGGCACAATCAAGGCTCACTGCAGCCTCAACTTCCCAGGCTCAAGTGATCCTCCTGCCTCAGCCTCCTGAGTAGCTGGGACTACAGCCATGTGCCACCATACTTTGCTAATTGTTTTTTTGTTTTGTTTGTTTTTTCTACTTTCAGTACTGATGCAGGTCTTGCTGTTACCCAGGCTGGTTTCAAAGTTCTGGCTCTGAGCAATCATCCCGGCTCACAAAGTGCTGGGATTACAGGTGTGAGCCACTATGCCCAGCCACAACTTCTCTTTTCAAAAAAGCACTATTAAGTAGGAAAAAGGCAGTATATAACACAGTATGTCAATTATCTGGAAAACAAATCAGTTACTGACTGCCAGTCAGCTCACGTGAAACACTTCTACCACCCTGATACAGTTTGGCTCTGTGTTCCCATCCAAATCTGATCTTGCAGCTCCCATAGTTCCTATGTGTTGTGGGAAGAACCCGGTGGGGGATGACTGAGTCATGGGGGCGGGTCTTTCTCATGCTGTTCTCATGATAGTGAATGAGTCTCATGAGATCTGATGGTTTTTAAAACCGGAATTTCCCTGCACAAGCTCTCTTCTCTTGTCTGCCACCATGCGAGACATGTGTTTTGCCTTCTGCCATGATTGTGAGGCTTCTCCAGCCATGTGGAACTGTAAGTCCAAGTAAATCTTTCTTTTGCAAATTGCCCGGTCTCAGGTATGTCTTTATCAGCAGTGTGAAAAGGGATTAATATAGTAAATTGGTACCAGTAGAGTGGAGTGCTGCTGAAAAGACACGCGAAAATGTGGAACCAGCTTTGGAACTGGGTAACAGGCAGAGACTGGAACAGTCTGGAGGGCTTAGAAGGAGACAGGAAAATGTGGGAAAGTTTGGAATTCTCTAGAGACATGTTGAATAGCTTTGACCAAAATGCTAATAATGATATGGACAATGAAATCCAGGCTGAAGTGGTCTCAGATGGAGATGAGGAAAGTGTTAGGAACTACAGCAAAGGTGGGTCTTGTTACTTTTTAGCAAAGATCTGGCGGCATTCTGCCCCTGCCCTAGAGATCTGTGGAACTTTGAAGTTGAGAGAGATGACTTAGGGTATCTGGCAGAAGAAATTTCTAAGCAGCAAGCCATTCAAGAGGTGACCTGGGTGCTGTTAAAGGCATTCAGTTTTGTAAGGGAAACAGAGCATAAATCTTTGGAAAATTTGCAGCCTGACAATGTGATAGGAAAGAAAATCCCATTTTCTGAGGAGAAGTTCACACCAGCTGCATACATTTGCCTAAGTAATGAGGAGTCGAATGTTAATTCCAAGACAATGGGGAAAATGTCTCCATGGCATGTCAGAGACCTTTGCAGCAGCCCCTCCCATCTCAGGGCTGGAGGTTTAGAAGGAAAAAATGATTTAATGGGCTGGGCCCAGGGTCCCTCTGCCCTATGCAGTCTAGGGACTTGGCGCCCTGGGTCCCAGCCACTCCACCTGTGACTAAAGGGGGTCAAGGTACAGCTCAGGCCGTGACCTCAGAGGGTGGAAGCCCCAGGCCTTGGCAGTTTCCACGTGGTGTTCAGCCTGCAGGTGCACAGAAGTCAAGAATTGAAGTTTGGGAACCTCTGCTTAGATTTCAGAAGATATATAGAAAACCCTGAATGCTCAGGCAAAAGTGTGCTGCAGGGGTGGGGCTCTCATGGAGAACCTCTGCTAGGGTGGTGACGAAGGAAAACGTGGAGTCAGAGTCCCGCCCCTGCCCCCCACAGAATCCTACTGGGTCACCTCTTAGTGGAGCTGTGAGAAGAGGGCCACCACTCTCCAGACCCCAAAATGGTAGATCCACTGACAGTTTGTACCGTGCGCCTGGAAAAGCTGCAGACACTCAACACCAGCCTTTGAAAGCGGTCAGGAGGGAGGCTGTACCCTGCAAAACCACAGGGGCAGAACTGCTTGAGACCATAGGATGCTGCATCAGCATGGCCCAGATTCAAGACATGGAGTCAAAGGAGATCATTTTGAAGCTTTAATATTTGACTGTCCTGCTGGATTTTGAACTTGCATGGGGGCCTGTAGCCCCTTTGTTTTGGCCAATTTCTCCCATTTGAAACAGCTATATTTACCCAATGCCTGTACCCCCACTGTATCTAGGAGATAACTAACTTGCTTTTGATTTTACAGGCTCATAGGTGGAAGGGACTTGTCTCAGATGAGACTTTGGACTGTGGACTTCTGAGTTGAGACTTTGGGGGTTAACTACTCAAAACCAGTTGGAAAGGCATGGTTGATTTTGAAATGTGAAGAAGATACGAGATTTAGGAGTGACTAGGGGCAGAATGGTATGGTTTGGCTCTGGGTCCCCACACAAATCTCATCTTGTAGCTCCCATAATTCCCATGTGTTGTGGGAGGGACCTGGTGGGAGATGACTAAATCATGGGGGTGGGTGTTTTGCGTGATGTTCTCATGAGATCTAATGGTTTTAAAAACAGGAACTTCCCTGCACAAGCTCTCTTGTCTGTTGTCATGTGAGACGTGCCTTCTGCCACGATTGTGAGGCTTCCCCAGCCATGTGGAACTGTAAGTCCAATTAAACCTTTCTTTTGTAAATTGCCCTGTCTCGGGTATGTCTTTATTGGCAGCATGAAAATGGACTAATATACACCCCCACTAGCCTACTTCATTTATTGTCTTTTACTATAAAGTTTATGTGCATGGCTGCAGTATTACCTAAGTATAATATCGTCTCTATTTTATTCATTTCTGTAAGGCAAAGCCTAGCACAACACTTAGTGTTGGTTTAAAAATAAAATGAAAAAGGAAGGGGGTTACACGTTTTGAGAGAATTAATGGAATAGCTCATTTTGACCTACACATGAAAACAGAAAGTCCGTCTTGTAGTTTTAATTATTCAAAACCAGTTTACTTAAAGTTGACTAAAATTTGTACTAAATTTTAGTCAATTTAGGCTCCTCTCTGAAACAGAAACAGCTGTGTCTTTCAGCAGACTGATTAGACTAAGTGGCAGAGCTGGACACCACTGCTATTGAAAAGAATGTTGCAGGGGCAAGAAGAGTGGGTGGTTAAAGATGCAGTAATGGCAACAGCTGAACCCTCAGAAAAAAAAACTGGCTAAGGACATGAAAAAATATTCCTTCTTCTTATATATATTTCTATTTAAGGGGGAAGCCAACAGAGCTGGGGGAAAGGAAGGAGAGGATGGGTACACTGAAGTAATTGGCATTGGTAATATATTTACACAGAACCCCAGTTTTTTTTAAAAAGGGTGGAGATGAACAAATACCTTCATTTACCTTATAGTCTACTTACCTGGGTCCTTCAGTCATAAGAGAAATCGCTATTCTATAGTGTTTTTTCAGTCAATTGTATCAGGTTGAATTACATGACACTGACATTTTTGTATGTCAAAAGCAGAATACTGGTAATTTCATGTGGTCCTAAAGCCAACAGTCCCCCACTCTAAGTGATAACAATGGTAGACCTTAAGGCTTATGTTTTTCTAGGTTAGTAAGTCTCAAAGTTAAGTGTGCAGTAGAATAACCTTCGAGGGCTGGTTAAACAAAATGCTGGGCTTCAGTCTGGATGTTAAGGGTTCAATGGGTCTGGGTCAGGTTCCCAAATTTGCATTTCTAACGAAGTCTCAGGTGGTCCTGGGATCTCACATTAAGAACCTTGGTTCTAGTCTGAAAGCTGAACCAGGAAGCGATCAACCTCACTAACACACACAAAAAACTCATCACCATTTCCCCAGCTGCTCATTTGTCCTCCATCTCTGAATAAGTCTTCCATTTTACTTGGGTACTATCCTGAGGAACTGGACTACTTTCAACTTCTTTTTTGGGGGGTCTTATTCCAATGTTAGGGAATCTCTTTTGAAATCCACAACATCCTCCAACACTGAAAGCAAGGAGGTAGTTTTAATTACATTGTATAGATATATGAAAAGTTTACAAGGGTAGGCAAAAGACTTCCAGATATTTTTGGAACAACTCTTTTTCTGCTTGGTAATTCCTAAAAGCTAATAACACATGCTGTTATAAAAGAGGAGATTTAGAGCCTCTGTTTACTGCTGCCTTGTCACTTACTGCCTGGGTTCTCCCACAAAAAATAAACAACTGAAAATTAAACTAAGAGTGAACCCCTGTGTACCACAATATAATCCCACAAAATCACTTCATTTCTGTTGCTTTAATGTATTTTCAAAGAAAAGATTAAAAGCAAGAAATCATCTAACAATATTTCTAGATATAGGCATAATGTCATTTTCCATGGCAATAGTAAAAAAGGAAAAAAAAAAAAAAAAAAAAAAAAAAAGCTCTGGGGTCCATGTGCTGAGATACCTGGATTCTACTTCTACCCATTTCATGGTTCAGGCTATGTACTCTTTGGCACATCATTGAGCTTCTGGCTACAGACAGAATTGGAGGCAAGAATTACTAAGTTCTGTCCAGTTCTACCATAAGTTAATACAGATTCATAAACTGTAGTGTAAAATTTACTCAACATCACCAAATAATTTCCTCACACTGCAATTACCTTCTTTTAAAATACAAACTATAGGTCACTGCAGAACCTGACTACTTTTTCTACAGCATAACATATTAAAGATATTCTGGATCTCTGGAAACCATTTTTTAAAATCATCATTTGCAAACAACTACATTTATATAGCATGCTAGTTGTGACAAGTACAATTTTTTCTATTATGTATTAATAATATTGTATAAACAAGGCATGTAAGAAAAAAGGAAGCCCATTGTACCTATGTTAACAGTCTTACACAGTATTAGGATTTTAAAAAATCAACTGTATTCAGTTAGCATCACAGTTTATAACTACAGTTATAACTACAGTTATAAGAGATAAGATTTTAAATTATAGTAATATATAAACAGGGTAGTAAACTACAATGGGCCAGACTAGCAGTCAGGTGACTACTCACAAAGGAAATTTGCACAGCTTCTTCTTTTTTTAAAAAAAATCATTCATTCATTTGTTCACTTTCTTATTCATTGACCCATTTGAGTATTTTGGGGGAACCTACACTAATGTAGGCCATGTGGAAGTAAGGAAGGACAACACAAAGACAGTCTCTGACCTCATAATTTGAACTAGCTCTCAGAGGTCCTCCAGATAAAATCTTCTACAACTTCCAATGTGCTTAAGTAAATAAACAAAATAGCAAACCTGACCATACCTTTTTTGGTAAAAATTACAAATAGCTGAAACCAAATGTTGTGACCAAATGTATGTCTGTGTACATGTATGTATGCAGGTATGTATGTATTTTTAAGCAACACAAACATGATAAAAGGAACAGGATCATCCAAATACTCGTAATACCAAAGCAGTACCTCCAAGTTCACTACAGTCTCTAAAAATAAATTTACTTGAGTACTGGCCTACAAAGTTTTGCAAATTTCAGCAATGGCTTAAAGTTCTTAAAAGACAGAAGGAATCAGAAATTACCTATGCATAATTAGTCTTTTATAAAACATTATGGAATACAAAAATATACAGTTTTGATATAACAAAATTTTTAGTCAATTTAATTCAAGCTCTAGTGTATAAACTATAGTAACACAATTCTTTTATTCAGCTCATAGAGGAGAAGGATATTTCAACTAATAAGTGGCAGATAATATAACCTTATCTCTTTAAGCACCAACATTGCATTTTAATCTTAAATGTCACCTCTTCTGTAAAACTTTCACTAACCACCCTTTGGCCCTATACCATTTTCCTGGGTAAAAATTACTCCTTAGCTACCTGGGACTTTCACAAAAAATGCTACCCACATAGAATTAATCAAATGTATTGTAGTTAATAGTACAATAATCTGTAAGAGTTTGCTTTACACATTAAAACTTTACTTTTTAAAAAAATTTATTTTTTATTTTATTTTTCTGACAGAGTCTCACTCTGTCACTCAGGCTGGAGTGCAGTGACGTGATCATGGCTCACTTCAGCCTTGACCTCTCAGGCAAGCAATCCTCTTGCCTTAGCCTCCCAAGTAGCTGGGACTACAGGCGCATGCCATACCTGCGTAATTTTATGTCTGTTTTGAGATGGGCTCACACTATGTTGCCCACGCCAGTCCTGAACTCCTGGGCTCAAGTGATCCTCCCACCTAAACTTTATTCTTCACACACATTATTTCATTCGATCCTCTAGACAAACCTGTTAAGTATTTACTTCTGTTCTACAGATAGGGAAACTGAAACACAGAAAAGCAACACTACTAAAGGTCACAGAGTTTTTTTTTTTTTAAGCCCAAGAAATCAGAAATTGAATCCAGAATTTATTTATTTATTTATTTTTTTGAAACGGAGTCTTGCTCAGTCGCCCAGGCGCCATCTCGGCTCTCTGCAAACTCCGCCTCCCGGGCTCACGCCATTCTCCTGCCTCAGCCTCCCGAGTAGCTGGGACTACAGGCGCCCGCTGCCACGCCCAGCAAATGAATCCAGAATTTTTAAGTGAAAACACTATGACTTCTCCAATTCATCAAATACGCTAAGCTCCTTGAGATCACTATATTTCCATTTTTATGCAACCACTGCCTAGTATAGAACGTGACAGACAGTAAGCAAAGACATGCTGACTGGATAAGAAGTCAACCACTAGTAAAGAATTAGATGTTTACAGAACAGTACATAATTTAATGCCTTCTAAAATAAAGCATCAAAAATAATTTAGCATTACAGAATGATCCAGAGAACACCATCACAGTTAAAAGTTTAGTTTCTGATATCAGACTTGGGTTCGATCCCAAAGCAGTGTAAGGTCTCTGGGTCTCAGTTTTCTTGTATATAACATGGGAATAACAAATGGTAATTCTCTCAAATGACTGGCATATTATTGAATGGGAATGTAGAGAAGACACCTAGTACAGTGTCTGGTAGACAGAAAGCACTCAATAAATTATTCATGAGTATCAATATAAAACTCAAAGATAGAACTTGTTTACAAAGTAGTAATAATCTTGGGAACTATGAAGGACAGCAGAGTTAAATTTGTCCAAATATAGTTTTTGAGGTTTTAGTCTTGCTGTTTAAACTTTTATTGCTTGGCTCTCCATCAGGTATATACCAGCTATTAACTCTGCTCTTCTCACAATGATTACCTCCAGCAGCTCTCATCTGCCTTTTAATACGAGCAATGTGGAGGTGCAGCTGGAAGAAGACAGACTGACGTCGAACATGTCTCTTACGAATTGTGTAACCTTCGAGGGAACTTTCTGGAGTAATGGAAATGATCTATATCTTGATTTGGCTGTTGTTACACTGGTAAATACCTCCTTCGAAACTCACTGAAATATATCTGTAAAGTCTGTGTATAAAACTTTGTAAATTAAACAAAAACTTAGGTTTTATACCCTTGAACAAGTTACTTTCCTTTTCCGGCCCTTAGTTTTCTCATTTTCAGAAAGAGAATAATTCTTCACTCAGAAAGGTCATATTGAGTATTACAGGAGATAAGGTCTATAAAGCACTTAGGGTAGTTCCTGCACAGTTAGTTGCCATTTCTGGACCTACTAATATTAACTCTAGGCATTTTTCAAATTTACCTTAGTTCTAAAACATTCATCTATAATAAAAGCTATGTTCTCTCCCTCTCCCTTCTCTCATTCTTCCCCAACCTCTTCTGTTTCAGAACAATTTGGCTAAACATTTCATTAAAGCTTCCCCAACTTCCAAGGTTTTGAGTCTTATTTTTCTTTTTACAAAATCATAATAGAGTCATTTGCCTTCATTATTTCTCTTCCTTCTTCATTTAGCAATCAGAATTTTTTTTTTTTTTTTTTTTTGAGACAGAATTTTGCTCTTGTAGCCTTGGCTGGAGTGCAACAGCTAGATCTCAGCTCACTGCCACCTCCGCATCCCAGGTTCCAGTGATTGTCCTGCCTCAGTCCCCCAAGTAGCTGGGATTACAGGCATGAGCCACCACACCCAGCTAATTTTTGCATTTTTAGTAGAGACGGGGTTGCACCACATGCTGACCAGGCTGGTCTTGAATTCCTGACCTCAGGTGATCTGCCTGCCTCAGCCTCCCAAAGTGCTGGGATTACAGGCATGAGCCACTGCACCCCGGCCTAGGTCAGAATTTTTTTTTTTTTTTGAGACAGAGTCTCCCTCTGTTGTCCAGGCTGGAGTGCAGTGGCACGATCTTGGCTCACTACAAGCTCGCTTCCTGGGTTCACACCATTCTCCTGCCTCAGCCTCCCGAGTAGCTGGGACTACAGGCGCTCACCACCACACCCAGCTAATCTTTTGTATTTTTAGTAGAGACGGGGTTTCACCGTGTTAGCCAGGATGGTCTCGCCCTCCTGACCTCGTGATCCTCCCGCCTCAATCTCCCAAAGTGCTGGGATTACAGGCGTGAGCCACCGTGTCCGGCCAGAAATTTTTTACTTTAAATTACTGAAGATTTCTTTACCCATCTTGCCCCAAAATTAATCTGCTACAATTCAGTCCTCAAAAGTCTAATGCTCCAATGAAAGGAAACAACAAAGTAAAAAGCAGCCAGACATCAGAGGTGTAATAATTGTCGAAAGTTCTAAAAGATACGCATCAATTTCACAATATCCTCCTGCCAACTTCTAAAAATCAAGAATGTTCTCCCAAACATCCCAACTACCCTTTATAATCCATCAAGAAACTGTCATCCACCTATTTATGTAAAAAATTACGTAATTTATTTCCTGTATTATGCCTGTAAACACAAACATGTCTCATTATAGTTATGGTACTTAATTCCATACTTTGAAAATATAACTGTGTTAAAGTAACAGTTCTTTTACTAGTTTTCAAATCACTTTTTTAAATGTCTAAGCAATGTTCTTTGTTCTAGAATTCCAGGACACTGGCACAATTTCAATTTGTCTAGCATTTACAGAACAAACATTTATTAAGTACCTAAATAGGTCAGGCATTGGTGAAACAAAGATTATGACAATAAGGTCAAAGAGGTAAATACCTAATTAAAGCAGATAAACCAGAACTGCTCAAATAATACTCTTTTCTTACACCTGTGAAGGATCTAGACCAAAGAAGTATGGAGCAATTAGAGTTCTTTCAACTCCCTGATGTTGTTTCCAGACCACTTTTCCAGCCTTCTTGCAAAACTGGCAACTGTGTGAGTCAAATGCAATACCCTCTTCCCCTCTTCTCCCTGGCTATCATGGGCTCACCTCTTCTATTAATAGTTAGGTTCCCTTATTGAGGACTTCAGCACTTGTCTCCCTCCATAGTTTTCTTCACTATTTCTATCATCACCTTGGATGAGTGTACCCTGTGGACTTGCAACCTACCAGCATGAAATTCCTTGACATTCCCGAATGATCTCACCCACATAATATTATAGCAGTCTTTTCCAAACAAACTTATTACCTACAATAGCCTGACCAACTCTGAAAATAAACCTCAGTATATCTTTTACAACAGACCTTATTCGTGTTCTGTCACCAATTTAATCCCTCAATATCTCTTATTACCAATACTTCCTTAGCCCCTTCCCATTTAAGTCATTATTCCCATTATGGCTTCACTTCCTTCCTTATCAAACCTCAAACCCACAATGCATCACCACTTCAAACACCCTCTAGCAAGCATACTTAACATTTCACTCCTTTGTTCTTTTACCGCAACCATCCTGTAAACCCTCCACCCCTTATCAATCTAACCACCCACTGTCTGCTTATTTGAGCTGATGAACAATGCTATAGAAAATTTTTAAAAGCAGAATAGCAGCTTCATAAGCACATGCTTTCATTAAACTTGGTTTTTTTGTTTGTTTATTTTTTAGCTAATTATTGTCAAACACGTTTATTTCAAAATAAAAATCTTACAAATAATGAATGACATCTTAGCTCTTCTGATGATGAGCTAATAATTCCAAGAGTTCTGTGACTAGCAATAATCAGTAAATACTTGAATATGTAGAGCAGAAGTATTTATCAAATGGTTGCTCTACCTTAAAACAGTAGTTTGCAGCAGTAAGAAATGAAGCCAGTTATAAAAATAATAGCTGTAAAAAGTTAGGCATATAAAATGTAGAAAGGGAAAACTATGGGCTTATCTGGAGTTAAGAGTTTATGTGCATATCTTAAAAGAAATCAACAAATATTATTCCCAAAAGGTACAGGAATGACACTTCCCTACATATGATTCTAACATAATCTACTGAAAGGAGCTGGGCACATTCCTCCGCCCCGCGCTCAAAACTCCCTGAGCCTAGTACAAACACATCCCATCCTCCCATCCCACCACATATCGCCATATATCTCTCAAAACTCCCTGAGCCTAGTACAAACACATCCCATCCTCCCATCCCACCACGTATCGCCATATATCTCTCAAACTCCCTGAGCCCAGTACAAACACCACCTGGAAAGTCTCCGATAAGGAGACAGCCGTAAAAGGTTTTACTGAAAGCACGGGAACCAAAAGAATTTCTTTGTTCCCCTGTAACTTTCGGGCTAAAAAGCAAACGCTCGCATTGTTCGGGGCCCTCTTGTATGCTGTGGAATGGAGGGACCAGGTTCGAACTTGTAGTAAAGATCCTTGCCGCTTGGCTTTGACACTGGACTCTGGTGGTCTTCTTTGGGGAACAAACGGTCTGGGCATAACATCTGGGGGCCCGTCCGGGATTCCCCAAGCCCACCAGACCCCTGGTCAACGGATCTGATAGGATCGATCTACTGATAGGTGAGCTGGCTTGTCTCCGTTTGTCTGTCTGTGTCTGTGTGTCTGTTCTGAATCTGAATCTGTGACTCGTGAGGTCTGAAACTGGAGCTGGCACAGTCCTGGCGGACGCACTATAGGACGGCCAGTGGAGACCGGTGGGAGACGTCCCCTGGCTCTCCTCTGATCTAAATTGCGATCTGAACTGCCCCGGTTCCCGGGGCAGCAGCTGTCTTTGATCTGGGTCGCCCGAGCGCGATCGTGACCCAGGCAGCTAACTCTGACCTGGGCTTCCGGTGCGCGCTTGCGATCTGAACTGCCCCGGTTCCCAGGGCAGCAGCTGTCTTTGATCTGGGTCGCCTAAGCGCAATCGCGACCCAGGCAGCTAACTCTGACCTGGGCTTCCGGTGCGCGCTTGCGATCTGAACTGCCCCCGTTCCCGGGGCAGCAGCTGTCTTTGATCTGGGTCGCCCGAGTGCGATCGCGACCCAGGCAGCTAACTTTGACCCGCGCTTCCGGTGCGCGCTTGCGGCCCCGGTTCCCGGGCTTCCGGTGCGCGCTCATGATCTGACCCGCGCTTCCGGTGCGCGCTTGCGGCCCCGGTTCCTGGGCTTCTGGCTTCCGGTGCGCGCTTGCGGCCCTGGTTCCCGGGCTTCCAGCTTCAGGTGCGCGCTTGCGGCCCCGGTTCCCGGGCTTCCGGCTTCCGGTGTGCGCTCGCGATCTGAACTGCGCTTCTGGTGCGCGCTTGCGGCCCCGGTTCCCAGGCTTCCAGCGCGCGCTTGCGGCCCCAGTTCCCGGGCTTCCGGCTTCCGGTGCAGGCTTGCGGCCCCGGTTCCCGGGCTTCCGGCTTCCGGTGCACGCTCGCGATCTGAACTGCCCCGGTTCCCAGGCTGCCGAAGTGCGCCTGCGACTAGATATCATTAATAAGTCAGATCAGATTTCCTTTACAGGGATTCTAACCCACATTCCTTTACAGGAAGAGACTACAAATCTTTACAGGATGTGTAATACCCAGAGCACTCCTCTGTCTCTCCTTACAAGTTATTTCAAAGAAGTTAGAGCAAGGGGCCATGATCTTGGTATGGAAATCAGGAAAGGAAAGCTAATTACTCTGTGTCGCTCCGAATGGCCTGCCTTTGATGTGGGGTGGCCACCCGAAGGAACCTTCCGACTTGCTGTCATCACTAGGGTAAAATCCAAGATTTTCCTACCTGGGCGTGCGGGCCACTTAGATCAAATCCCATATATCCTCATATGGCAGGACCTTGTTGAAAACCCGCCTCCTTGGCTGTCCCCTTTCCAATTAGCCTCTGAATCCTGTAAGGCACTGGTTGCTCGACCACTAAAATCCAAGCAACCAACTGCCCCCCCCCAATCCTGTTCTACCTGACAGCAGGGACCCACTGTTCGCAGAACCCCCTCCGTACCCCTCCGGGCCCCAGGCTCCAACCCCCCGGGCTGAGCCGCGGGAGGGAGCAGGTGGACGGGAGGCGGCCGACACACACGGGCCCGCTGAAAGGGAAAGTAACTTTGAAGGGCTGGCGGGGCGGACGCGAGGGCGCACTTCGCGGACTAGCCCCCCCAGCCACCTGACTCCACAGTGGCTTTACCCCTTCGGGAAATAGGACCCCCAGATGACACAGGAATCCCCAGGCTCCAGTACCGGCCATTCTCCACCAGTGATCTGTATAACTGGAAGACTCAGAGTGCTCGGTTTTCAGACAACCCCAAAGATTTACTGGCTTTACTGGATAGTGTCATGTTCACCCACCAGCCCACTTGGGATGATTGTCAGCAGCTCCTCCGAATCTTGTTTACCACGGAAGAGCGAGAGAGAATACAGGTAGAAGCTAGAAAGCTGGTCCCGGGGGACGACAGTCAACCGACTGCCAACCCCGACCTCATAAACGCGACCTTTCCTCTGACCAGGCTGGCGTGGGACTACAACACGGCAGAAGGTAGGGGACGGCTACACCTTTATCGCCAGACTCTAATGGCAGGTCTCCGGGCAGCTGCTCGCAAGCCCACTAATTTGGCTAAAGTATATTCTATTCTGCAGGGAAAGACAGAGAGCCCAGCTACCTACTTAGAAAGATTAATGGAAGCTTTTAGACAGTACACCCCCATAGATCCAGAGGCTCCAGGAAGTCATGCAGCTGTTGTAATGTCTTTCGTAAATCAGGCAGCCCCAGATATTAAAAGAAAACTCCAGAAATTAGAAGACTTGGAAGGAAAGCGGATTCAAGACCTCCTTCAGATAGCCCAGCAGGTTTACAATAACAGAGATACTCCAGAGGAAAGGCAATTTAAGGCCACTGAAAAAATGACCAAGGTCCTGGCAGCAGTAGTACAGAAAGAGCATCTACAGCCAGAGTACACCCAACCTAGGCGGCCCCCCAGGCATGATAATCTGAGAAAAGACCAATGTGCCTACTGCAAGGAGGCTGGCCACTGGGTAACAGACTGCCCCAAAAAGAAGCAACGAGGACAGGGACCCCCTAGGTCTACACCCATACTAGTCACTCAAGATGAAGACTAGGTAAGACGGGGTTCGGATCCCCTCCCCGAACCTAGGGTAACTTTGCAAGTGGAGGGGTCCCCAGTCCAGTTCTTGGTCGATACGGGAGCACAGCACTCAGTCTTAGTTAAAACTAATGGGAAATTATCCTCCAAGTCCTCGTGGGTACAAGGGGCCACAGGAGTTAAGAAATACCCATGGACAACACAAAGAACAGTAAACCTCGGAGCCAAGAATGTAACCCATTCTTTCCTGGTCATCCCTGAGAGCCCCTGTCCCCTACTGGGGAGAGACCTGCTAACTAAAATGGGAGCACAGATCCATTTCCTCCCTGAGGGGCCTGTCGTGACCAACTCCCACAATCGACCTGTGTCCATCCTGACTATAACCCTAGAAGATGAGTACCGGCTCCACCAGGAGCAAGTGGCCCCTGACCAGGACCTAACAACCTGGCTCCAGCAATATCCAGAAGCTTGGGCGGAAACGGGGGGCTTAGGTCTAGCAAAACACCGTCCTGCCTTATTTGTTGAACTTAAGCCTGGGGCAGACCCCGTGCAGGTACGCCAATACCCGATGCCCCTAGAGGCCAAGAAAGGAATTGCCCTGCATATCCGCCGGCTCCTTGACCAAGGGGTCCTTCGCTCATGTCACTCACCCTGGAATACTCCATTGTTGCCGGTACGAAAACCTAATAGTGGAGAATACAGACCTGTACAAGACTTAAGAGAAATCAATAAGAGGGTTGTGGACATACATCGAACTGTGCTTAACCCGTATACCCTCCTAAGTCCCCTAAACCCTAAACATCAATGGTACACTGTTTTAGATTTGAAAGATGCTTTCTTCAGTTTGCCTTTAGCCCCACAGAGCCAAAAGCTCTTCGCCTTCGAGTGGAATGACCCTGATAGGGGCATAAGTGGCCAACTGACATGGACCAGACTGCCGCAGGGATTCAAAAACTCTCCTACCCTGTTCGATGAGGCCCTCCATGAAGACCTGGGTGAGTACCGACGCAAACACCCTGAAATAACCTTACTACAGTATGTTGATGACCTCCTAATTGCTGCTGAGACCCAAGAAGCTTGCATCCAAGGGACCAAGGGTCTCTTACAAGCTCTGGGAAATCTAGGCTACCGAGCCTCGGCAAAGAAAGCTCAAATCTGTAAGCCAGAGGTAACATATCTAGGATACCTGCTTAAAGAAGGGCAGCGCTGGGTAACAGACGCCCAGAAACAAACTGTTCTGCAGTTCCCCAGGCCACAATCCACCCGACAAGTGAGGGAATTCCTGGGGTCAGCGGGGTTTTGCAGACTATGGATACTTGGGTTCGCAGAACTGGCTAAACCCTTATATCAGGCAACACGGGGGCAGCAGCCATTTAAGTGGACAGACGAAGCCGAGTCGGCTTTCCAACAGATTAAAACCGCCCTACTCTCCGCGCCTGCACTGGGACTACCTGATGTTACCAAGCCCTTCCACTTATACATAGATGAGAATAAAGGTGTCGCCAAGGCGGTAATAAGTCAGAACTTAGGCCCCTGGCGGAGGCCAGCTGCCTACCTGTCAAAGAAGTTAGACCCAGTGGCTGCCGGGTGGCCCCCTTGTCTCCGAATGATTGCAGCCACGGCTCTGATGGTGCAGGATGCTGATAAACTTGTCATGGGGCAAGAATTGCGGGTCGTTACTCCACATGCCATCGAAGGTGTACTCAAACAGCCACCTAATCGATGGATGAGTAACGCCCGGCTCACCCACTACCAAGGACTACTACTAAATCCTCTCAGGATAACTTTCCTGCCCCCAACGAGCTTAAACCCTGCCTCGCTGCTGCCCAACCCGGACCTGGACGCCCCACTCCACGACTGCACCGAGATACTAGCTCAGGTGCACGGAGTTCGAGAAGACCTGCAGGACTGCCCACTTCCTGACGCCGACCTCATCTGGTTCACTGATGGGAGCAGCTTCATGCATCAGGGCCAGAGGTACGCTGGAGTGGCAGTTACTTCAGAGACTGAGGTAATCTGGGCGGAACCCCTGCCCCTGGGGACATCGGCCCAGAAGGCCGAACTGATAGCGCTCACCCAAGCTCTTACCTTAGGGGCGGGGAAAAAGCTGACGGTATATACAGACAGCCGATATGCTTCTGCAACGGCGCATATACATGGGGCCATTTACAGGGAGCGAGGGTTACCGACGGCTGAAGGAAAAGAGATAAAAAACAAGCAAGAGATCCTAGCCCTGCTAACAGCCCTATGGAGGCCAGAAAAGTTAGCCATTGTGCATTGCCCAGGGCATCGGAAACTAACTACTCCAACTGCTCAAGGCAACTTTCTGGCAGACCAAACTGCAAGGAAGGTGGCGAAGGCTCCCAGCCAACTCCTTGCACTCCAGCTCCCTGACCCGGGCCCCCGGGACTTGCCATATCTCCCTGATTATTCAGAACAAGATCTCCAGTGGATTGACAAGCTTCCCCTGAAACAGATCCAGAATGGGTGGTGGACTGATACTAATGACCAAACCATCCTACCAGAAAAATTAGGACAAAAAGTGTTAGAACACACGAACCACCCACCTGGGTGCTCGGGGGATGATAGACCTGATCAGACGCTCTAAGCTCAAATTCAGAACACAGCCGAGACGGCCAGCAACATTGTGACAAGTTGCAAAGTCTGCCAGCTTAACAACGCCTACCCCCAATCCCAGGCTGCAACGGGAACAAGGCTCAGGGGAACCAGGCCCGGTATCTACTGGGAAGTAGATTTTACTGAGATAAAGCCAGGAAAATACGGGTATCGGTACTTACTTGTCTTTGTAGATACTTTTTCAGGGTGGACTGAAGCATTCCCCACCAAAAAGGAAACTGCTCAGATTGTGGCAAAGAAAATCCTGGAAGATATCCTCCCCAGGTATGGCTTCCCCGTCCAGATAGGGTCAGATAATGGGCCAGCCTTCGTCGCTAAGGTAAGTCAGGATTTGGCTTCCATCCTTGGGGCAAATTGGAAACTACATTGCGCTTATAGGCCCCAGAGTTCAGGACAGGTAGAAAGGATGAATCGGACCTTAAAGGAGACCTTAACTAAATTAACTAAGGAGACTGGCGCTAATTGGGTGGTCCTTCTCCCCTACGCTCTGTTCCGGGCCCGTAATACCCCTTACAGACTGGGCCTTACCCCTTATGAAATTATGTATGGCAGACCCCCACCCTTAGTTCCCAGCCTAAAAGATGATCTGCTCAAGTCTGAAACAGAAAATGTCTCTGAACTCTTATTTTCCCTACAAGCCTTGCAGAAAAATTCATCAAGAAATCTGGCCCAAGCTGAAGGAACTATATGAGACCGGTCCCCCGCCGACACCCCATCCGTACCAGCCGGGAGACTGGGTCCTGGTCAAGCGACACCGACAAGAGACCCTAGAACCCAGGTGGAAAGGACCACTCCAGGTACTCCTAACCACACCCACCGCCCTGAGGGTAGAAGGCATCACGTCGTGGATCCACTACACCCACGTCAAGCCAGTGGACCCAACCTCCGAACTTCTGGGACCAATCACGGCGGCGGCTGAAGCACCGGACACGTAGACTGTGGAAAGAGCTAGGAACAACCCCTTAAAACTCACCCTGCGCCGGCAGCATAGCTCACTGCAAACATGCAGTTAGGTAGTCTAACCCTAACGTTAGTCGCCCTAGTGGCCACTGGGGAAATCACAAAACCAGCTCTTAATCCCTTTGTCTGGAGATTCTGGCTTTATGAAAACCGAACCCACCCTGGACAACCTCATAAGCCCGGGAAATTATTGGCCAGTGCTGATTGCCCCTCCTCAGGGTGCAACAGCCCAATTCTACTAAATTTTACTGGTTTTCAAATAGCCAAACCTAGGACACCAATAATATGCTTTGAGTTTGATCAGACTAAATACAATTGTAAACACTATTGGTGGCACCAAAATGCCGGCTGTCCTTATAGCTATTGTAACATCCCTAGACCCCGTTATTGGGGAGAGAGAAAACAGTTAGACCCTAAGTGGCCCTTCCATCATAGACGGGATAGAGACTTTTCATATACATGGATAGTTAAGAGACCCCTGGAACTCCCGCTGGACCACGCCTCAACATGGCGCTGTATACTACTCCCCCTCCTCCACATGGCCTAGCAGTCACCTCTATCTGTGGCAAGGCCTAGTGCAAGTACTGCCCCTGGTCCACGGGAATATCCAACGACAGGAAAACAGACTAACACAAGACTTACGTCCTTTCTCCTGGTTAAAGTTATTACAAGAAGGACTAGAACTTGCTAACCTTACAGGACTTCACAGCCTGTCTGGCTGCTTTCTGTGCGCCACTCTAGGGCGTCCACCGCTAACTGCTGTCCCTCTGCCATGGGGATCCTCTACCTTTGCCCAAGCTAACAACCTCCGAAACTTCTCATATGCTCCTATCCTAAACGTGCCCCTATACCTAAACCCCAGTCAGGAGAAGTTTCCCTACTGTTTCTCAGGAACCAATTCCAGCCTCTGCAGCATCACTGCAATGCCCCCTAATATCACCCTAAAGGTTCCGCCGGGCATATTCTTCTGGTGTAATGGAACGTGTCCCTCTGTTGCCAACCTACTGTGTCTTCCTGTCACATTAGTTCCCCGGTTGACTCTACTAACTGCTGGCGAGTTCCTAGGGTACACCGGTAACTGGACTAGTACTGCTATTCACCCAGTCCCTAGACCAAGACCTGCACGAGCCATATTTCTCCCCCTCATTGCGGGAATCTCCCTCACCGCATCCCTCATGGCGGCCGGACTGGCGGGGGGAGCCCTAGGTCACACCCTCATAGAAAGCAACAAATTGTACCAACAATTTGCCGTTGCTATGGAGTCGGCTGAGTCCCTTGCCTCCCTTCAGCGGCAGCTCACGTCCCTAGCTCAGGTAACCTTGCAGAACCGGAGGGCCCTAGACCTACTCACTGCAGAAAAAGGTGGTACATGTATGTTTCTGAAAGAAGACTGTTGTTTCTACATAAATGAATCAGGGCTTGTAGAGGACCGGGTCCAACAGTTACGCAAGTTAAGCGCAGAAGTAAAAACATGGCAGTTTGCTTCAGCTGCAGACCAATGGTGGAATTCCTCTATGTTTTTTCTGTTAGCCCCCTTCCTTGGACCCCTGCTAAGTCTACTATTCCTGCTTACCGTAGGACCTTGTGTTGTTAACAGAATTTTACAATTTGTTAGGGAGAGATTTGACACCGTACAACTCATGGTCCTCAGAGCCCAATACCAACCTGTAAACGCTGAAACAGAATCAGACTTATAAGACCCAAGATTGGCTCTAGAGATACCTGAAAAGAAGGGGAGAATGAAAGGAGCTGGGCACATTCCTCCGCCCCGGGCTCAAAACTCCCTGAGCCTAGTACAAACACATCCCATCCTCCCATCCCACCACGTATCGCCATATATCTCTCAAACTCCCTGAGCCCAGTACAAACACCACCTGGAAAGTCTCCGATAAGGAGACAGCCGTTCAAGGTTTTACTGAAAGCGCGGGAACCAAAAGAATTTCTTTGTTCCCCTGTAACTTTCGGGCTATAAAAAGCAAACACTCGCATTGTTCGGGGCCCTCTTGTATGCTGTGGAATGGAGGGACCAGGTTCGAACTTGTAGTAAAGATCCTTGCCGCTTGGCTTTGACACTGGACTCTGGTGGTCTTCTTTGGGGAACAAACGGTCTGGGCATAACACTATAATGATTAAGGAATGAGAAAAGATTAACTACAATCCTAACACTGAAAAGGATACAAGGGAAAAATATTTTTTGCACTCTTGCGCTTTCACTACAAAATGACAAAAAATACAGCTTAGCAACACTTCTGTGAAACTTAAAAGAAAAACACAAGAAATTAAATATAAAACAATACACAGGATGCTGTGAGGAAATGGTTACTTTGTCAACTTTTTTCAAGTTCTGAAAATTGACAAACATCTGCTCATATAGTGTTTCCCTTCTTTAAACTGTAGCAAAACCCCACAGAATAATGAATGAACACAACCTGCAATCTGGGTAGATGTTCAAGTAAGAACAAGCACATTCCAGCATTGTGTAATTAGAGCTTTGGGCCAATGTTGCAAACTCACTCAGTAAAATAAAAAAGCCTATAAAACTTTTCGCCAGCCTGCAAAATCTTAAAACTCATCCATATTTAGCAAGTCAGAAGTGCACTATTTGTCAGAAAACCAATAAACTACACTGTGGAGCTATAATTTTCACGACCATCTCATTTTCCTTAAATTATACTTAAATTTGTTGTATATTCTGCCTCTTACCAACTGGCAAGGCGACCAGAATCATCTGATGGGTTTTACGAAAATACACAGGTCTCTGTTGTGCACAGAGGGGACCAAGGGTAGGAGTACGGAAAGGAATCATGTTTACTTTGAGAAAATAGCCTAACCACAACTTAATACCATGTTACACCCACCAGAATGGCTAAATATATGAGAGAGAATATCAAGTCAATGTTCCAGAGTATATGGGACAACTAGAACTCTCATCTGCTGCTGATGAGGTTATATACATTGGTACAACTTTGGAAATCACTGGGTTATACTAAAACTGAACAAAGCACACATATGACCCAATGATTATATTACAAGGTACATTCCTCAGGGAAAAGTCAAGCTGGGAACTGCTCAGGGCAAAACTGCTTCCCATTCTATTCAAAGCCACCCCTCTGCTCACTGAGATAAATGTGTATCTGATTGCCTCCTTTGGAGAAGCTAATCATAAATTCAAAGGAATGCAACTATTTGTCTCTTACCTACCTATGACCTGGAAGCCCTATCCCAGTTTCGAGTTGTCCCGCCTTTCTGGACCAAACCAATATTCATTTTACATATGCTGGCTGATGTCTCATGTCTCCCAAAAATGTATAAAACCAAATCATGCTCTGCCCACCTTGGGTACACGTCATTAGGACCTCCTGAGGCTGTTACCCCAGCGCAGGTCCTCGACCTTGGCAAAATAAACTTCCTAAATTAACTGAGACCTGTCTCACATATTCGGGTTCACAGATCACATAACCATATATGTACGTTTAGAGTAAGAAGCCAGGATAAAAGACCATACATGATGTATGATGATATGTGCATGTCTTTGCATGTTATACTTCAAAAGTTTACTTAAAAAAGCAAAAAAAAAAAAAAAAAAAAAATTAACAAATAAATAAGCACCCTTGATGCTCTGAAGTGTGTAATAAAATCCTGCTCCCAGTATCATACTCTCTCTACCCTAAAATGGGAACAGGATACTTTTTTGAATCTTCCCTCATGCTAATTAAAATTTTTTTACATTAAAAATTTGTTTATATCAAAACAAAGAAAGGTATGTTAACAGAATGCAAAAGCCAACTTTTTTTCTTTTCTTTTTTTTTTTTTTGAGTTAGGGTCTAGCTCTATTTCCTAGGCTGGAGTACAGTGACAAGACCATAGCTCACTGCCTCCTCAAATGCCTGAGCTCAAGTGATCTTCCTGCCTCAGCCTCCTGAGTAGCTGGGACTACATGCATGCACAGCAACACCAACATGTGGCTAATTTTTTAATTTAATTTTAATTTTTATTTTTGAGATGGAGTCTCACTCTGTCGCCTACGCTGGAGTGCAGTGGTGCAATCTCAGCTCACAGCAACCTCCGCCTCCCAGGTTCAAGCGCTCCTGCCTCAGCCTCCCAAGTAGCTGGGATTACAGGCGTGTGCCACCACACCTGGCTGATTTTTGTATTTCTAGTAGAGATGGGGTTTCGCCATGTTGGCTAGGCTAATCTCAAATTCCTTACCTCAGGTGATACAACCGCCTTGGCCTCCTAAAGTGCTGGGATTACAGGCGTGAGCCACCATGTCCAGTCTAACTTTTTAATTTTTATAAAGACAATGTCTTGCTATGTTGTCCAGGCTAGTCTAGAACTCCTGGCCTCGGGTAATCCTCCTACCTTGGCCTTGCAGAGTGTTGGGATTACAGGTGACAGCCACCAAGGCCTCAAATCATTTGTAAGAGAAAACACTAAACTGAAAAGAATTTTAACATCAAAGCTCTCCCCCTTCACCATCACCATTACCACACTTAGACTGTCACCTCCCTTTGATTCCCCAAGAGTTTCCTCTTCTCTGCCATCTATTAATAGAAACATTTGAGAAGCACTGACCTATCTTAGTAGTGTAGTTACAAGGATTAAATCAAAAGATGTATATAGAAAGTCCTCGTCACCATGCCTAAATACTCAATGACTAGACATTTAATAAACAGTGAGTTCTTCCAGGTCAAGGGCTATTTCCAATTCATCACTGTAAACACAGGACCTGGCATTTAACAGTCGGTCAATAACTATTTGTGAAGTAAATGAATAATGTGAGTCCGAAAAAAACCAAAACAAAACAATGAAAACAAAGCAAAAGTGGGAATAAGGGAAAAAGCAAGAAGTTCAAAGGAAGTCTTAATCCATTTTTGTTATCAGGGTATATGAAAAGATTTTATTTTATTTGTATAGAACTGTGGTTCAGAAAAATGACAAGATTTTAAATCTCAAAGTGAACCAACAAAATCATCTGCACATAAAGCTATTACAAAAACTGTCTCAGTATTATCTTTCCTCTATACACCGTGCAATGAAAAGGCAGTGTATTTTAACTGAAATTAAAACATGCGTCAATAATACTGAAACCCTTTAAAAAAATTTCCGAATCAGTTTCTTATGAGGTTGACAGGAATCCCAACTGTATCACAGGTTATTTTCAAGATATCCATCATAGCACATCAATATTCTGACTAAATATGTCATAACAGAGATGAAAGGAAAGCAGATTTCACCCAAACTTTTATACAGTATTATTTTTATCAAAATAAAAATATAATTTAGATGTCAAAATTGTCAAGACTGCAATCTTACATTAATTTTAAAGGACAAATCAATAAATTACTTTAATATTTATTATGTGCACAAAACATCAATGAACCATTTGATAAGGCTCTTTTCCTCTCCCTTTTAAGCTTAAAGCATCTACTTAGATCAGAAACAACAATACTGTTTTAATTAACCAATATATGTGCAGAGCATTTAACCTCATGGAAAGCACATTATAAATGTATATACAACTCATTCAGTTCTCATAACTATATGGTTTTACCATTGTCATTTCTATTTCCATTTTACGGAAAAGAAAACTAAGACTTTAAGTAACTTCCCTGAAGTCATACAGCTATTAAATGGCAAGCTGGCTGTATGCTCCTAGTCTCTATGCTCTGATGCCTGGAGAGCTCTGGAGTAAAGCAGACCTATATTTGTCTTGACTTCACATCATTTTGGGAGGTGAGCTGTCTGGAGAACCCTAAGTGATAACCACAAAAAAAGGTAGCACTAATTCCACCTTTCACTAATTCTAAGACAGCTATTTTGTCACATTTTAACATTTCTGAAGTTGATAGCATCTTACAATTAAAATTCGCAGTGCTCTCTCTCTCTGGGGTACATAAAATAATAATCCATCTGGTAATTGATAGCAACTGTGATTCAAAAAATTACGATATTATCTATACCTCATGGGTTACTGATAAGAAGTAGATGAGATAAAATGTCTTAAGTACTCGGCACAGTGTCTGTCTGGCACAAGTGCTTTACAAAGGGTACTTCTTCTCTTTTAGTAAAATAATCTATGAGGAAATTTGATGTAAAGGTTATATTTACCACTGTAGAAAGCTGTCAGTTTCTCAGGCCCATGTGCGAATACACCTGGTATACTCTCATAAGAAAAAATACTGGTTTCATTAAACTACTTAAAGATGAAATTTTTGTTGATAAAAGCCTTGGGGTACGGAGAGGCAGCGAGACAACAGTAAAAATAAATCAGACACCCGAGAAAATAAAATCAACAATATTAACGCACAAACCAAGATACTCCACAATTCAAGGCAGTTCTCAAATGCCATTGATAAAATGCTTACAGGAAAAAGTATTTTCATGTTTTAAAAGATGTACTTTATTTTTTTATTTTTATTTTTAAATCTACATGCAGGATAAAGGTTGCACTTTAAATGCAATCAGAAATGACCAAATCTGCTTAGTGTGTGCCCATGCCCCACTTGAGCTTTTCTACCAAAACTCGATGTAATTCCTAAATGGTTAGTAGGTTTAAACTGAGCCTAAATGTTGTCACCAAAAAAGTGTAATTAAATGAAATTAAATTCATTTAGGTATTTGGTAGCTTCCTGTTTTTGTACTTGCCTTGGCAATCTCAGAACAAATTTACACTCACTGTTATTTCACTTTTTGTCTTATATTATAAAAACTACAGAGGAATTTCCTACTAAAACATTAAAAAATATATCCAAATGACAGCTTAAAAAACACCTTGAGACTACTGCAATCTTTACCTTAAAAAATCACTTAATTATACTTTGAGGAAAGTTATCAGGAATAAAGAGGGGCATTATAAAGTGATAAAGAGGTAAATTCTCCATAATTCTTAATTTGTATGTACTTAACAACAGAGCGTCAAAATACGTAAGGCAAAATCTGATTTGCAAAGAGAAACAGATGAATCCACTATTGTAGTTGGACACTTCAACACCCCTCTAATAGAAATGGGCAGATCCAGCAGGTAGAAAATCAGTAAGGACAAATTTGAACTCAACAATACTATCAATCAACTGGACATAATGGACATCTATAGAGTACTTCAACCAACAGCAGCATAATACCAAACACTGACAAGGATGTGGAACAGCAGCAACTTTCACGTATCGCTGGTGCGAATGCAAAATGGTACAGTCACTTTGAAAGTCAGCGGGGTGGTTTCCTACAAAACTGAACATGCTACTCATCAATCATGGTCCTTGGTATTTACCAAGAGCTGAAAACTTATGTCTACACAAAAACCTGCACAAGGTTGTTCATAGCAGCTTTATTCATAATCTGCAAAACTTGTAAATAACAAAGATGTCCTCTAGTAGGTCAACGGATAAACTGTGGTACATCCAGATAATGAAATATTATTCAGCATTAAAAAGAAATGAGCTATTGAGCCATGAAAAGACACAGAGGAAACTTAAAATGCATAATACTAAGTGAAAGAAATTAATCTGAAAAGGCTACACTCTTTGGAAATGGCAAAACAGTAAAAAGATCAATGGCTGTCAGGGGTTGCAGGAAGGAAGAATGAACAGGCCTAGGTCAGAGGAGTTTTAGGCTGTGAAAGTACCCTGCAAAAGACATCATAATGGTAGACTGATGTCATAAAAATTGTCCAAATCCATAGAATATACTAAACAATACCAACCGTGAATCTAATGTAAACCATCCACTCTGGATGATAATGATGGGTCAATGTAGATTCATCAGTTTAAAAAATGGGTCACTCTGGTGGGGAATGGTGATAATGGAGGCGATTATGTCTGTATGGGTGCAGGGGATATATGGAAAATCTTTGTAGATTCTGCTCAACTTCTTCAGTGAACCTAAAACAGCTTCAAAAACATAAAATCTATTTTTTAAAAAATCACTTAACTGGGGGGTTTGAGGAGAGGAGATACAAATGTATTTTACACAAGAAAAAAATTGTTATATTTGCTTTAGAAAACATACCCAAACAGGAAATAATATTATTTTCTTTGTCAATAAATATAACATTATATTTTATTTGTTATTCCGTTCAACTTCTTCAGTGAACCTAAAACAGCTTCAAAAACATAAAATATATTTTTTTTAAAAATCACTTAACTGGGGGGTTCAAGGAGGGGAGATACAAATGTATTTTACACAAGAAAAAAATTGTTAAATTTGCTTCGGAAAACATACCCAAACAGGAAACAATGGTATTTTCTTTGTCAATAAATAAAACATTATATTTTATTCGTTATTTTTGTTTAATTTATTCTCAGCTCACACCTATAAAATAATATTTCAAAAGCATGATACTACTTTTTAGGTATACTATTAACCTTACAGTTCTGCAGAAAATAAAAACACCTCTTTGATTTTAATTGTTAACCCTAAATATTTGTATTTATTTATCTAATATAGGATGAAAGCAAACACACCAACTCCAAAGAAGTGTGGGTGCTGGGGGAAGGGGAGTATTTTCTAAATATATCCATCTTGCAGAGATGAGTAACTTCATCATACTTTCACTTCAGGTATATCTAACCTGTCTCAATGATGCTTTGAGGTGCAAAAATTTTATACTTGAGAATATAAAAATCATTTTAATCTGCTAGCTTTTACCTATGTAAAGTTTAGTCTCATGTATTACACAATTCAGAATATAATGCTAATAATTATTCTGACCTCTTTTAGAACATATAAGCAGGTATAAAGAATACCAAACAGGAGCTATAGTTATGTTCAACATAAAGATAAAAGGCCTCTAAAAGGGTACCTGTAAGAGCCATAATAAATACATGAAAAGCATACAGTTGTTATATAAGACATACAAAACTTAAAACCAAGGAAAAGGCAAGAACAAAAGATTTTAAAGCCAGTATGAACTAGGAAAAAGAAATGTTTAAAGTTATAATTTTCCTAACATGAAATTTCAGGAAGACCACCCTAGCAGATCAGAATAACACAATGATGTTTCCACAATAACTCAAGAAGGTATTTCAGAAACAGGTTTTGAAAAAGCTGACCCCCTTTTAAAGTATATTCTTTCTATGGCTGCGTTGGGTAGCTCACACCTGTAATCCAGCACTTTGGGAAGCCAAGGTGGGAGGATCGCTTGAGGCCAGGAGTTTGAGACAGGCCTGGGAAATACGGCGAGATCTCTGTCTCTGCCAAAAATAAAACAAAGTACATGTCTTCTAGAACTTTTCATTCACTGTGTTTTTAAAATTCACTTTGGCCAGCCCAGTGGCTCACACCTATAATCCCAGCACTTTGGGAGGCTGAGGCGGGCAGATTACTTGAGGTCAGGAGTTTGAGACCAGCCTGGCCAACATGGTGAAACCCCATCTCTACTAAAAATACAAAAGTTAGCCAGGCATGGTGGCTATGCCTGTAGTTCCAGCTACTGGGGAGGTTGAGGCAGGATAATTGTTTGAACCCGGGAGACAGAGGTTGCAGTGAGCTGAGATCATGTCACTGCACTCCAGCCTGGGTGACAAGGCAAGACTCTGTCTCAAAAAAATAAAATAAAATAAAAATAAAATAAACTAAAGAATAAAATTAATTTTAACATAATTTTCCTTTCTATCCCATTATTTTCTATGAGACACTGCCTTTGCCAATTAAGCTTTTACCAACTACAGTATTCTTCAAAAAGTTTATCCATGTCTATAAACTGTATTCTACCCATGGTTCAAAAGAGAAGTCCAGGGATTTGTAGACTGTTTGATGTAATACAACCACCTAAAATAACATTTAAGCTATCAGGGGACGGCTGTCATTCTACTGAGCCCAAAAACACCATCACTGACCATAAACCCAAGGTTTAATAGTACATCTTCACCAATCCTTAGCAAGGCTTTCCTTAACTCCTTAAAATTGAGAGAAAAAGTTACATAAAATTTCTTCCATACTAAGTCACTGGAATATAACTAAAATATTTAAGTATGCTATCAGTTATTGAATGAATCTGTAAGTATGGGTTTCATACATATAATGTAAAGCTAACTAGCAAAATTAAACACTATCTTGGGCAATAAATACTCAAACGAAGAAATATTTCATTCTTAAAGATAGTAAAAAGATACCTCCACAATTATTGACTGTATGGGTGGTAAGGATATTAATCAAAAAAACAAATCCAAAAAAGATACAAGTTCAAGTGAGAAACCTTTAAATGGTACGGCCAACCTCTCCAACCTACTACCCATGTAATCTAGCCCCATTTTCTGCCTTTGCAGACTTTCAAATTACTTAAAGTATCATTTCTTTAAACTCCTCTGCCACCTATGATTAACTCGCCCTCTCCACCTATGTAACTCGACGTTCAGAAACACTCTGCTCAAGGGTCACTTTCCTTAGAAAGCCTCCCTTGATGCCCCTGCTCTGTGCTTCCAAGGCAACCTGAATAAATTGCCATGACAGCACTCATCACACAAGAAAAACAAATATTTGTTTAATCATCCATGGTCCCTAATCTCTGAATTCTAATCCTATACCTAGAAGTCTAGTATTCAGTGTCTGATAAATAGTGACTATTTAAGAAATACATACTATGAATGAATAAGCTGTGAAAAGTTTTAGATACTTATAGAACAGCCAAATGATAAACAAAAACATGTCTGAACTCAGGAAGACAGATAACGCTCATGTTATAGATTTAATATTTTAATTTAGGATTGTAGTTTTAGCAGATCAATACAAAATTCATCGTCAAACAGTTTATGGGTGGACTGACTACCAGAAATATAAAATTTTCTTCCTGTTGCTGAATTCAGCATATGCTCCTTAGTTTGCCACTTGATTGATTTCCCAGTTGCATTCAAAATATTCAGCCGGCCACTCCCTTCTTTTTTAGTCTATTGCCCTGGCTTCAGTGATACCAACAAAATTTTCCTCCAATCTCTAGCTTCTTCCTTCTCAGCCTCTTTAGTTCCATTTCTTTCTACCAAAGTTCAAATGCAAAAGATTCACAGGGCTTACTCATAAGCCCCCTTATCTTCTCTATACTCTCTCCTTAAGCAATCTCATCCCTCACTCCAAGAAATCAATTATAAACTGTACGCTATTTCCAATTTATTTCCAGTCCAAACCTCTCTGCTGAGCTCCAACCTATACATCCAATTGCTACTAGACATCTCTACTTCTGTGTCTTAGTCTCAAATTTAACAAGCCTCAAATTGAAAAATGACCAATACCTCCCCCTTCCCTGAAACTACAAAATAAAAAACTGCTCCTCCCCCAGTACTCCCACCTTAAGCACAAGAACTACTGGCCCTGGAAGTCAGCCTTTTCCTCTCCCCAGGATCCCCAAATCTCATCCACCTCTATATCTATTATATCTATATAATTCTTCCTCCCAAATATTTGTCAAATCAGGGTAGTTTACCTCTATCACTGCCATCCGGAACCAAGGTTCCATCAACTCTTGACTACATTATTATAACAGCTAATCTCCATACTATTCAAATTGTGATCTGTGCACTGACACTGATCCACAAACTTTTGTTATTGGTCTGAAATGAAATAAATATAGAAACCTAGAGAAAGCATTTAGGAACTTTTACAGCAATTTGACACTGCCACAGCAAACATCTTATTGTGTGTTACTAAATACCAGTATGAATTGAAAATTAAAACAAAATTGGTCCTTCAACACAGACAAGCTTGAGAGGCAATGACTTAACTAGTCTCCCTGTATTTATACTTGCCTCCTTCCAACCTATTCTCTACAGAGCAGCCAAGTGATTTTTTTAAAGCAAAAATTTGGGTAACTTATTCAGCTGTTTTCTCTGGTGGCTTCCTAGTGCTCTTGGGATTAAGTACAAAATGCTTAGCATGGATTTTGGCCATTGTGATCTGCTCCAGTCTATTCCCCATCAACCAACCGCATGTACTAAGGTTCAGTTCTTACTGGGTCTGTCAGTTCTAGAAAGTTGAAATTGCCAACATCACTTGGGTCACTAAAAGTTCATCCTTTAGGTTTCTGTCTAAAAGTCATTTCTTCAGAGAAGCATTCCCTGATGGATTGGTGGGCCTTCATTCTTTACAATGATTTTCCTTTGTAGCAGTAATGGTAGCTAATTACTTTTTACAATTTTTTCTTTTTTCTTTTTTGAGACAGAGTCTCACTCTGTTGCTCAGGCTGGAGTGCAGCTCATTGCAAGCTCTGTCTCCAGGGTTCAAGAGATTCTCCGGCCTCACCCTCCCAAGTAGCTGGGACTACAGGCGCGTGCCACCACACCCAGCTGTTTTTTTTTTTTAAGAAGAGACGGGGTTTCATCATGTTGGCCAGGCTGGTCTCGAACTCCTGACCTTAAGTGATAAGCCCACCTTAACCTCCTAAAGTGCTGGGATTATAGATAGGAGCCACTGCACCTGGCCTGTAATTTTTTTCTTTATTTTATTCCCCAAACAGACTTCTGCCTCCATGAATACAAGTAATATCTTTCCATTACCACATGTCACCAGAGACTAGCACAGTGCCTGGCACAGATGAGCTGTTAATAAACTTTCGTTAAGTGAACAAATCCAAGTAAGCAAACAAAACAGTGAGCCTGACCACTAAATGTAAATACCTTCAATATCTAGTCATACATAAGGCTTGACATAAGACTTTTGACGAGGTGCTTTACAAGAGTTACATCTCCTTTACTTTCTTTACTAAACAACATGAAAAGAGAAGGAAACTCTGCTGTGAAGCTTACATTTATAAAAATAAATAAATAAGATATTCAGAAAGGTGAAGAATTTTCTCTGATCAACAAGGAAGTGAGTCTTCTCTAAAGTAAATCAACAAGGAAGTGAAAGGTGTGAGAGTCAAAAGAGTAATCGATGAGAACTATGTTGCCTGGCTGCAATACTTTCTCAATTGTCTGATTTTGCAGAAGTTAAGTCATCTGTTTCTCAAGTTCCTCATTTGTAAAATAGGAATAAAAAAGTCTTCTTAAAGAATTATTACGGGGTTTAAAAAAGTTAATATATATAAACTGCCTGTCAGTGCCACATTAGAATATAAATTACAAAAAAGCAGAGACTGCATATTACTCTTCTCTGTACAGGAGCTTTTCTCAACTAGGGCTTTGCAGAAATTAAGCCTCACAAAAACTGACTGGAGTAACCACTTCCTCAGTTCTCTCAAGAATGGTACATAGCTAGTACCATTCTAGGTGCATAGGAGATGAGATAATTCATTACATAGCTTAGATGCCTCAGAGCATTAGGGTTTGATTTTCACCCAGAAACATGGTGCAGAAGGGCCACTCTCATGTATCCCCAATGCCTGGCACATGGTAGATGCTCATTAAATATTTTTGGAAAGAGTATTTACAAAACCAAAGAAATAGTGCTAGGCATAGAGTAGATGCTAAATGTCAATTTTATCCCAGCCTTTCAAAGTTCTATAAACTTTAAAAGTCTGATTCTAGGGAAGTTTTCTTCAATCTGCACTGCTTATAAAAAATTCATGGCCAAAAATGCAGATATAGACATTAGGAAAGCCAAGAAACGAAATGTTGGAAGGAACTAGGTGGAAGCAGAGAGAGGTGGAATACAGGTAGAACCTGGATATGCAGGAGAAAGAGCAAAGGTCATTCTAGGTCAGGGAACAGGATTACCAAAAACAGTGTCACCCCAAGTATGGAATATGCTCCATCGTGGCACAAGAATGATTTTAAACTATAAATGGAAAAACATTTTTATTTTGATAGTTACATATGTACATATTTTTACATGTAATTAGGACAGCAAATAGTGATTTCAAACTTTTACTATTTAAAACAACACTAAAGTAAGTAATATCTATTCAGATCCTTTAATGTGAGTCCTTTAAAAATGTAATAAACAAGCAATAGCGCACAAGAGGTAAGCAAATGTGGCAAAAACTGTCAGCATTTTTTTAAGTGAGTAAAATTCTGTAAACACCAAGCCAAGAAGACATGTGAATATGAATGAATGTAACACATGAAGAGAAAACGGCCACCAGCCTTCTGAATGAAGCCAAGCCAAAGCTCTATCTCGAGTAGTGATTGAAGATAAAGGTCAGATGAGTACGAAGAATACCACCAGTTTTGAGTATTTAACTTACAGTACTAACATTTTCATCTGTAAAATCTCAGTTTCCAGTAGATGAATCTATTATACACAGTACTTTCACTTTGTTTATTCTCAAAACAAAGGTAAAATTGTAGAAGTTCCAAATAGACATCTGAAATAAAGACTGATCTATCTGTAGCTTGGCAGTCAGTTGACTTGCAACTGGTGGGCTACAACCCTGTAGTTTTCAAATCAGAAGGAATTAATTTATACAATAACAAATTATAAATGCTATCTATGTCAAAAAAAGGATGTTAAATGTCAAAAAAAAAAAAAAAAAGACAGTAGCTTTCCATTCCCACTTTCCTATCTTGGAATTAACCTACCCACAAGTCAGATCAAGTAAAACCAAGGAGTGATGATAAAGATAACATTTATCAGATATTTGCCCTGTGCCAGGTACTGTTTTAAGTACTTTACTTGTATTTACTTGTGCAATTATTAGCGCTATTCTATGAGGTAATACATAACCCCATTTTACAGCTGTAAGAATATTGAGGCCAAGAAATATTAAATAACTTCTCCAAAGCCAAAGCTGGTAGATGGCAGAGCAAGGATTTACACCCTGGTAACTATACTAGTTTGAGCTCTAGAGAAGAGTTCTTAACCACTAGGCAACATTTCTCACAAGAATGATGAAATGATAATTTGAAATATTCCACCAATCCCATTGTGGCAGGAGAGAAGTAATTTTCCAAGGTATGAACCTTTTACCTTGTCAGTTTCCAGTCCAAGAAACAGTGAATTCAATTGCAAGTAGGAAAGTGAGTACTACAATGGGTCAAACTAGGCCCAAGATTATTCAAATATAGACAAAGCATCAGAAGCCTGGGAAGAATCACTGAATGACAGAGTTCAGTCAAGAAAGAGAAGCGAAAGTTAGGATAAGCAGACGGTGAATATTATTTCTACTGGGTTCTGTGACTGCTTTGAGAGAGAAAATGCTACCATCCCTTTTCTTTTACGTTGAATCAGTATACAAATACATCGACTCAAAAAGAATTAGGAAAAAGGAGAGCAGCAGGAATAAAAGTGGGCTTTCTCAAGACTTGGACCCCGAACCGTTCGGTTAGCTTGATGTACTCTGGTATAAGTGAGCAAAAATGTATTAGAAAGCAGGTGGCGAGGTTAAAGGCATGACCATGGGAGTGGAGGTACTGAGCGGTCTGCGGAGCTGAGAACTCTGCCTAAAATGGGCTACCAGGGATGAGAGTTTCAAGTGTCTGTATTTGGGATGAGGAGGTATGAAAGTGGACGCTGCGCGGTGGGAGAGGAGGCAGTTTCTGGCTTTGGGCAGCACTCAGGTAAAAAGGAGCAGGTGTGGAGGTATACAGGTATAGACGAGGAGGGAGACCAGAGGAAAAGAAGGGGCGAGGCCCGGGTGTAAAACGAAAGGGGATCCTGGAAGCCGGAGGCTGGGAAATCAAGGAGGGATTGGGGGCATCCCCGGGGAAAGCGGCGCCGCCGCGCGAGGGAAGGGCGGTCCGGCGGCTTGGGAGGTAGACCCCAGAGCAGGCCGGAGCTCGCCGCCCGAGCGGGGGTCCGGGACCCAGAGGGAAGAGGGCGCAGTGAGGCACGAGCTGGAGGCCGCCGGTCTTCGGCGAGCCGGGGGAGGGGAGCAAGCGCCCGGGGCTGCCGCGGGACCAGGGGCAGGGGGAGGGGCGCCTACCTGGACGTGCGGGGCGGCAGCGGTCAGTCCCGGCGGAGACTCCTCTCCTGCAGAGGCAGCGGCCGCGTCGGCCCTGGGAGCCCGAGGCTGCGGTGGCAGCGGCAGGGGTGATGGCGGCAAGTCCCTGTGGCGGCCGCCTCCGCCGAACGGCATCCCTCCTTCCCGACCCGCCCTCCTTCCCTATCTCCCGCTCCTAAACTTCTTCCCCGGGATAAACAAACCCGCCGCCAGGGGCGGCCACCTCCGCCGCTCCCGCCCCCGCGCAGCCCCCACCCCCCCGCCGCGGGTCCGTCTGGGCTCCGGCTTCCGAGTTACGACTCCTGCCCCGGCCCCCAGCCCGCAAGGGCGCGTGCGCGCGGCGGCGGCGGCGGCTCGCGGGCTCCTGCGGGCTCTTGCTCCCTCCTCCAGGGCCGGGCACTTCCGGGCGGGCCCGGATCTGCCGCCGCGCTTGGGAGACCGCGGCCGCCTGGCACTGGGCTCCCGGCTGGGCAGGATCCGCAGCCCGCACCGCTCTGGCTAGGCGTGCGGAGGCGCCTTGCTTAGCTTGACCCTTATTTGGCCAAGTGTAAAACTTGTCCTGCTTAAAGCCTACTGAGACCTCCTAACTGGTCTAATCCGCGGGAGAGGCCAAAGGCGGCGGCCATATGTGCACACAGGATTTTCTTGGGTCCAGGAAGCCAGGGTAGAACTTTTGCTAAACTCCCGTTGTGAGCCCAGATCTGTAAGGACTGCTGAGACACAACCAGCAATATACAGGCTCCAGTTGGAAATCGAGAACTTTCCAGGTAGATGCAGTGCCCCATGGCGCAGTTTTCGGGTGGAGGGGATAAGTCTTAGCTGGAAGTCTCAGGCCAGAAGGAGAGCCTGCCGAGGGGCGGCCAGGGATGCCTAGGAAGTGAGTGCAGAAGAGCAGGCGGCCTCCTGGGGCTGCACGGTGGGAAATAAAGCTGCACTTGCACAAATGTGTGAAGAGAGGATGGGACTGCCTTGTCTCTGCGGCCATTTAGTTTAAAAAGGGGGTTACAACTGAACTCTTTATTCCCCACGGTCATGGGACAAAGATACTTAATCGAGCTACCAGGAGTAAACTTCTTTAAAGAAGTTTGGGGAACCAGCAACTCGGGCTTTGCCTGAACAGGCATGGACATCATTCAGGCTGGAGTGCAGTGGTGCCATCACAGCTCACTGCAGCCTCGACCTCCTAGACCCAAGTGATCCTCCCAACTCAGCCTCCCAAGTGGGTGGGACTACAGGTGTGTGCCATGCCCAGGTAATCTTAATTTTTTGTAGAGATGAGGTCTTGCTATGTGGCCCAAGCAGATCTCGAACTCCTGAGCTGAAGGGATCCTCCCACCTTTGTCTCCCAAAGTTCTGGGATTTACAGGCGTGAACCACCACACCCGGCCATAAATCAACTTCTCATTGCTTACCTGGCTTTCCAAGAAAAGAGGTGGGGGAGGGAAAACATTTATTATTTTGCTATGTGCTGAGTATTCTAAGCATAGACTTGTATCATCTCTATTCTCTCAACAACCTTCCTACAACTTCAAGGTAGAAATTATTTCCATCTTAAAATTAAGCAACAAAAACTAGAAATGGGAAGTAATTCATCCAAAGTTTACTGGGATTTGAATACTGGACAGTCAGATCCCCTCATTTCAATCTTTTTTGTTTCTTTTTCTTTTTTCTTTTTTCTTTTTGTTTGTTTGAGATAGGGTCTTGCTCTGTACCCCAGGCTGGAGTACAGTGGCGTGAGCTTGGGTCACTGCAACCTGCACCTCCCGGATTCAAGCAATTCTGTGCCTCAGCCACCAAGTATCTGGGACTACAGGCATGAGTCCGACTAAATTTTGTATTTTTAGTAGAAACGGAGTCTCACCATATTGCCCAGGCTGGGCTGAAACTCCTGGACTCAAGTGATCCTCCCGCTTCTGCCTCCCAAAGTGCTGGGATTACATGTGTGGCCTTACAGTAGCAATCTTATTGACTTATTTACAAAACGTGCTTTAAAACAAAATCTGTGCCAAAAGTTTTCAGATAAAGATAAAATTAGCAGTGTAACCATAAAATTCAAAGTTGCCTTGGGCTGAGTTCATAGAATGTTTATGCAGATCAAGAAACTCCAAAAGTTAAAAAACAGAAGTGGAAGTGAGTATAGGGAGTGGAGAAGAGTTGGTGGAGAGAGGAAATATTAGTGTAAACATTTTACCATCTCCAAACACCAGCAAAGAACAGTTAAAACTATTTGCTATACTCACTGTGCAACCGTGTTAACTTTATAGTATGTGACATACAGCAAAAATTACATGTAATTTTTGACTAAGGCTTTTAGCTCTTTCAACCCCTTCGTAGTATGTCACCCCCCTCTCTTCCACTAATTAAAAATTTTAAGACACCTAGTAAATATAATACACTCAAAGAATTAAATTATAAGTTCATCAAGTACATTTCCAGTTGGAAGTTAAGAATAATGCTGACCCTTCACAGTTGACTGGGCTAAAGTTGGGAACTGATTCAATAAACTTCCACCACAAGGATGTCAAATTGCTCCTCAGGGTATTCTCATAGAGTCTTTTCCCTAGGCTTGATCTCCTTACCATCCTTAAGTGTTAGGACACACAATTCCTCTCTTGCTTGCAGTATTCAATGACTTTACCCACCAATAAAATGATAGTAAGAGTGAATATGGCTTGTAAGTAATGCTAACAAAACTGTAACGGCTTAGCAAAGTAGAAGATGGTTTTATGGTCAATAAGCTTGGATTTAAGCTTATTAAAGCTTGATGCTTTATTACCAGTCTGCTAAAGAACTACCTTCTTAATTTGATTTCCTACTTACTGGATACCTATTGGAAAACTAGAGAGAGATGATAGGCTTTCATTTACTGCTGCCATAAGTAAATTTTTAAAATAGATAAATAACAGCTTTATCATTAGTGTAGAGTGCAGTGTGCCTCTGCTAGGCCAGTATCAGGCTTGCTTTGTTTAAGGCATTAACCATTAGGATCACCCAACCTGTCCTGCCTAAAAGCCTACTGAATAAATATGCATATAACTTTTGCATATTTATTTTGCTACTTATTGTTGATTTTCTATAGGAAACTATTTATACTCAGTGTATATGGCCAACTTGGAAGTTCTACTTCCTATAATTATGTCAGCAGTTAGTGAAGATCGGAACAGCCGTTCTGAGTTTAATAAACACAGATGAGCCTCAGACTCTGGATCTCCATGACCCAACCCTATGAGGCTCTGCCTAAAGAACCAATCAAGCTTCCCACTTTGATATTTTAGTGACTGTAGCATCTTGTTCCTCTTCTAAATTAAACACCACAGATGCTCCCATTTCATGGCTGTGTAGGCACGATGGACTCACCACTGCCTTCCATACCACCACCTGCTTTATACAATAATTTTCCAATTCTAGTTGTCAAAAACTAAGCTATACAAAACTCACAAATCCATTATTATCTTCCATGTAGAGATAAAAAAGCAAGGAATATGCTTGTTAGCAAACATGCAATACTTTATGAATCCTTGGTGATGTACTTGTTGGGCTCGCTGCTTCTGGGGATTTTGCTAATGCCTCTACAAGTTTTAATGCAGTCCACCAAGCTCTTTGCTAGTAAGCTGATTTCCCCTATTTTTCCTTTTCCTTTTTCTTTCTTTTTTTTTTTTTAAATTATTAAATATTCATTTGAATATTTAATAAAACCTAATTAAATATTCATTTGAATTAGGTTTTAAACGTGGTGGAGGCTTTTAAAAAAAAAAAAAAAAGAAAGAAACAGACAGGGTCTCCCTTTGTTGCCCAGGCTGGAGTGCAGTGGTTATTCATAGGCACGATGATGGCTCACTGCAGTTTCAAACTCCTGAACTTAAACAATCCTGTCTCAGCCTCCTGAGTAGCTGGAACTTATAGATGCACACCACCATGCCTGGCATCCCACGTATTTTTCTAAGTATCATTCCCTTCTTTCCTAAATTTTCTTCAAGGAAACCAAACTCAGTCCCAACTTTCACAAGCTAACACTTATACAATTAGAATGACATTTAGTTTCTGGAATCAATGTGGAAAGAAATGACAACTCATTTGCTGATTATTTTTCACTGTAATAAATATGAGGCCTTTTATCTCGAAGGAAACACTAAATCCTTGTTTAATATTAATAGCTTGTAAATTATTGTACACGTAATTTCATTCTCTCTTCTCATGTCTTCGTTTTTCTGCCTCTGGCTTTTCATCTTGCTTGTGAATTCCTAGTTTTGTAGTACTTTTATATTATATGATACTGACTTCTTAAGGTTGCAAAAAACTTCAGAACTCAAACAACTATACCTGTAACCCTTGTCTAATGATGCCTATGGCAAAAAAGGACCCATACATTTGATGTACTCACTCAAAAATCATTCCCAGAGAATTCTCAGAAAACTCAGAACAGGGCCTACCCTGAATTCTGAGAACAGGACCATTTTTAAGTCCTTTAAGTCCTTCATTGGTACCCTTCCTCTTACTTTCTTTTCTTTCTCACCTTTCTCTTTTTCTTTCTTTTCTTTTCCTTTTTTTCTTTTCTTTTCTCCCTTCCATTTCCTTCTTCCCTTCTTCCCTTCCCTTCCCTTTTTTCCTTTCTCTTTCTTTTGTCTTTCTCCCTTCCCCCTTCCCTTCCCTTGCCGTGTCTTGCTCTGTTACCCAGGCTGGAGGGCAGTGGTTCCATCATAACTCAGTGCAGTCTTGACCTCCTGGGCCCAAGGAGGATCCTCCCGTCTCAGCCTCCTACAGGCATACACTATCAAGTCCAGCTAATTTTTTTTTTTTATTTTTTTGTAGAGACAGGGTTTCACTATGTTGCCCAGGCTGGTCTGGAACTCCTGGCTTCAAGTGATCTTCCTGCCTTGGCCTCCCAAAGTGCTGAGATTACAGGCATGAGCCACAGTGCCCGGCCAACAGCCTTACCTTTATGTCCCCAGTCACATTATGTCAAATATTTCAGAATGCTTCTTTGTTCCAAATTAAATACATGTTCATAAATTTACTGCTTTGATTCTTTGGATAATCTGTCAGGTCTACTATAGGAGAGATGATTTTTGTTGTTTTTCTTGTGAAAAATTTGAAAAATAAGTTGAATGGTTGGCATACTGCTACATTTTATAGCCGTTCAGTTAAATATTCATTTGAATTAGATTTTAAATGTGGTGGAGGCTCTTGAAATGCTAGTAGTTCCTAGATTCTGTATCATTAGTGTCTCACACATTAGAAATAGCAGTACTTCTGCTGGGAAATATATCATCTAAGAAAGTCTTGGCTACGCTACCTGCAGGTCTTCTATTCATATGTAGTAAAAGAAAAACAATAAAAATGATCTCTTCTACAAGATTATCCAAAACTCCTACAGCATCCCTCCAGGCATCAGCTGAGGGCTCTTATCCAAAGTCGCTTACTGTTGCTGGAATTCTTTTATTCTGCCAGGATCCAGGCAGTTGCTGCTGCCATGATCTAGTCCCTAATGACCTGTCTCTTCAGCTTGGCCAGCTAAGCTCTCTCCTGCTGGCACCCTGGCCCTGCCCCTTCTCTGCTCTCAGGTAACAGAGAAAGAGGAGTTGTGGTTGGCCCTGGACCCTGGATACAGACCCAGGGGAAGTCTAAAGCTCTCCACTCTGTTCTTCAGCCAGAGGCCACCAGCATCTGCATCAGCCCTAATTGGCTCTAGAGGTACAACTGATAGGTCTCCTCCTCTTTTATCTCTGCTCAGTCATCATAGTGTCTCCCCATCAGGGTCTGTGGTCTCCTCAGAGAGACACACCCTCCTCCCTATCAGGGCCGTACCTGGCTAGAAGAGTTTGTTTAAACATCTGCCCCTGCAGTGCCTACTGGGTGGTTTCCTGTCTTTGTGTCCTTCTCCTAAATTGGAGCCACTTCACCCCAGTCATCTTGGAACCTGACTCAAGAAATGGCAGTTCCATACCTATTTCTCTGGACACACAAAGGGGTCCTGTCTCCAGGGTAATCTCCAATTGGATCACTCCCTGTTTCACTTAGACTCTGGTGCCCCTCCTCCCAACGAGGATGCATATAGAATAGAATTAGGCCCTGATCCCAGACAAGCAATCTAGAAGTCCATTCTCATTGGTTGACCTTCTGTGGTGTTCCTGAAATTGCCTTGTAGCCAATCAGACACTAAGTAAACCCAGGAGCCTTGGAACCTCTGGACCTCAGTGTTCCTTGACTCACTGATTTTCCACTGGTCTGGTGCCTCAGAAGAACCAGATTCTCCTGTTCAGTCATCGCTTCCCTTCTGCTGCCTACCTGCTTTAGAAACTAAGCCCTGTCTTACTTTGTCAATTCTGTATTTATACCCCCACACAACACTGAATGGCCACCGGCCTCTAGATGGTTCTCCTACACTTCAGTCTTTTACTGCTAGCCTGCCTGCCGAATTGGAAACCCTGGTATGAACATTTCCAAAATTAGAAACCAGACTGCACCATCTCCAGGGGCACTGTGCCTGCATCTCTCAGCACTTAGTCAACCCAACCTCTGCAACTGTCCCAGACACCCTTCCTTCCAGTCTCTTCTCCTCCCCTCCCCCACATTTCTGGCTATGTGTGATTTGGACTTTTGCCTTCCAGTCTTTGCCCAACCTTGCTGAAGTCTTAACACACTGAACCTCCCCTGCCCAAACTATGCCAAGCAGAAGAAAGACCAATTCAAGGGTTACATAAACCCTTCATATTCTTTTAGAGGCCTCATCCCACACACTATCAAACACTGGAAAATGTAGTCCTATCCCACATGAAAAGCACAATGTTTTGTTATGAAAAATTAAAAGAATTCATATAATTTTCCTCTTGAAGTATTTATTAATTTCATTTTACAGTCTGCTTTGTATTTTAGAGCCAGGGCATTTTCTTGTCCAGCTCTCAAACAATTTGGTAAGACTGGGAAAGGCTTATGAGCTCTGGGCACTGCACCTACCGTGAGAACTTGAGCCTCAAAGGATTAGAAAAATGCCACTGGGAGGGAAGCAAACACTTACACACGTCTCTATGACACAGTTCAAGCCCCTCACCCCCATCATCACTTAAATCTCTCTCTTGCCCAGTTTCTATATCCTAATGGGCTTCTTTGCCTGATCCTCTGTCTTGGCTCCTCACCTTCTGCCAGTAGCTGTCAGATAAACACTCCCCTTACTCCCAAAGCGAGCTGGCCTGCCTGGATTTCAAGAGTTTCACCAGCCCCTAGATTCCCTTTCAAGCTCTTGTTCCATCTCTGAGGACCCTGCCCCCAGGCGACTGCCGCTTTGGACTGTGGCATTTGTTTGCTTGACCCTGTAGAAATGATAACTGGACTCTCTCAAGGCTGCAGCTTCATCTGGCTCTCTGGAGCCCCTTTCAAAGCCCTGGTCTGGGACTGCATATTGGGTCCTTCAGTCTTGCCCTGCCTTCTGGGACTGACCAGCAAAGGCCACTTGTGTCCCAAGTAGGACAGCTACCAGAAATCACACTTCACATTTTCCTACTTAAGGTGCCTGTTACATTTCCCTGTGCTTTGAGTGTCTCCTTCTCTAAAGGAGCCTTTTATGACTCAATTACATGTGGCATCCCTACTACACTTCTCTGTGGCTTTTCTGATCATTTATGCAGATTTATGCAGATTAAGAACATATACAAGAAAGTCAAAGTATCCCCAGCAATTACCCCAGATTACATCTCTTCTAAATGTTAACCATTACTCAGTTGAAATAGCCATTAATAGTTGGCTTTTTTGTTCCAGGATTTCTGAGGTCTCTATACTAGTGATTCTGCAATTTCAATATATTTCTTAGAATTGAATTACACGTATTTTGGGTACACAGTGATCTAGTTAAGAGGGAGAATCTGCAATTATATATTTTTGTCTCTTTAGTCTCCTTTCTCATTTTTTTCCCCAAAAAGGAAATTAGACTAGCTTTTTAAAAATGGTGTTCTGCTACAGTGTGCAATTTTGAGAGGAAAGGTGATGAATGCCTTTATTTTCATGTCGTCAAAAGCTCAGCAAGAATTTTCCTCTATTTTGACCGTGGAGCCTACTGTGTGCAAAACAGGTGTGACAAAATCCCACCTATTAGAGCTGTTTTCTATTTTCTATTAAAAAAAAAAAAACTTTTCTTTCTGTGATAATCACTTAACCCTACGAGGCCTGGATATTTATACAAAAAGGTACAGGGCTTCATTTGTCAAATACTCTTTCTCTTCTGAGTTTGATTTTTATTTTAGTTATTTAATTGTTTGGTCCAAGATAGACTTAAAACATCTTATTTTGAAAGAAAACATGATTAAGCTCCTGGAATATTTACTTGATCACTTGAACCAATCCATGGTGTTCCTCCATTGGCATTCCTCCGCGGGACATGTGATGACTAGCCTGCTAGTCTTGGAAGATACTCCTCCCCTGCCCTTCTCTCTCCTTATCTCAGCTGGCTTCTGTAGGCTGTTTTCCAGACCCCTGTGTCAGCTGGCTTCCTACTGGGCTAGGCTAACAGGGAGCACTGTCCGGTGACTGGAGGGTGGGAAAAACCAATGTATCTCCCCATCTCTTTCTGCCTTAGGCACCATCCCCTGCAGCAGCTCTCTCCCCAAAGGCTCCCTCTCTTGCTGGACAGGCCTACCATGAAATCAGCGCTGGGATCTGACAATACCACCTCCTCCTGCCACCTACTAAAAAGTGTAATAGTTTCCTGTGGTTGCTTCTCCAGGGAAGAATTTCCCCTGGATTCTTCTCAGTTTTTTCATCACCTGTGCAACAGATTCCTTGTATCACATTCTTTGTTCGAAGAAATAAGTGTGGTTTCTGTTTTTCTAGTTGAATTCAGCAGATTCATGCATTTTGTGTTTTCATAAGGGTCTTACCCTGCTTAGGGGAGAAGGAATGATTTTCACAGGAAAGCAGTCACATTCAGTTTAGGAATCTGCCTGTGCTTCTCCAGATGGCTTTAGTAATGTCATTGTTTTTTCCACCTCTTACTCGCCATACTTGCTCCTCACCTCCCATATCCAACCTATGTCTCTCCTGCTTCCTCCATTCTTAGAGCATATGATACCTATCTTCTGGGGTCACATTCCCAGAGGTGCACAATGATTTGTTTTTGTTTATTTTTACATTTCTTTTCATATAGTGTCCTTAACAGGAGTGTCACTACTGTAGGATAGGATAGCAAAAGAGCACTGGGTTTTTCATTCAGAATGCGAATCAGTATCACTTGTTTGAATCCTATTCTTGTCCTGCACAACAGTGCCCTGGATAGCAGAACAGAAAAAAAAGATAATTTCACCACAAATCTATGAGGAGAAAATGAGATGAAACATATGAAAAGATTGTGCAAAAGATAAAAGGCTAAAAGAAAAGAAAAAAGACCAGGTATGGTGTTTCATGCCTATAATCCCAGCACTGTGGGAGCCCAAGGCAGGAGGATCACTTGAGCCCAGGAGTTCAGTACCAACCTGGGCAGCATAGAGAGGTCCTGTCTCTATTAAAAAAATTTTTTTTAAAGATAAAATGCTAAGCAAATAAGAAGTTATTGTTTTGAAATAGTAAATAAGCCTAAATTAGCTGTTTTTCTTGAAACAATTGTAATTTTAAAAGTTACCACAAAGGTATTTCTCAACTAGAATTTATATGGAAGCTTAACATCACAGAGTCTTGATCTAACATGATTTCTCAATTTCAGTTCTATTGACATTTGAGGTTGGATAATTCTTTGTTGTTGGGAGCTGTCTTGTGCATTGTAAGATTTTTGGTGGCATCTCTACCAGTAGCACCCACTTGTCTAGTTATAACAATCAAAACATTTTTCAACATTGCCAAAAGTCCCCTGGGGGAAAAAATGAGAGAGACAAATGAGCCCCAAATTGAAAACCACTGATCCAACAAAACCTACTTGGAAAAATGTCACTTCTTTTTAATATAAGTTGTTACAACAAACAATAATTAAAAGAAGTCTGGTTTTTCATACATTATTTGGGAAAAGTCTTTTAAAAATGCAGTTCAGTCATGAAATATAATCTTAAAGATCCATAAACTCTACAGTGAAAGTCAGTGGTGATTGTCACAGCAGTGGTGTGTGTAAGTAAGTGTTTATGTTGGAGAAGCTAATCTTCCTGTTAAGTATTGTGGTTGGACGACCTGACCAAGATGGCCTTTCTTCTTCATACAATTAATACCATTGTTATTTTTACTAGGTGTTAAAAAATATACACTAACACTTTATATCTGACTTTTGTATGTTGAAATCCTTTGATGTCCTTTAAAAGGCAAGGTAACTCTGATTGAATATTAGTAGGAACATATATTTCACTCATAACATGACTCAGATATTCTGGGTTTGTACTTGTATGGACTACCTTAAGTAGGTGCAGGACTTAGAATTTTATGAGCATCACAGCTAAGTCACAGTCTATAGAATCATTCATATTTCAATTCCTAATATGATAGTCTTAGCTACCATTTAATTTCTAAAAAACTGTAAACCAAAGTATAACTATTTAAAGTCTAGAAATTGTTGTATTTAAAATGTTAATTCCAGCTCTCCAAATATGTCTCTTCTAACTTATATCAATAGGTTTCTAAAACCAGTTTTCCATCTCCACTGTGTCAGTTAGCTTTCTTCCCAGCTAAAGAAAATATTGACCAAAGCAAGTTGCAAAACAGGTGAAACTGGTTGTAGTTACTTTTTGCTGGGAAGATAAAAGAGATGTAACTACTGTCCTTGACATGAGTATATTGCTAAGCTTTGTGGACACACATTCTGAGATTGCTAAAATACTTACTGCTTCAGTAAAACTACATTTATTTCCTCATCTGTCATTTTGCATTCTCCTAGTTAATCATCTTTTGGGAGACAATGAGCCTCCTTTGTAGGACTTATAGGCATTAATAATAATATCACTATACAAAAATTAGTATGTGTTGCTCTTCTTTTAAAGATATTTTTGTACGAGATATTTTAATAAAACAATCTTATTCAGTGCTGCTTTTTGTAGTTGGTGAAAAATAAATAAAAACTATCTTAGAATCGAGGCAGGTGGTCAGAGTTTTGGATGCAGACAGTGGGATTAAGTTCAGTCAGAAAGTTAGGGCATTTTCATTTGCTGTCATCCTTTTGAATTTGAAGGACTTTGGACCAAGCCTGCCTCTCCAGTTCACTGTCATGTTCTCAGTTCATCACATTTTACATCTGGCCTACACTTCACATCTGTCAAGCCTCTGTGCAGACATTTGGATCTGTAAACTCTGCCAGGACAAAGCTTGGGCTAGCATCCCGTACTATAAATGACTATTCCCCAGTGGAATATTTTGTTTCCAAAAAAGAAATCTATTTGAGGTATCAGTGCTTGCCCCATCTGTTTTTTAAGATCTGAGAAACAGCTATGTAAATATACATAGAAATGATTTGAGTCAAAGCCCTCATTCTCATCATAAATAAGGAAGGAAAGGCATTGATGATGGGCCATTTCAGAGTCCTCCCTGCTATCTCTGATTTAGAAAAAAATATATGGTCAAGATGGAGTAGTAGAACTAGATTTACCCTCCTACCTGTAACAACTAAACAATAACAAAAACAGACAAAGGACATGCAACAATGGTTTTCTTGACACTAGACATCAGGCAATCAACATGGTGATTCTTGAAATACAGGAAATAAAAGGGATGAGAACTACTGTTGCCCCAGCTTACTAATTTGAGAGAGTTTTCAGGTCATGACATGTGGTAGGAGAACAGAGGTGAAGCCCAGTTATGATTCTGAATTGAGGCAACGTTGCTGAGAGTCCAGGAAGATCAATGCAGTGAGATTTCTTAGGAGAGAGTGACAGAGGAGAGAGAGAGAGCTGTGCAGAGTGAAGCCTGGGGGTCCACAGAAAGATCTCCGTCAAGTATTCAGAAGAGTTTTAATCATGACTATGAAGAAATTACATGAGGCCTAGAAAAGGACCATCTGGAGGAAGTAGACAGAACCTGTGGCCATGACATACATAGGGCCAGGAGGGCCAGAAATAGTGTCTGTTCCCACTACCAGCCAGATTGGAAAAACTCATAATTCACAGGCACTGGATAAAGTACTCAAGAAGGTCTTGCCTCAGTGGTGGGAAATAATTAGCCCTAGCCTGAGAACTGCTTTCAACCTGCCAAACAAATCATAAAAGCAACATCTGAAAAGATCAAACTGTTTCCAAGTAACTTTAGCATCATACCTGTATGAAGCTCAAGAAGATTTATGAGAGTTCAAAAGTATCCAGCACCCAACAACTTCACAAAGTATGCATGCAATCAAAGATTACCAGGCATACAAAGAAACAGAAAAACACAACTCATAATGGGGAGAGCAACCAATCAATCAAAACGGACCCAAAATTGGCACAGATGATATAATTAGCAGAGACAGACACTAAAACAATTATTGTGACTATGTTCCAAATGTTCAAAAAGCTAAGTAGAGATGGAATATATTTTTAAAAGACCCGAATCTGGTTGGAATTTCTGGTGGGAATATAAAATGGTGCAGCCACTTTAGAAAAGTCTGGCAGTTCCTCAAATTTCTAAACGTATAGTTACTACATGACATAGCAGTTCTACTCCTAGGATGTACCCAAGAGAAATGAAAATATTTTTGCACAAAAACTCATACATGAGTGCTTCTAGCAGCCTTATCTTTAACAGCCAAAAGGTGGAAACAACCCAGATGTCTATCATCTGATGAACAGATAAACAAAATACGGGATATACATAAAATAATCAAATATGTTTAGTCATAGAAAGGAATAAATCATGGACACACACTGCAACCTTGCAAACATGCTAAGTGAAAGAACCAGACACAAAGGCCCGTGTGTTGAATGACTTCACTTGCATGAAATGTCCAGAATAGGCAAATTCATAGAGACAGAAAGAAGACAGTGGTTGGCAGGGATTGGGAGATTGGAAAGTGACTGCTAATGAATGTGAGGTTTCTTTGGGAAGTTTTGAAAATATTCTGGAATTAGATAGTAGTGATAGTTGTACAATCTTTTCAATACACTGGATACCACTGAACTGTATACTTTATATGGGTAAATTTATGGTATGTTAATTATATCATAACAATGATGGTTAAAAACGGATTCAATCAGAATCAATATAACTTTCTACTACCATATTAGTTGTATAAACTCTCTTCCATTTCACTCCTCCTATTCTGTCCCTAACCCATCCCATCTTTTCACTAGTACGGTTTCACAAGGTTACCAATGACCTGAATGTATCTAATTCATTGTCAACCTCTGTTCAATTTTTCCTCAATCTCTCAGCAGCATCAAAATCTCTCAACATGGCATCTTTTTAGTAACAGCATCATCTTCTATAGATTTCATGAAATACACTCACCTAGTTTTCTCTTACTGGACGTCATAGCTGCATACTCAAAATCTTCACTTAAATGTCCAGTAGGTATCTAAAACCTAACATGTATATGACAGAATTCTTATCTACTTGCTATAACTACGTCCTACAAATGCACTTTAGGTAGGCCCAAGTCTTTCTTCCCCTAGTCTTTCCCATGAGAGTTAACACATAATCATTTATCCAGGTGCTCAGGCCAAAACCTCAGGAGTTGTTTACCATGTTTTATTGCTGTCTTTCCCTAACCCTACCACATCGAATCCACTGGCAGGTCTTAGTAGTTCTACCTCCAAAAATCTATGTGGAATCTGTCTCCATTCTCCAGTTATTTATTCAGAGGTTAAAGAGGAGGCATGTGGAATGGTGTCTGAGGGATTAGAATCTATCTGGTCTTGTGAGCAATTGTATGAACATTCACCTTTATTCCAAATAAGATACAGAGTTTTGATCAAAGTAATAACATGATCTGACTTAAGTCTTAAAAGGATCACTCTGACTTCTATACTTAAATTAGACTGTGGGGGAAAATGAAAATAAGGAACCCAATCAGGAGGCTATTGAAATTTTAAAAAAAGGATTATGGTTCGTACTAGAATGTTGGGGGCAATGGAGGTGTAAGTGGTGATCGAGTTCTATTTATACGTTTAATATAGAGCCAAAAAGATTTGTTGATAAAGTAGATGTGGAGTGTAAAAGAAAGAGAAATTAAATGATGCCAGGACTTTGGTGTGAGCAATTGGAATGATGAGTATGCCATTTCCTGAGTAGAGGATCATTGAGTGAGCACGTTTGGATAGGCGGATATAAATTTGGTTTTTAAAATTTCCAGTTGGAACTATTTATCAGGTACCAGATAGAGCTATCAAAAAGGATAGTGGATATATAAGTCTGGAATTCAGAGGTGAGATCAAGCTGGATAAATAAATTCTGGAATTTTCAGTTTATATGTGATATTGAAAGCCACAGAGATTAACAAAATCACAATGTAACCAGCACAGATCGAGAAAAGTTCATGGGCTTAGCCCTGGGGGCACTCCAATAGTTAGAATCAAAGAGACAAGACAAAACTAGCAAAGTAGGTTGTGACAAAGTAGCCAGTGATGTAGAATAAAAACCAGTTGAGCATGTTATCATTTTCAGATGAGCAAAATTGCAGCATATTTGACTGCTGTAAAGAGGGAAAATTTAGGATGCAGATAGAGCAAGATGAATTGCTAGAATTATGTCCTTCAGCGGGCAGGAAAGTATGGGATTAGAACACTAGAAGACATATGGGTCTGGATAGGCACAGGGTGTTCATTTACAGTAACAGAAAAGGCGGTAGGTGGGCACAGATGCAGAGCCATAGGTAGGTATTTGGTAGGAGATTCTGGAGGTTCCCTTAGGAAGGACAGATAAGATCATTGAAGAAGAGAGAAAATCAAGGAACTGAGAGGTCATGGAGTTGAAAGAATCATCCACATGAATATTACAATTATCAAGAATTTTTATAGGAATAGCGTTTGATAAAATGTCAGTCAACTAAAGGCTAAATCTTTAAGGAATAAGGAGGAGTGGTCAAGGGAAACACAGTGAATCATAGCAATATTATGATGGGAAGATATGATATTAAAAGCTGGAGTTTTAGGGGAAGAAGAAGAGAAAATGATCTGGAAGCAGTATGGAGCCCCCGACTGGCTTAGTGGTATGTGGCATCTGAGAGAAGATATTGGCACTACTTGAGAGGGCTATAGGAAAAGCTCTGTTTCCAGGGGAGAGAGAAAGACACGTGGAAATATGGAAATGCATGTATTAAGTTTTTGGCTGTCACAGTAGCTAGTGGAATTTTGTGTCCAAAGAAGAGACAAGCTAAACATCCTGAAAGGTAGTGGCAGGATTATATGACATAGACATATGCTACCCAAATGCCAGTAGCACCCCTGTTAGGAATCTAAAAGTAGAAAGAACATTCAGAGAAAAAGCTCGGATTGATTGTCTTAGTTCAATTTCTCGAGAAACAAATCTCGATTTTAAGTAATTGATTCATAAGTACTGGGAAAACCAGTAAAGGAAGAGGGAAGTGATCCAGGGAAAAGAAGGCAATCATCCAATGGTGCGGTATCGAGCCAAGGTACTGACATGGGCAACTGGAGTTTAACCTTATGGGAAGCTCAAATGAGGAAACCTGAGAAAGAAGAAAAACACACTCCTCACAATTATTTAACCTCAAGAGTGAGATAGCTGAAGTGAATACACACCAACTTCTGAGAGTCATTGATAGGAGGCTGCAGATCTGATGAACTTGAGCATAGCACCGACAGCATCTGTTACGGGATATAGAATAAAGTTTATCTCTAGGATAAATTAGAATGAGAAGACTCTTCTGGGTCTAAGAATAAGTACATGTGTAATATTGATAGATACCTCCAAATTGTCCATCACAGAGAGTATACTAATTTATATGCACCCCAGAAATGTATGAGAATATTTCTTTCTACCCTCCCCAAGTTTATATTCTATTAAACTCTCTTCTTTTTGCTAATCTTTAGTAAATATACATTTCAATGTAATTTTCATTTTCATTTATCTTATTAGGAGTGAAATTGAACAGCTTAATATATATTTAGAAGCATTTTTTATTTTCTTTTCTGCAAACTGCCTGTTAACATTCCTTGTTCATTTTACTTTTAGTTTTCAGTCTTTTTCTTACTAATCTGTAGAAAAGCAATATGAGGTTCAAATATTTTCCTAGTACCTTATGTCTTTGGAGTTTCTTTCTTTTTTTTTTATTTTATTTTATTTTAGATAGAGTCTGGCTCTGTCGCCCAGGCTGGAGTGCAGTGGCATGATCTTGGCTCACCACAACCTCCGCCTCCTGGGTTCAAGCAATTCTCCTACCTCAGCCTCCTGAGTAGCTGGGACTACAGGTGTGCACCGCCATGCTCAGCTAATTCTTGTATTTTAGTAGAGATGGGGTTTCACCATGTTAGCCAGGCTGGCCTCGAACTCCTGACCTCAGGTGGTCTGCCCGCCTTAGCCTCCTAAAGTGCTGGGATTACAGGTGTGAGCCACCGCATCCGACCTGTCTTTAGAATTTCTTTATGGAATTCTGTCCATTTCTCTTCATCTCTTCTACTGATCCAAGCCTCCTTCTCTCAGCTCCCACTTACACTAAACCCTCGCCTCCTACTTAATCTCTCCTTCCACTCTGCCACCAAGATACTATTATTTTCTATGTACAAGACAGGGTGCAATATTAAAAAATATGGATCAGATCATACTACATCCCTACTAAAAATACCCCAAGAACTGCTTCTTAGCACACATAAATCTAGACCCCATGCTATGACCATTATGGCCTGGTATGATTCACACCTTACCTACCCATGTCCTACCCCCAAAATCCATGTTGTTCACTTTCTTATTCATTTAGCAGTCAGCATGATATCACCCTTTGAGAAAAGCCAACCCTTGCCTTCTGAGTCAAAATGGCATGCACACCACAGTGTGTATGAGATACCAGTGAGATACCCACATCTCCAGCTTTCTGATCTCTTTCTGCCTCTTTGTATTTCTCTTATTATTTAGTATGATGCCAAGCACATAATAGACTCTTAATACTTTGTCCAAAAGTATGCCTTAGAATAAAAGGATGTTGTCTTACATTCAAGTTCTTGTAAGTCTTTCACATTTTAGAGCATTTTCTAAATTACTTTATTTTGAACAAATATTATTTGGAGAACACAAACTGAAACAACCCAAATCAATACTAGATTTATTTATTTATTTATTTATTTATTTATTTATTTATTTATTTTTCATTCAACTTTTATTTTAAGTTCCAGGGTACATGTGCAGGATGTGCAGGTTTGTTACACAGGTAAACATGTGCCATTGTGGTTTGCTGCACACATCAACCCATCACCTAGGTGTTAAGCTCCGTGTTCATTAGCTGGTCTTCCTGATGGCCTCACTCCCCCCACCTCCCATATGAAAGGCCTCAGTTTTTGTTGTTCCCCTCCCAGTGTCCATGTGTTCTCATCATTTAACTCCCACTTATAAGTGAGAGCCTGTGGTGAGACCAGCCTGACCAACGGGTGAAACACTGTCTCTACTAAAAATACAAAAATTAGACAGGTGTAGTGGCATGTGCCTGTAGTCCCAGCTATTCATCACATGAACCTGGATGGCAGGGGCTGCAGTGAGTCAAGATCGCACCACTGTGCTCCAGCCTGGGTGACAGAGCGAGGCTCAGTCTCAAAAAATAAATAAATAAATAAATAAATAATTCTATTATAAAGATATATGCACCCCTGTGTTCATTGCAGCACTATTCACAATAGCAAAGACATGGAATCAACCCAAATGCCCATCAGTGTTAGACTGGATAAAGAAAATATATACCATGGAATACCATGCAGCCATAAAAAGGAATGAGATCATTTCCCTTGCAAGGATATAGAGGGAGCTGGAATCCATTATCTTTGGCAAACTAACGCAGAAACTCCTAACTTCAAGTGATCCGCCCACCTCGGCCTCTCAAAGTGCTGGGATTACAGATGTGAGCCACTGCACCTGGCCTATAACAGAATGATTTATATTCCTTTGGGTATATACCCAGTAATGAGATCATTGGGTTAAATGGTATTTCTGCCTCTAGATCTTTGAGAAATCACAACACTGTCTTCCACAATTGAACTAATTTCAATTGAACTAATTTACACTCCCACTAACAGTGTAAAACTGTTCCTTTTTCTCTGCATCCTCAACAGCATCTGTTGTTTCTGGACTTTTTAATAATCACCATTCTGACTAGTGTGAGATGGAATCACTTTAAATCCCTATCAAGATCATTTAAGTGCTTATAGAATTGGTTTAAGGCGGAGGGGCGGGGAGCGGGAATAAGGCATGATAATGTAAACAATTCAGTTTTTCTGGGAGGATTTTACAATTGCAAGAATACCATGTAAACATGCTTTTCAAATCTCACTTAGTGGCAAATATAAATATTGTGAAGATACGGTGAATGAAAACAAATCAAGTGAGAGACAAACCTGTCCTGCAAAATATAAAATAAGAGAGAATATTTGCAAGCCATAGGTCTGTATAAAGAATTAGTATCCAAAATATATAACGAACTCTTACAGCTCCATACCAAAAACCCCCCAAAAGCCTGACAACAAATAATCTGGTTAAAAATGGGCAAAGGATCACAATAGATATTTCTCCAAAGAAGACATGCAAATGCCCAACACTTATATCAAAAGTGCTCAACATCACTAATCAGGGAAATGCAAATCAAAACCACAATGAGATCATTTCCTCATACATATTAGGAGGACTATTAATAATGAAAAAAAGTTAACAAGTATTGGCCAGGATGTGGGAAAAAAAGGAGCACTTGTATCCTGTTGGTGAGAATGTAAATTGGTGCAGCAGCTATGGAAAACAATAAGGAGATTGCTCAAAAAATTATAAATAACCCTGCCATATGATCCAATAATCCTACTTCTTGATATTTATTCGAAGGAATTAATGTTAGGATCTTGAAGAGATATCTGTATTACTAGATTCATGACAATAGCCAAGAAATGGAAACAACCTAAAAGCCTGCTGACAGATGAATAGATAAAGAAAATGTGGTATATATTTACAATGAAATATTATTCAGCCTTAAAAAAGTAAGAAATCCTGCCATTTGCAACACCATGGATGAACCCAGAAGGTATTATTCTAAGTGAAGTAAACCGGACACAGAAAGACAAATACTGCATTATCTTCGTTATATGATGAATCTAAAATAGTCAAATTCATAGCAGCAGAGAGTGGAATGATGGTTGGCAGGGGCTGTGGGGGAGGTATTAATGGGAAAGTATTAGAGTGTACAAAGCTTCAATTATATAAGATGAATAAATTCTAGAGATCTACTGTACAGTATAATGCCTACAGTTAACAATACTGTAATGTATAAGGTAGACTTTTTGTTACATATTCTTATCATACACACATACAATAGTAGTAAGGGCAGGAGAAAACTTTGGAGGTGATGTGTAGATTTACGGCATAGATTATGGTGATGGTTTCATGGGTGTATGCCTACTTCCAAACCCATCATGTTGTGTACATTTAATATTTATGACCTTTCATATATCTATCATACTTCAATAAAGTGGTTTAACAAAAAAATTACACACAAAAAAATTTAGTAAGCATTGACATGAACTTATTTGTTATTCTAGAAACAATTTCAATGTGCAAATATACATAGGCATCATCCTCCCTAAAACACAAAAACAGAAAACAGAAAGTATATATCCTAACATTATATCAATAGATGCTTGTGGCTTGGAACAAAATTTAGAATTGATAGTATCATATACCATTTAAATAATTCTTTAACTAAAAAAATTTTGACAAAACTAAAAATGATATGCTCTGAAACCCACTGGAAGGTGATAAATGCAGCATCAATTTTTTTAGTCTTTGGATGAAGGACATTAGCCTTAAGAGTCACCTTGACCTACAACAGACTTATAGTAAATAAGTTACAAAATTCTGTTTTATTAATCTAAGATATGTTTTTCAAGCAAAGTATAACCTAGCCTATACTGACAAATACAACTGTCTACAATATTTCCTTGAATTAACCTAGCCATCTGAACGTAGATTCATACTGTTTGTATCTTTGTAATGTCCTTTACTTTCTTTTAGGAAAAAAACCAGTGTATAAAATAACACTTATATAAATAAGTCAGTCTGGACATGCTCTCCAGAAATATTCTTACCTACAAGTGTAAAATTTAAAAGACTACCACTTTTGAAAAATAAAAGTCTTTTTAAGTATCATCAATCATATGTTTATATTAATTTACCTTTAAATATTGTTACCACAGTGTCTGAAAAATCAATTTGTAGATCTTGTTTTAAAATATCTGCATTTCTGGCCTGGCGCGATGGCTCTTGCCTGTAATCCCAGCACTTTGGGAGGCCGAGTTGGGTGGATTGCCTGAGGTCAGGAGTTCGAGACCAGCCTGGTCAATATGATGAAACCTCGTCTCTACTAAAAATACAAAAATTATCTGGGTGTGGTAGCGGGTGCCTATAATCCCACCCAGCTACTTGGGAGGCTGAGGCAGGAGAATTGCTTGAACTGGGGAGGTGGAGGTTGCAGTGAGCCATTGTGCACTTCACTCCAGCCTGAGCAAGAGTGAAACTCCACATAAAGAAAACAAACAGAAAAAAACCCTGCAGTTTTACAAGCAATATAAAAACCAAAAAACTTTATTCTAAAATAAGATAGGAATATGCATGGTCACACACACTTGGAATTAGAGATGATAATTTACCAGATAGAGGTCTTTGTCTACACTGTCAATGTAAAGAAACAAATCTCTAGTTTCATAAAATGTGTGTTAAAAATTTTTCACAGGAATATATGCTTCAATAACTTTAATAACATTTTATAACAAGATGTATTTTGTTTGTTTGTTTGAAATGGAGTCTCGCTGTGACACTCAGACTAGGGTGTGGTGATGCGATCTTGGCTCACTGCATCCTCCGCTTCCCGGGTTCAAGCAATTCTTATGCCTTAGCCTCCCGAGTAGCTGGGACTACAGGGGCCCGCCACCATGCCCAGCTAATTTTTGTGTTTTTAGTAGAGACGGGGTTTCACCATATTGGCCAGGCTGGTCTCAAACTCCTGACCTCAAGTGATCCGCCCGCCTTGGCTTCCCAAAGTATTGGGATTACAGGTGTGAGTCACTGGGCCCAGCCTATAACAATATATATTTTTGATAGTAAACTGTATTTTCTATATCCCCATTTTTTCCATTGGAAATAAGGATTTCTCAAAGACTGGCTTGAGCCACCGACCCAACCATCTTGAGACTATCTGCAGAAACACCACTTCTCACTTCTTAGTGCATACCCTGTGGTAATCTGCTACCTCGGAAAACCAGGGTTTTGGTTTACTTATGCTTGGTGGAGAATGATGGCTTTCTCTGGAATAAGGGTAGCACAGTGGAAAGCCCATTATTCCAATTTGGAAATATCCCATTTTAGGTTTCCTATATCCTTCTTTATCATGTCTTCTAGTCTCATCCACCAAGAGACACAGGGAACACATGCAAATTTTTTTACCACACTTCACCAGCATATGCTACCATATCTTTCTGTATAGTGATTTCATTTTTTTTCCTTTGATTACAGTCTTGACTTGAACTTTATCACCAGCCAGAATATATTCATTGTGATATGAAGAAGTTGTATGATTATAAGCATTGGTATGAGAATATTAGAAATTATAAACAATGACTCTCCTATTATTTACTGCTTTATTTATTTATTTATTTATTTTGAGACGAAGTCTTGCTCTGTTGCCCAGGCTGGAGTAGAGTGGCGCAATCTAAGCTCACTGCAAGCTCCGCCTCCTGGGTTCACGCCATTCTCCTGCCTCAGCCTCCCAAGGAGCTGGGACTACAGATGCCCGTCACCACGCCCGGCTAATGTTTTTGTATTTTTAGTAGAGACGGGGGTTTCACTGTGTTAGCCAGGATGGTCTCGATCTCCTGACCCCATGATCCGCCCGCCTTGCCCTCCCAAAGTGCTGGGATTACAGGCGTGAGCCACCACGCCCGGCCATACTGCTTTATTAAGAGGAAAAAGATGTGTATTATTACCGACACTTACTCTACAAGATCTATTTAAATTTTAATAATAAAGTTGTTTTTGAGAAGACACTCTTTAATCATCTTAATCTAGCTTGGAAATTTCACAGAACTCAGTTACTGAATTAATGTCTATGGCCTGGTTTATAATAACATAGCTTAAATCAGTCACAGATCTGGAAGAGAAGCAGCATGGTATGGTAGATCAAGACCCTCCACAAGAGGCACACATGTCCTGGATTCTCTACCCTCTTATTTGCTGTGAGACCTGAGCATAGCACTGAACTCCATAAAATGAAGGCATGTATCTACTTATCGTTTATTGGTTAGAATATAGGGGATAGGGCAAGATAATCTTTTCAGACCTCTTATAGCACTAAAACCATTGGCTGCTATATTAGAGTTAAATTAAAAATTGAAAGTTGCAGAAATTACTTGACTCTTTGGAGGAGATCTGTTTATCCAGAAATGATGTGCCTATCTATCCCCAAACCATTAACTAGATAGAAAAAGTTACCTATCCTCTTAAAAAAAAGTATCCCAACTACTAAAGGATATTTTAATTTTAATTTTTGTTTTTAAATAGTGGAACTTGGAGAAATGAAATAAAGAAAAATCACTGAATGAATATTCTGTGAATCAGGACAGCCTTTATAAGGGGTGACTTCATAATTTTTTCCTTGCAAGTGTAACAGATGGACAGATGAAGATGTATTCCAAGTTTTCCAGGTCCAGGTTTACTGTATCTGCGGACTAAGGGGAAAGTAGTTGGATTGGGTTGCTGAATAAAGCTCTTTTGGTAGGCCAAGACATGTTTCCATCCACTTTAAGTCTTCTCTTACCAAAGAAAGTAGAATGACAGCCTATTCAGACTTGGAAAAGTGCTGATTGATACCCTGCCATTCAACATCCTGCAGCCAACACTGCGGGATTAGTTGGAATGAAACAGGAAAAAACAAAACAACGACAAAAACACCTTCAGCCACTTCATTAACTATATAGCTATTTAAAATCTCTTTTTGACTAGTTGCTTTTCTTGATGACTTCTTCAGACATCTGTTTTTTTGGTTTGTTTGTTTTTGTTTGTTTTGGTTTTTGAGACAGAGTCTCACTCTGTCACCCAGGCCAGAGTGCAATGGTGTGGTCTCAGTTAACTGCAACCCCCACCTCCCGGGTTCAAATGATTCTCCTGCCTCAGCCTCCACAGTAGCTGGAATTACAGGTGTGCACCATCATGCCCGGCTAAATTTTGTATTTTTAATAGAGACAGGGTTTCACCATGTTGGCCAGGCTGGTCTCGAACTCCTGATCTCAGGTGATCCGCCTGCCTCAGCCTCCCAAAGTGCTGGGATTACAGACATGAGCCACTGCACCTGGCCCCAGACATCTCATTTTATTTCCCAAGTTTTTTTCAAAGGCTAATGAGATATTTTTTCATACTCTACTGGAAAAATAAAGTATAGATTATTTATGTCCTTGCTTTGATCATCATTTCCATGACTGTCCAGTAGGCTTCATGAACTATTACTGAGCTCAAAACATAACAATTCCTGTTACCACACTGAACAAATATCTTGCTGAGTAAATGTGCAGAAGTTTCTTTTCATTCACCTGCTCAGGAGCACAGTTCCTGAAAATGTGTAGTGTAGAACTCCCATAACCCTATTCATTAAAAACTCTGATTCCTCACTGACAAGGGTTCCTTGGAAACAACATATATAATAGCTTTGAAATAGGACTCGTGTTGCTTCTTTTTATGTAGTTACAAATATGTGCCTGTTGTCCTTAATGAACTCATTTTCTTTACTTTTGTGTTCTCCAGGTCCATCCAGCTGAAGTCAAAAATGCCCCTCTCAAGCTGCCCCCAATGACTCCAGTTTCCTAGCAGAGCCTAACCAGGTCAGGTAGTAAAAGCAATTTTCTTAGCACCACCTATAGACAGAGTCTAGAACTATTCTTCCTAATTTGTACTTGGCATGGCCCTGCCAAGCTCCTGGAGCATATAAACCTTTTGTTGCACGGTTTTTGTTTCTCCCCTGTTACCCACCAAATTAATTCAGATCATCAATTTGCTATGCTTTCCTTGCTGGGCTTGAGATACTCCTCAAGCTGCAATTAACTTGGCTGTGACTCCAACTCCCTATATGGCTTGTACCAAGCCTCTCTCCTGTGGATCCTGGCTCCCATCAAGAAGTTTGCTGTGACAGGAGTTATAATCAACATCAGATGGATTTCTGATGCTTTCCCTACCTTACTGATGGGGACCCTTACTGATGGGGTCTCAGCATTGGGCTTCCATATTTTTTTATTTTTGGGCATTGGAATTCCTGGCTAGTCCCTCAGAAGCTAGCTGTTCAAGATTGGCATGTCTTATGTTCTTCAAAGTCTCAGCTTCTGCTCCTTTCTTGTTGATACAAATTGCTAAGGTACCAGGATGTCTCATGTCTCAGTCTGCCTAATTTGTAATACTATAGTGCTTTTCCCTATATACACATATAAATGCATTTGTTTTTTATTACTGTAAGACAAAATATACTAAAGAATAGGGCATTGTATCTCCAACTTTCATTAGAATCCTCAGATCATGATGTGGAAGAAATATCTTGAAGGCTCTGAAGCCACTGCTTGTTTGATCCTTGAGAGCCATAACTACTATCTGTAACTTGTTCATGTACTTCTACATCTATGACTCACCTAAACAAAATTTCATAAACCTACCTGAGGTCCAATAGAATGCACTGCTCTTAATTCCTTGCTTAATTTCATTACTTGATGGTTTCTGGACTACCCAGAACTTCAGAAGTCATTCCTTTCCCTAACAATCTAATTTATATCTAAAGCTGCATTAAATTTAGTCTTTGACTAAGTTGAGCCAAAAACATGAGGCTGATATCTAAATAACATGATTTTACTTTATAGACTCTGATAGTTGAGAGATATCAAAGGTGTCACTCTGGTACCAAAGTTTTATTCCCCACAGCACAACTTTAATAGTTCTGAATTTCTTTCTATCAACTAAACACATTTTTCTATCAACACATGTTTTAATTCCCCTTTGCCTCCTGGAAACCTTTTCCTTCTTGGCATATTACCATGATCATTTTTAAAATGCTATTCAGAAACTTTCATTTTCTCTAATACAATAAAGCATGGTGAAGCATTCGTTGCTCAGACTTTCTTTACTTTGGTTTTTGTAATGGAGAGTAGATTCTTCTTCAGAACGTGAAGTTTATATTAATAGTAATCTCAGGCAAAACCATAATTATGGCACGTCAAGGCTCCAGAACAGTCTCATTGATGTCCCTGCTTCCTGGGCTTACAGTGAACTCCAGACAGACTTCTATGGTTCCACCAATGAACTGCCGGGCAACTTTTGTCTTAGTCACTCAGAATTACTGTCAATATTGTTTTTGAATCTTTCTGACTTTTGTCTTCCTCTCAAGCTGCTAACTTCCACTAATCTGACACGTGTGAGTAAACTTCACCTTATAAGTATCTGTTCCTGTTTCCCTTATGGACGTTAGACATCCTATTGTATACGGTTCACAAGTGTTGTCTCAGGGATTTTTAGTCAGTTACCATCATCAAGGGATTGCCTTTGTCACTCTTTTAAATTTAATGCTCTGTTTGCTTGACACTAGTCTTCCTCTTTCTTTATTTACTTTCTTTTTGATGAAGACTTTGCCTTTGTCAGGCAACTAATGGAGAAGTTCATTCAGAGTTCAACCAGAAAAACAGAACTAATAGACAATATATACTAAGGATTTTTTTTTTTTTTTGAGTCGGGGTCTCACTCTGTCACCCAGGCTGCAGTTGTGGGAGCTGGCTAGACAAGTCCAAAATATGTCAAGCTGAAGCTGATAGGTAGAATTTCTTCTCCCAGGAAAACTCATTCTGCTGTAAAGCTTTTCAACTGATTGAATTAGGGCCACTCAGATGATATAGGATTATCTCTTTTACTTAAAGTCAACTGACTATAGATGTCTATGATGTCTATTTTATCTATTCTTTCTTTCTTGAGATCTGAAAGATTGTCTCCAGTCTGTAAGAAAGCTTGAGATCTGGAATATTGTCTCACTAGGCTGTAAGCTTGGTGAACCGCCCTTATTTATTGGTAGAATTTCCCTCAGGTGACCTATAGTCTCTCTCTTCTTCTTGGATAGTGCAAATTTTTATAAATCTTTATTTTTGATACCACCTTTTCTAGCTTTGGTTTAAATTACTGGGCTTCTATAAACACATCCCATCCTTTCTACAGATGGATTTGATTAAGTTACATATTTTTTATTTACATTTGATTATTTGACTGGATTGAGATCTCAGGAAAAAGAAAATATCTCTTGAATATGAAACTTCTACAGTCGGCGACTTTCAACTTCGGTATTTTAATTCTCAATGGTTTTATTCTCATATTTTGGCCTTTTTGTGATCTGGCCTAAGCTTCTGAGAGTTTCCAATTGTAGCCATCCAGATAATATAAGCTACATATAAATTTGAACTTCTAGTATGAAGATTCTAAGAATCTGGACATTCTGTTCTTTAATCACTGGAAAGCAACTTATAAAGTTTAGCATCCAATTTCCTGCTACTCTGACAAATTCCACTCTAAACATCATGGGAAAAATACATTCCAGCTTCATCCACATTAGCAATGAATTTTAATTCATAACCTTACACAGTTGGCTTTAGAAGTACTAGCATTCCCTTCCCACATTCTTATCTATAGCTGCAGCCTCCAACCCATTTCCCGAGACATATGGTTCTGTATTTCTTGGAAGGTTCGCAGCAATTCATTACTACATTCAAAATCCCCTGAGTCCAGCTACAATGCAGGGTAATTACTCCAGTGTGGAGAAGAGTCAAACCGCATGTGAACGTGCTTCTCCAATAATTATAAACCATATCTTCAAAATAGTGACAAGCATTTTTGCTTAGCTTTTAGAATCATAGGGTGGAAGCTCAGTTAAGTGCTTTGCATAATGCTACTTTGGACAGTAATCATTGGGAGTACATATACTTTATTCAGTATTGAACCATTGGTAAGCATTTAAAAATATTTGTACACCAAAAAAAAAAAAAAAAAAAAAAGGACTTTACAATATCACTGCCCCTGCTCAATAGTAGCTTTGTCAACAAGCAAGTAAAGTCACCGAAGTGAGATATTCACTGTCAATTAGCAGTTGGGTCAATGTTATTAATTGTCAAACTATTTTTATGCTATAAAACACATTTACACACAATCTTGTGTAGAAGCCCACTATATCAAACAGACAAGGGCCAGGTGCAGTGGCTCTTGCCTGTAACCCCAGCACTTTGGGAGGCTGAGGCAGGAGGATTGCTTGAAACTAGATGTTTGAGGCTAGCCTGGGCAACATAGGGAGACCCCACTTCTAAAATCATACAAAAATTAGCTGGGTATGGGGCACACGCCTGTAGTTCTAGCTACTCAGGAGGCTGAGGCAGGAGGATTGTTTGATCCCAAGAGGTCGAGGCTGCAGTGAACCATGATAGAGCCATTGCACTCCAGTCTGGATGACAGAGTGAGACCCTGTCTCAATAAATAAAAAGGATTAGGATTGAGTACCTCAGCTTGAAGGATATGGGATGTGCAGAGTGACGTGAGTTTAGCCTCCTCTTCATATCACAGTGGTCAGTGAAGCACTAGAGAATCCCAGAGCTCTGCAGAGTATTCAAGGAAACTACAAATTTATGTTATTTACAAGAACATTTTGGTTATTCACTTAGCACATTGGCTATTTTTGCCATATAAAGTTGTCAAAAGACAAAATTACAACAAATTTAGTTATAGATAGAATTGGCTTTTATCTGTGACTCATGAATTGGGGCAGCTTCTATTCTTCAAGATAGAGTAAACTTCCCACTGGGCAATGGCAGAACAGTGGGTGTTTTAAAGTGAGGACAAGGAAAAGAGCAATATAAAAATAACTGAAGCTGGGCACGGTGGTTCACGCCTGTAATCCCAACACTTTGGGAGGCCGAGGCGGGTAGATCATGAGGCCAGGAGCTCGAGACCAGCCTGGACAACATGGTGAAACCCCGTCTCTAATAAAAATACAAAAATTAGCCAGGTATAGTGGTGCGTGTCTGTAGTCCTCACTACTCGGGAGACTGAGGCAGGAGAATCGCTTGAACCTGGGAGGCGAAGGTTGCAGTGAGCCAAGATCATGCCACTGCACTCCAGCCTGGGCAACAGAGCAAGACTCTGTCTGAAAAATAAAATAAAATAATAAAATAAAATAACTGAGTGGGGCTGGGCCCAGTGGCTCATGCCTATAATTTCAACACTTTGGGAGGATGAGGCAGGAGAATTGCTTGATGTCCAGAGTTTGAGAGCAGCCTGGGTAATGAAGCGAGACCTCATCTCTACAAAAAGCAAAATAAAAACTTGGCTGGGCATGGTAATGCGTGCCTGTAATTAGTCCCAGCTACTTGGGAGGGGAAGGGGAGAGGATCTCTTGAACCTTTATAGGCTGCAATGAGCCATGATTGCACCTGTGCACCCCAGCTTGAGTGGCAGAGTGAGAGAGTGAGACCCCACCTAAAAAAAAGAATAAAAATAACTGATTATTTAATATCAGGTTACTTTTTTTGTGCAGGTTCAAGGAGAGAGGACTTCCTTATTACTCTGACTCAGGTAGACTGGAGTCTCCCGTTTTCAGGAAAAGTTGGTCAATTTGGGATCTATCTGATTTCTTAAGGCTTTAGTTTGATTATGTGCCATTTAGCATGAGTGACCCCATTTTGGTTTGGTCTAGTTTGTTAGGGACTAGGGCAGGAGCTCCATCCTAAAACAATGGCCTCCCATAATTTTTGTTTCACAAAATGTAGCTGGTAAGTACCAGTTAGTGGCTAGTTTTTGAAGAACTCATTGTGCGTAGCATTAAAATAAGCATCGGGGGAAGAAATTGCTATGAAAAAATAAAATCTTGGAGCCTGGAGACAATCTGAAATGAAAACAAAAGAAGGAGTGTATTATGAAAAAAAGCTTGAAACAAATGAATACAATCACAGGAAGACATTAAACAATACACTAAATAAAGCACAACTGATCTTGTTTGATCTGGGAAACTAAGTAGAGCTGATCTTGTTATGTTGATAGTAAATGCCTAGGGTTACCAAGAGCTATCTAGATACCAGGTAGTTTCAGGGCAAAGATGTTCTCGGGTTTAGCAGGAATCTATTCAATATAATGCTTCACTCACCAGCACTTTGGCATAGTTGTTTTGCTTTTGTAAGCATCAATAAAACAGACAAACCATGATCCTAAAGTACTTGATGAGCCACCAGGAGAAGATTATACTACATTCAGCAGAAGAACTCATATATGATTATAATATAATATGATGTAATAGAATATCATGTATTATTATTGTTGGAAACCTGTTGGAAATGTTATATGGTATGTCAAAAGCATATCTTTTCAGTAGCCAGAATATTGTAGAGCTTGGATATTGCATTCCCTGACTGTATCATGTAAGAGAAGTTTCTCTGTACAAGTACTAAAGAGTAGCTAAAGTCATTGAAGGGACTGAAATCAAGGACATGAAACAAAAAGGTTTTGAGAATTTAAATGTAGAAAGAAGATTTGGCAGAGAAACTTAGAAGAGGGCATTTCTGTTAAAGAATCTCCTCATACTTACATAGCTTAAATTCACTTTGCTTATCTTTCAGTTGGTGTATTTATAAGGCCCTTGTCTTCCAAAAGTAGATTTGTATTTCAATGATAATGGCAATAATGCTTTCTTTGTAGAACCTATCTATGTGATCTTGGCCAAATCAGACTGGGTGAAACATAGAGCACACATTTGCTTCTTCTGAATGGTGCTTCATCTCAGTGGCTGAGCCACGTGGATGGCATTCGGAAATAACAGTTGTGTTTCCACACAGCAGTGAGCCAATCCCCAGTGATTCTAAAGGCTGAATGTTCTGGTTCTGTAACCAAATGAATACAATTATAGATACTTAGCCAACCCTGACTAGGTTTCATTCTTTCATTAATTAACACATATATTTAGTTTTTTATAGGCACTTATTTGGGCACTGCAGAGATGCTGTAGATCATCTAGATAAACTTCAAAAACATATTGAAGTTTAATTCAATATGGCTTTCCCCCCTTAGAATCTTGTTATGATTATTCTTATATCTTCCCTTCTGCCCATCTCTGAAAATTTCTCACTTCCCCTCTTGGAACACCATACTATGATTAGATTCGCTTCCAGGGACTGGCCATGGCTTAGAAAAATGATTCTCTTACTTGCCAGGATCCCTGTACAGACGCTGCCGAGTCAAATTTAGTGCCAGAGGGAATGTGTGCTTTATTTGATCAGGCTTGATTTCTGAGTTAGGCCCTGGAAAAAGAAAACATGGATTTTTTCAGTATCTATGGAGCCAGAAAAAAGTATCCTGATCGTAATCTGTCCTGATTACAGCTATGCTGGTACCAGGTGTGGCACTCAGAATACCCAGTATACCCTCATGGCAACCAAACTTAATTTCTGTATGCAGCAAATGTTAGGGCCTGTTAAATGGATGAACTGTACAGCTTGTAAAATATCTGCTTCTTAAGTCGGAAGTGACTTTGTCTTTGATAACTTTGCCTCTCCAAAGAAAATCTTCTACCACCCACTCAGAATGTCAGGTTCCTCCTGGTCCCCATGATGATCCATAAATATCTACCCTGAACTTATGACGATGATTGGATTCAACATTGTAATTGCATATGCCTGACTTTTCCACTCTGTCAACAGCCTCTTTTCTGGAATATCTCCCAGTGATCATGTCATATCCTGTTAAGTAAATTGTGAACCTATAGGATTGTATCTCCTAGTTTTATGAGTGAAGATCACATTTAATTCTCTGTCATTTTCAGAACATAATACATCGTTAGTGCTTTTAAAGGATGAAACATGCATTTGTAAACTTTAAAAGTACTTTTTTATCTGTTAGTTTTTGCAATCCCTACAATTATTCTCTGAGGGCTGGCAAATCCTGGTTTGACAAATGAGAAAACTGAGGCATAAAGGCTAAGTCTTCTCTGAAGTCACACAGTGACAGAACCAGATTTAGGATCCAGTTCCCTTGACTCCTAGACTCAGACATTTTTTGTCAAATATTGTCTAGTCATATTACTACTCTCTGAAAGCTATTCCCACCAGAAGTCTCATTTTAATTAGGTATTTCACACCTTTAAACTCTGTAGTGTGGCTAGCATTTACAAAATCATGCTGAGTAGAGGCAGTGAACACTACTTGGGTTGCCCAAAGCAGAAAAAAGATATAAAGATGAAATCATCAGATAGATTTTATTTATGACTGTTTTAGAGAGGGTAGTGCGACCACAGATTCTCCTTGACACCACGTTATGTTGAAACTCAGTCTTTATCACAGGAACCGCTGGGTGCCTTTCTCATGGCCATGGCAGCTTGGTTTACAATAATCTTCAAACAGTCAGGCTGTGCCCCAGAACTTCACTGGGCTTTCTTCCATAACTATGGATCTGTGAGCCTCACTTTAATTTCAGAATGTGAAAGAGACCTTAATAAGGATCATGAATCACATTTTACAAATGAGGATTCACAGGATGTAAGGTTAAGCGACCTATCCTATCAGGGCCACAAAGCCAGCTAAACTTATTTATTAACTGAGTCACTCAAAAAACATTTATTTAAAAACCTATTTTGTTCCAGGAACTATTCTGGGTACTGGAAATACGACAGTGGGGACAGAGAGAGGGAAAATAAAAAAACAAGACAAAAGTGATTGCTTTGATGGAGTTTATATATTCCACTGGAAGAAGGTAGATAATACATAAAAGTGAAAAAGTAAATTATAAGGTGGGAGGAAGGCCTGAGCCTAGGAGTTTGAGGTTGCAGTGGGGTGAGATTGTGCCACTGCACTCCAGCCTGGACAACAGGGCAAGACATTGTCTCAGGAAAAAAAAAAAAAAAAGTTAGAAGGTGACATTACATGAAAGAAAAATAAAACAGAAAAAAAGAGTCAGTAGTTCTAGGCACTAAGTACATTTTAAACAGGGTTTAAACAGAGTAGTCAGGGGATTATTGACTGAGAAAGTGGCATTTTTTAGCAATAACTTAAAATGGCAAAGAAGTAAGCAATGAGAATATCTGAGGAAAGCCTGTGCAAAGCCCCTAAGGCCGGAATATGATGAATTCATTGGGATACCAGAGCTAGGAATATTGGGGCAGCATGAGCCAGATGCAGAATAGTTTGATATGAAATCTTAGAGGTCATGGGGAGCCAGATTTATGTAGGGTCTTGTAGGCCATAGTAAAGATTTTGGTTTTTAACCTGAGTGAGTAAGATGAGGAAACACTGAAGAATTTTGAGCAGTGGAATGATATCTTTGAGCTTAGTTTTAAATGAATTATTCTGGGTTTTGTGGTAAAGAACGGTTTGGAGTGAGGACAGCATAGAACTCGGGAAACCATTTAGAAATCTATCACAATAACTCAGTCAAGAGAAGATGGTGGCTCAGATCAAGTGGTAGAGGTTGAAATGGTGAGAAGAAGTCAGATTCTAGATGTGTTTTGAAGAAGGAACCAAGAAGATGTGTTGAAAAATCAAATTTGGGATGAAAAAGAAAATGAAAAATTAAAGATGACTTGAAGTTATAGCCTGAGCAATTGAAAAGATATATTTACAGTTAACTAAGATGGCAAAGCCTTCAAAAGGACCAGGTTTGGAAAGTGATGAACCATTCAGTTTTAGAAATATTTAGTTTGAGATGTATATTAGATATCTAAGCAATAATGTCAAATAGGCATTGAGTATGAATTTAGAGTTCAGGTAAGAGAATTGAACTAGAGAATTAGCTGTCGGCAGAGTATAGGTGATATTGAAAGCCATGAGAAAACCAAAGCAGTTAATGTAGGTAGAGAAAAGAAGAGTCATCTAAGAATTAAATCCTGGGATACATTTGGTATGTCAGTCTAGAACTCAATCATAGGTTCTTAACAAAGTGCACTCTGGAATATTGGTTTAAGGCTCATAGAATTGGATTAACCCTACTTTGTGCTACTAAAGACAAAATTTCATAAAAAGCCTCTCAAGAATCCAAAGTTTATTATAAAACAAGCTTTCCTTAAATGTCAAGTATGTTGAAGTATTGTTCATATTCATGGAGTAAAATCAGAGCAACATTTCATAGGGCTGCCCCCACCCCCAACATTTGGGGTCTGGTGCTAGTTTGTTCTTCACTGTTTCTGTGTACTTTCTCCATGTAGACTGCAACCCCTTGAACAATTAGCCCCCAACAGACTGAGTAATTACTAGCCAAGCACTGGATTCCTACAGTTATGTCAATGTGTTGCTTTGGGGACTGTGGAGCTTTCAGATAATGATGCTCTTTTTTTCTTGCAGAATGAGAACATTTTTCTAGGAGTTAGTTTTAAGATGGTTGAATCCGTGTTAGCTTTGTATCCCTATCCTTTAGGCACTAGTTCAAGGATTTAAGTGTATGCAAGAATCAGAATATGCTTATTTAAAATGCAGATTCTCTGGTCTTTTTAAAGCATAATTTTTAAAAATTTATATTTTTAATTTTTTTATTGGGATGTAAATAGTTGTGGATTCTCTGGTCTTATGTCTTCAGAGATTCCAATACTTTAGGTCTGGAGTGGAGCCTATGAATTGGTACAGCAAGTGATTCTGATGCTGATTCAGAATCAGAAGAGGCAACTTACTTTTGACAGTGGACAAGTGATTCTGTTAGGCCATTTCTTTGATATAGGAAGAAAAATTTCTAGGGTTGCTAGGAAGATTGTGGACAGATTATGATCTTGAAAGAAGTCCTAAAAGTGGACTGTATTAAATAAAGTGTACATTCTAGGAAAGAGGATGTAAATCCATATAGGGGAGATTTCTTTTTCTAATAATCAGCTTTAGCAAGGGAAAGATACTTGTGAATGTGTTTGATCTTTGAAGAATAAAAGAAAATATCAATTTGAGATGTCCCAGAGGAGGTTCCTCTGTGGGAAATAAGGTTTTACTAGTTGACTTCTAAAGCTGCCATAAATTGTTTTTTAGAACAAAACGTAGAATGTATAAAGAAGTAGCCTCTTGGGTTCCTGTCAGCTCACAGATTCTTTGAGTGTTTTTAAGGCATTCAAAAGACAAAGGACTAGCTCATATTTTTATCATAGTTTTTGCCTACTTCCTTCAACATGTGGACATCCTGGTAGAGAAAAAAAATTTAAAACTGTTTCCAGATATTTTGGTAAAAGTTTCCACTCTGGGTAAGTAGTGAATTAGAATTGGCATGACTAGGATTGCTACTATCTTTTGATAAACCACATGAATGATAAGAAAGAAACTGTTATATGAAGAGTTTGGCCTGGATGATTTCTAAGAGCTCTTTACTTCTAGGTTCTCTAAGTTCTAAAACTCTGTGGGTTCACATGAGTTCTTATCCACCCTTATGAAAACCTGCCAGAGAACTCACAGAATCTCATCTCTGTACCTCATTCCCTGACTTCATTCAGGCAAACAAAGTGGCGAGATGATTCCAACAGCCCCAGCTCCTTATTCCATCTTTTAAATGATTTTTTAATCAATTTCAGTAGGTTTTTGGGGAACAGGTGGTGTTTGGTTACATGGATAAGTTCTTTAGTGGTGATTTCTGAGATTTTGGTGCAACCATCACCCAAGCAGTGTACACTGTATCCAATGTATAGTCTTTTATCCCTCACTCCCCTCCCACCCTTCCCACTGAATCCGCAAAATCCATTGTATCATTTTTATGTCTTTGTGTCCTTAGAGCTTAGCTCCCTCTTATGAGTGAGAATATCCAATGCACCATTTTCCATTCCTGGGTTACTTAACTTAGAATAATGGTCTCCAAATCCATCCAGGTTGCTTCGAATTCCAATATTTCATGCTTTTTATGGCTGAGTGGTATTTCATGTTGCATATATATACATACCACCTTTTCTTTTTTATTATTATTATACTTTAAGTTCTATGGTACATGTGCACAATGTGCAGGTTTGTTACATATGTATACATGTGTCATGTTTGTGTGCTGCACCGGTTAACTCGTCATTTACATCAGGTATATCTCCTAATGCTATCCCTTCTGCCGCCCCCCACCCCACACATCTACAACCATCTGATCTTTGACAAACCTGAAAAAAACATGAAATGGGGAAAGGATTCCCTCTTTAATAAATGGTGCTGGGAAAACTGGCTAGCCATATGTAGAAAGCTGAAACTGGACCCCTTCCTTATACCTTATACAAAAATTAATTCAAGATGGATTAAAGACTTAAATGTAAGACCAAAAACCATAAAAGCCCTAGAAGAAAACCTAGGCAATACCATTCAGGCCATAGGCATGGGCAAAGACTTCATGACTAAAACACCAAAAGCAATGGCAACAAAAGCCAAAATTGACAAATGGGATCTAATTAAACTAAAGAGCTTCTGGACAGCAAAAGAAACTACCATCAGAGTGATCAAGCAACCTACAGAATGGGAGAAAATTTTTGCAATCTACCCATCCGACAAAAGGCTAATATCCAGAATCTACAAAGAACTTAAACAAATATACAAGAAAAAATCAAACAACCCCATCAAAAAGTGGGCAAAGGATATGAACAGACACCTCTCGAAGACATTTATGCAGCCAACACATGCATGAAAAAATGCTCATCATCACTGGACATCACAGAAATGCAAATCAAAACCACAATGAGATAATCTCACACCAGTTAGAATGACGATCATTAAAATGTCAGGAAACAACAGGTGCTAGAGAGGATGTGGAGAAATGGGAATGCTTTTACACTGTTGATGGGACTGTAAACTAGTTCAACCATTGTGGAAGACAGTGTGGCGATTCCTCGAGGATCTAGAACTAGAAATACCATTGACCCAGCCATCCCATTACTGGGCTTATACCTGAAGGACTATAAATCATGCTGCTATAAAGACATATGCACACATATGTTCTTTGCGGCACTATTCACAATAGCAAAGACTTGGAACCAACCCAAATGTCCATCAATGATAGACTGGATTAAGAAAATGTGGCACATATACACCATGGAAGACTATGCAGCCATAAAAAAGAATGAGTTCATGTCCTCTGTAGGGACATGGATGAAGCTGGAAACCATCATTCTGAGCAAACTATCGCAAGCAGAGAAAACCAGGCACTGCATGTTCTCACTTAAAAGTGGGAATTGAACAATGAGAACACTTGGACACAGGGTGGGGACGTTATACCACATTTTCTTTATCCACTCATTGATTGATGGGCATATGAGCTGATTCCATATTTTTGCAATTGTGAATTGTGCTGCTATAAACATGCATGTGCAAGTGTCTTTTTATATTATGACTTCTTTTCTTCTGGGTAGATATCCAGTAGTGGGATTGCTGGATCAATTGGCAAATCTACTTTTAGATCTTTAAGGAATCTCCATATTATTTTCCAGAGTGGTTGTACTAGTTTACATTTCCACCAGCAGGCTAAAAGTGTTCCCTTTTCACCACAGCCATGACAACATCTATTACTTTTTGATTTTTTAATTATGACCATTCTTGCAGAAGTAAGGTGGTATTGCACTGTGGTTTTGATTTGCATTTCCCTGATAATTAGTGATACTAAGCATTTAAAAAATATGTTTGTTGGCCATGTGTATATCTTCTTTTGAAAATTGTCTATTTATGTCCTTAGCCCACTTTGTGATGGGATTATTTGTATTTTTTTTTTTTTTCTGGTGATTTTTTTGATTGCCTTGTAGATTCTGGATATTATTCCTTTGTTGAATGCTTCGTTTGTGAAGATGTTCTCCAACTCCGAGGGTTCTGTTTACTATACTAATTATTTATTTTGCTGTGTATAAGCTTTTTAGTTTAATTAAGTTCCACCATTTTATCTTTGTTCTTGTTGCATTTGCTTTTGGGTTCTTGGTCATGAAGTCTTTGCCTAAGCCAATGTTTAGAATGGTTTTTCTGATGTTACCTTCTAGAATGTTTATGGTTTCAGGTCTCAGATTTAAATTTTTGATCCATATTGAATTGATTTTTCTATAAGGTGAGAGATTAGGATCTAGTTTCACTCTCCTACATGTGGCTTGCCAGTTATCCCAGCACCATTTGTTAAAAAGGGTGTACTTTCTCTACTTTATGTTTTTGTTTGCTTTGTTGAAGATCAATTGGCTGTAAGTATTTAGTTTTATTTCTGGGTTCTCTGTTCTGTTCCATTGGTCTACATGCCTATTTTTATACCAGAACCATGCTGTTTTGGTGATTATAGCCTTGTAATATAGTTTGAAGCCAGGTAATGTGATGCCTCCAGATTTGTTTTTTTGCTGCTTAGTCTTGCTTTGGCTATGCAGGTTCTTTTTGTTTTAATTTCATATGAATTTTAGGGTTGTTTTTTCTAGTTGTGTGAAGAATTATAATCGTATTTTGATGGGAATTGCATTAAATTTGTAGATTGCTTTTGGCAGCATGGTAATTTTGACATTATTTGTTCTGCCCATCCGTGAGCATGGGATGTGTTTTTATTTGTGTCATCTATGATTTCTTTCAGCAGTGTTTTGTAGTTTTCTTTGTAGAGGTCTTTCAATTCCTTGGTTAAGTATTGCCTAAGGCCATGGGAGCCCAACTCTTGCATCAGCATGACCTAGATGTGAGACATAGAGGTAAAGGAGATCATTTCAGAGCTTTAACATTTGACTGCCCCACTGGATTTCAGACTCGCATGGGGCCTGGAGCCCCTTCATTTTGGCCAATTTCGCTCATTTGGAACAGCTATATTTACCCAATGCCTTCACCCCCATTGTATCTAGGAAGTAACTAACTTACTTTTGATATTACAGACTCATAGGTGGAAGAGACTTGCCTTGTCTCAGATGAGACTTTGGACTTGGACTTTTGGGTTAGTGCTGGAATGAAGCTTCTGGACAGCAAAAGAACCATCATCAGAGTGAATAGGCAACCTACAGAATGTGAGAAAACTTTTGCAATCTATCCATCTGACAAAGGGCTAATATCCAGAATCTACAAGAAACTTAAACAAATATATAAGAAAAAACAAACAACCCCATCAGAAAGTGGGTGAAGGATATGAACAGACACTTCTCAAAAGAAGATATTTTTGGGAGGCTGAGGCAGGAGGATCACTGGAGGTCAAAAGTTTGAGACAAGCCTGGCCAATATGGAGAAACCCTGTCTTTACTAAAAATACAAAAATTAGCCGGACGTGCTGGTGAGCACTTGTAATCCCAGCTACTTGGGAGGCTGAGGCAGGAGAATTGCTTGAACCCCAGAGGTGGAGGTTGCAGTGGGCCAAGATTGCACCACTGCACTCCAGCGTGGGTGACAAGAGTGAAACTCTGTTTCACAAAAATAAAACAAAACAAAACAAAAATGCCTGTAATCACAGTACTTTGGGAGGCCGAGGAGGGTGGATCATGAGGTGAGGAGATTGAGACCATCCTGGCTAACACGGTGAAACCCCATCTCTACTAAAAATACAAAAAATTAGCCGGGCGTGGTGGCAGGCACCTGTGGTCCCAGCTACCTGGGAGGCTGAGGCAGGAGAATGGTGTGAACCCGGGAGGCGGAGCTTGCAGTGAGTCGAGATCGCAACACTGTACTCCAGCCTGGGTGACAGAGTGAGACTCCATCTCAAAAAAAAAAAAAAAAAAAAAAAAAAAAAAAAAAGACATTTATGCAGCCAAAAAACATATGAAAAAAAGCTCATCATCACTGATTATTAGAGCAATGCAAATCAAAACCACAATGAGATTCCATCTCATGCTAGTTATAATGGTGATCATTGAAAAGTCAGGAAACAACAGATGCTGGAGAGTATGTGGAGAAATAGGAACTTTTTACACTGTTGCTGGGACTGTAAACTAGTTCAGCCATTGTGGAAGACAGCGTGGCAATTCCTCAAGGATCTACAACCAGTAATACCATTTGACCCAGCAATCCCATTACTGGGTATATACCCAAAGGACTATAAATCATTCTACTATAAAGACACATGCGCACATATGTTTATTGCAGCATTGTTCACAAAAGCAAAGACTTGGAACCAACCCAAATGCCCATTAATGATAGACTGGATTAAGAAAATGTGGAACATATACACCATAGAGTAGTATGCAGCCATAAAAAGGATGAATTCATGTCCTTTGCAGGGATATGGGTGAAGCTGGAAACCATCATTCTCAGCAAACTTACACAGGAATAGAAAACCAAACACCGCATGTTCTCACTGGTAAGTGAGAGCTGAACAATGAGCACATGGACACAGGGAAGGGAACATTACTCACTGGGGCCTGTTGGGTGATGGGAGTTACGGGAGGGATAGCATCAGAAGAAATACCTAATGTAGATGACAGGTCGATGGGTGCAGCAAACCACCATGGCATATGTAGACTTATGTAACAAACTTGCACATTCTGCACATGTATCCCAGAACTTAAAGTATTAAACAAACAAACAAAAAAAAGACTTTGGGGGACTATTGGGAAGGCATGATTGGTTTTGAAATGTGAAAGAGACATGAGGTTTGGGAGGGGCCAGGGGCAGAATTATATGCTTAGGTTTTGTGCCCCCACCCAAATCTCATCTTGAATTGTAATCCCCATAATCCCTACGTGTCAAAGGAGAGACCAGGTGGAGATAATTTAATCATGGGGACAGTTCCCCCATGCTGACCTCATGATAGTGAGTTCTTATGAGATGTGATGGTTTTATAAAGGGCTCTTCCTTCTTCACTTAGCACTTCTCCTTCCTGCCACCTTGTGATGAAGGTGCTTTGCTTCCCCGTCACCTTCTGCCATGATTGTAAGTTTCCTGAGGTCTCCCCAGTCATGCGGAACTGTGAGTCAATTAAACCTTTCTCCTTTATAAATTACCCAGTCTTGGGCAGTTCTTTATAGCAGTATGAAAATGGACCAATAGAGTTATATTGCTAAGTTTTGTTTGTTTGTTTTTGTTTTTTGCAGCTATTGTAAAAGGGGTTGAGTTCTCGACTTGATTCTCAGTTTGGCCTCTGATGGTGTATACCAGTGCTATACACCAATGTACACTGATTTGTGTACATTGATTTTGTATCTTGAAATTTTACTGAATTAATTTATCAGATCTGGGAGCTTTTTGGACGTGTCTCTATGGTTTTCCAAGTATACAGTTACATCATCAGTGAAAAACAATGGTTTGACTTCCTCTTAACCAATTTGAATGCCTTTTCTTTCTCTTGTCTGACTTCTCTGTCTAAGACTTCCAGTATTATGTTGAATAGAAATGGTGAGAGTGGACATCTTTGTCTTGTTCTAGTTCTCAGAGGAAATGCTTTCAACTTTTTCTCATTCAGTATAATGTTGGCTGTGGGTTTGTTATAGATGGCATTGATTGCCTTAAGGAATGTCTCTTCTACGCCAGTTTTGCTGAGGTTTTAATCATAAAAGGATGCTGGATTTTGTCAAATGATTTTTCTGCATCTATTGAGATGATCATGTGATTTTTATTTTTAATCTTGTTTACGTGGTGTATCACATTCATTGACTTGCGTATGTTAAATCATCCCTGCATCCCTGGGATAAAACCCCACTTGATCATGATGGATTATCTTTTTGATATGCTGTTGTATTTGATCAGTTAGTATTTTGTTGAGGATTTTTGCATCTATATTCATCAGGGATATTGGTATGTAGTTTTCTTTTCTTGTTATGTCCTTTCCTGGTTTTGGTATTAGGGTGATACTGGCTTCATAGAATGAAATTAGGGAGGATTCCCTCTTTATCTTTTGGGATAGTGTCAATAAGATTGGTACCAATTTTTCTTTGAATGTCTGATAGAATTTAGCTCTGAATCTATTTGGTCCTGGTCTTTTTTTTTGTTGGTGATTTTAAAAATTACCATTTCTATTTCGCTGCCTGTTATTGGTTTGTTCACAATTTATATTTCTTCCTGGTTTATACTAGAATAATTGTATCTTTTCAGGAATATATCCATCTCCTCTAGGTTTTCTTGTTTGTGCGTATACAGGTGTCTGTAGCAGACTTGAATAATCTTTTGTATTTCTGTGGTATCAGTTGTAATATCTCCCATTTCATTTCTAATTTAGCTTATTTGGATCTTTTCTTTTCTTTTCTGGGTTTTATAAATTTGGGAGCTCCAGTGTTAGGTGCTTATATATTTAGGATTGTGGTATTTTCTTCTTGGACTAGTTCTTCTATCATTATGTCCCTCTTCTTTTTTAACTGTTGTTGCTTTGAAGTCTGTTTTGTCTGATATGAGAATAGCTACTCCTGCTCACTTTTAGTGTCTATTTGCATGGAATATCTTTTCCCACCCTTTTACCTTAAGTTTATCTGAGTCCTTATGTGTCAGGTGAATCTGTTGAAGACAACAAGATACTTCGTTGATGAATTCTTATCCATTCTGCCATTCTGTATCTTTTAAGTGGAGCTTTTAGGCCATGTACATTCAATGTTGATATTGAGATGTGAGGTACTATTCTATTCATCATGCTAGTTGTTGCCTAAATACCTTTTTTTTTTTTCATTGTGTATTGTATTATAGGCCATGTGAGATTTATGTTTTAAGCAGGTTCTGTTTTTTGTATTTTGAGGTTTTGTTTCAAGATGTCTATCTCCTTTTAGCAGCTCTTGTAGTGTAGTCTACCAGTTGGCACTGGTAGTGGTGAATTCTCTCAGCATTTGTTTGTTTGAAAAAGACTTTATCTTTCCTTCCTTTATGAAGCTCAGTTTCACTGGAAATAGACTCTTTGGCTGAAAGTTGTTTTGTTTAAGGAGGCTAAAGATAAGACCCCAATCCCTTCTAGCTTGTAGGGTTTCTGCTGAGAAATCTGCTGTTAATCTGATAGGTTTTCCTTTATAGGTTACCTGATGCTTTTGCCTCACAGCTCTTAAGATTCTTGCCTTCATCTTGAATTTAGATAACCTGATGACTATGTGCCTAGGTGATGATCTTTTTGTGATGAATTTACCTGGTGTTCTTTGAGCTCCTTGAATTTGGATGTCTAGTTCTCTAGCAAGGCCAGGGAAATTTTCCTTCACTATTCCCTCAAATATGTTTTCCAAACTTTTAGATTTCTCATCTTCTTCAGGAACACCAATTATTTTTAGGTTTGGTCATTTAACATAATCCCAAACTCCTTAGAGGCTTTGTTCTTTTTTTCTTTCTTTTTTTTTTTTTTTGATTATTTTTCTTCGTCTTTGTTGGATTTGGTTAATTCAAATGCCTTGTCTTCAAACTCAGAAGTTTTTTTCTTCTACTTGTTCAATTCTATTGTTGAGATTTTCCAGTGTATTTTGCATTTCTCTAAGCATGTCTTTCATTTCCAGAAGTTTTAATTGTTTTTTTACTTATGCTGTGTATTTCTCTGGAGATTTTTTCATCCATATCCTGCACTTTTTTTTTCATTTCTTTAAGTTGGTTTTCACCATTCTCTGGTGCCTCCTTGAGTAGCTTAATAATCAACATTCTCAATTATTTTACTGGCAATTCAAAGATTTCTTCTTGGTTTGGATCCATTGCTGGTGAGCTAATGTGATCTTCTGAGGGTGTTAAAGAATCTTGCTTTGTCATATTACCAGTATTACCTTCTCATTTGGGTAGACTATGTCAGAGGAAAGATCTGGGGCTCAAGGGCCGCTGTTCATATTCTTTTGTCTCATTGTTCTCTCTCTTCCCCTAGAGATGGGGCTTCCTGAGAGCTGGACTGCAGTGATTGTTATTGCTCTTCTGAGACTAGCCATCCAGTGGGGCTGCCAGACTCTGGGCTGGTACTGGGGAGTGTCTGCAAAGAGTCCTGTGATGTGATTGGTTTTCAGGTCTTTCAGCCATGGACATCAGCACCTGCTCCGGTGGAGGTAGTAGGGGAGTGTCGTGGACTCTGTGAGAGTCCTTGGTTGTAGTTGTATTTAGTGCACTGGTTTTCTCAAATGCTAGTTTTGCTAGCACTTGGTTGGTCTCCAGCCAGGAGGTGGTGCTTTCAAGAGAGCATCAGCTGCGCCAGGTGCAGTGGCTCACGCCTGTAATCCCAGCACTTTAGGAGACTGAGGTGGGAGGATCACCTGAGGTCGGGAGTTCGAGACCAGCCTGACCAACATGTAGAAACCCCATCTCTACTAAAAATACAAAATTAGCTGGGCATGGTAGCGCATGCCTATAATCCCAGCTACTCAGGAAAGCTGAAGCAGGAGAATAGCTTGAACTCTGGAGGCAGAGGTTGCAGTAAGCTGAGATTGTGCCATTGCACTCCAGCCTGGGCAACGAGAGCGAAACTCCATCTCAAAAAAGAAAAAAAAGAAGAAGAGAGAGCATCTGCTAATACAAGCTTGCCCTAAGGTTGCTTGGATAAGTATTTGGGTTTCTCAGGCAATGGGTGGGGCCATAGAATCTCCCAAGAGATTTTACCTTTTGTCTTTGGATACTAGGGCTGGTAGAGAAAGACCATCAGGTAGGGGCAAGTTTAGGTGGTGTGAGCTCAGACTCTCCTTGGGCAGGGTTTGCTGCAGCTGCTCTGGAGTATGGGGGTGTGGTTCTCAGGCCAATGGAGTTATATTCTCAGAGGGATTATGGCTGCCTCTTCTGTTTCATACAGATCACCAGGGAAGTAGGGGAAAACCAACAGTGACAGGCATCACCCAGCTCCCATGCAGCCAGCAAGACCAGTCTCACTCCCATCGTGCTGCATCAACAGCACCGAGTTTATATCCAGCCAGCCTGTGAGCAGGGCTGAGATCTAGCCCCAGGCTACAAGCCTTTCTGCTAAGAAAGTAAGCAGGGCTTTCAGGCCCCACCCCTACCCACCGGCCTTGACTTCTGTGCTCCCATCTGCATTTCCCTTTTGCCCCCACCCACCCAGTTGTGTCCAGGAAAATTTGTGTTTGGTCAAAATTATTACAAAGATCTTCTGGAAGTTTCCTTCTCCCTGTGATCCTTCCCCCGTTTCCACTGGCAGCCTTCCCTAAGGAACCCTGTGAGATAAAATCAGAAATGGCTTCCCTGAGGACTGGCAGAGCCTAAAGGGCTCTTCCCACTGCTTCTTCTACTTTTGTATTTCTCTTGGCTCTCTACATTTGTTTCAGATCTAGGTAAGGTTAGATCTTTCTCCTGTGATCTGGATTGACAGGTTCCCCAGTGAGGGTGTGTGTTAGAAGGTGGACTTACCCCCCTCACACTTTGGGCACTCACAGTGTTTTGGCTGTCTCACAGAGTTTGCAGCAGCAACCTGCTTCTTTCAAAGGGTCTCTTGTATTCTGTTGGTTTTTCTAATATGTTCCTGTAGTAGTTTTTAGAGCAAAAGTTCACAGTATGAGTCCCCACATGCTGTTCTATCCATCTGAGGTGGAGAGGCAAGTTAGTCCTGCCTCCTATCTGCCATTTTTTTCATCTCTTAAATTATTATAGATATCAAATACTTAGTTCTGCCAATGTCTCATTATAATCAAGGAAAACAGTTATGGCAGTTTGCAAAAAAGGTTTTAATTTCCATGTATATTTTTCAAAATTTATTTCAAAATATACTCACAATCTTGTTTTGAATTCTTATTATTATTTTACTCCAAGTATTTGGTATGTAATGATTTGCCAATCAATGACATTCTTATAGTACATCTTTTTCAGAATTCTAAAAGCACATTAGCAGTGGTAACACCCTGAGAGGTAGGCATATTTAACTGTAAGATAACATTGCCTTTTAGGTATTGTTTGCCATGTGTCTTTGAACACCTAGGAATTGTATTATCTCATTGTAGCAGAAGGCTTAGTGTTTTCTAATGTAATTATGTGATGAAAGAAAGTGTAGTTTGGAATGAACTATATTGTGCTGCTTATGTTTTTAAACGACAGGTTTAATAACAATAAAACAGATAACTGTAAGTAACATACTAAGAGAATAATATAAAATTATTCTAACCTGATGTACTGAGAACTTTCTAAAATAAGTCTCTGTAATGATTAAATGGGATAATCTTAAATCAGCTTAGCTATTGGGTTTATCTGAGGCAAATATCTCCTTCTATAAAATGTATTAAATCTAAACCAGACATTTTGGTCTGTAATTTAATTTTTAGTGGTCCAGCATTCTTTTCTTTCTTCTCGATATAATACCATGATTTCCTTTCTTGAGTTACCTTTTGCCCAATGTTTGCAGTTTTGTTCACTGTCAAAGTCCCCTGTCCTCACCTGGCCAAGGGGTGAGTATAAGGACCAACCAAACATTCTTTTTCAAGATTTAACTTTTAAAAAGAGTGATATAAAGATAGGAAAAAGAGAGCTAATTCATCCCCACAGAGGTAACCTAATAAAACCACAGAGTAGTTCCTGCTACTTGACTCTTGCTACCTGCGTCCCTGGGTTCTTTGCTGAGCACACTTCGGCAGTTGTTACTTTGCTTATGTGAGCCACCTGTATCCTTCCTGTAAGTCCTTTTTTATTTTTCAAGTTTGCCAGTGCTAGCCTTTTTCGTTGCAACTGAAGATCTCTAATTGGTACACAAAATCTTGAACTCCTCCACAATCTTTGTGTTACCTTTGTTAAAGATTATACAGAATTTAACATTTTATATCAGTATACAGATATCAAACATTTACCCCTTTCCACTGATGTGTATGTGTGTGTGTATGCTTGTATGAATGAATGTGTGTTGGTATGTGAGACTCATCTGCAAATATCAAGCTTCTGTCCGCCTCTTTTTTTTTTTTTTTTTTTGAGACGGAGTTTCTCGTCAGCCAGGCTGGAGTGCAATGGCGCGATCGCAGCTCACTGCAACCTCTGCTTTCTGGGTTCAGGTGATTCTCGTGTCTCAGACTCCCAAGTAGTTGGGATTACAGGAGCGTACCACCACGTCTGGCTAATTTTCATATTTTTAGTAGAGACGGGATTTCACCATGTTAGCCAGGCTGGTCTCGAACTCCTGACTTAAGGCGATCCCCCTGCCCTGGCCTCCCAAAGTCAGGTGAGGTTCCAGACATCAAAGAACAGAAACAAGTTATTATCATTGTACATTGCCTAACTACTTGACCCACAAAGTCATAAGTATATAAAATAGTAGTCATTTTATGCTACCTAAGTTTGGAGTGATTTACTACATAACAATAGATAATTGATATTTAACTTGGGTTCAGTCTAAAGCTTGAGTACTCTTTACCCTGCAATATGCTGTCACAAATTATTGAACTTTCCTGTATATTATCAAATGAAGTCTGGAACCTTGTTTTGCAAAGACATGAAACAAACTTTTATTAAAAAGTAAAAGAAGCTTAATAGAGAGAAGAGACAATCCACAGATTGGGAGAAAATATTTGAAAATCACATATGGGATAATGAGCCAATATTCAAAATATATAAATAAACCAAACTACTCAATAACAAGAAAACAATTCTATTTAAAAATGGGCAAAGGACTTGAATAGACGCTTCTTAAAAGAAGACGTACAAATGGCCAAGAGATACATGAAAAAAATGCTCAGTATCTTTAATCATCAGAGAAATGCAAATTAAAACCACAATGAGATACCACCTCACAATTGTAGACTGACTATTATCAAAAACATAAAAGATAGCAAGTGTTGGTGAGCATGTGGAGAAAAGGGAACCCTTATATACTGTTGGTGGTATTATAAATTAGTAGACATTTTGAAAATAATATGAAGATTTCTTAAAAAACTAAAAATAGAATTACCATATGATGCAGCAATCTCACTACTGAGTATATATTCACAGGAATTAAAATCAGTATGCCAAAGAGACATCTGCACTTTCATGTTCATTGCAGCATTATTCACAATAGCCAAGATATGGAAACAACCTAACTTTCCATCAAGGGATGAATAGATTTTTACGATGTGGTATGTATACATAACAGAATACTGTTCATCTTTAAAAAATAAACTGAATTTCTGTCATTTTCAACAACATGGATGAACCTAGGGGATATTGTGTTAAGTGAAATGAGTCAGGCACAGAGAGACAAATACCATGTGATCTTATGTATATGTAAAATCTAAAAAAGGCAAATTCATAGAAGGAGAGAGCAGATTTGCACGTAATTCTGATGCTAAAATTAAAACAAAAAAATAGAAGTAGGGAGCAGAATGATGGTTACCAGGGGCTTGGATTGGGGGAGGTAAATGGACAAAAGGAGAGACATTTGTCAACAGGTACAAAGTTACAGCTAGGAGGAATAAGTTTTAGCTACTCTATTGCACAGCAAGGTAACTATAGTTAATGTATTAGATATTTCAAAATAACTAAAAGAGAAGATTTTAAATGTTCTCACCACAAAGAAATAATAAGCATTTGGGGTAACGGGTATGCTAATTACACTGATTTGATCATCTCACAATGTATATACATGTATTGAAACATCACATCCTTCCCCATAAATATATAGAATTATTATTTGCCAATTAGAAAAAAGTAGAAGAAGAACACTAAAATGATTCATATCCTTCCATAAAGAGATTAATAGTTGTTGGTTAATATTTTGTCTTGTTTACAGTCTTATTTTTAATAAAATAAATTATTCTATCTTTTCTTGTAAATACTAAGTGTATTTTTAGAAGGAATTCAAACACTGCAAAAAGTACAAACATGGAGATTTAAAAATCAGTTAAATCTCACCACATAGGAAGAAACTTGGTTAATATTAGATGAACTTTATCCAGGCATGTTTCTTTAAAAAATAGACCACTAGACAGGAAAGAAATGCTTTAAAATATGATTATATTATAGATGACTTTTTTTTGAAAAAGAGTCAGGGTCTCACTTTGTAGCCCAGACTGAGGTATAGTGGCACTATCATAGATTACTACCACCTTGAACTCCTGGGCTCAAGGAGCCCTCTAGGGTAGCTGGGACTACAGGTGAGTGTTATTATGCCGAGGCAATTTTTTTATATTTTGTAGAGATGGGGTTTAGCCATGTTGCCCAGGCTGGTCTTGAACTTCTGAAATCAAACAATCCAACTGCCTTGGCCTCCCAAAGTGCTAGGATTATGGGTTTGAGCTACCATGCCTGGCCTATTATAGTTTTTGGGTTTTTTGTTTGTTTGTTTGTTTGTTTGTTTGTTTGTTTTTTGAGTTGGAGTCTTGCTCAGTCACCTAGGCTGGAGTGCAGTGGCACGATCTCAGCTCACTGCAACCTCTGCCTCCCAGGTTCAAGCCATTCTCCTGCCTCAGCCTCCGGAGTACCTAGGACTATAGATGTGTGCCACCCTGCCTGGCTAATTTTTGTATTTTAAGTAGAGATGGGGTTTCGCTCTGCCAACCAGGCTGCTTGTCAAACTCCTGATTTAGGTGATCTGCCCACCTCAGTCTCCCAAAGTGCTGGGATTACAGGCGTGAGCCACTGCACCCGGCCTACAGATGTTTTTTAAAGTGAAAAAGAAGCCAATTTCTTTATGACCCGAACACACACACACATGCATACATACACACCACACAAATATTCTCAAACACCCTGATGGAAGTGTAAGCTTCAAACAAATATTTTCTTTCCTTTCAACGTAAAAGATTCCTCTAAGACTGTGGAAGAAATTTTGGAAAAACACAAATGTTAAGAGATTGGAGGGGCTGGGTGCGGTGACTCACACCTGTAATCCCAGCACTTTGGAAGGCCGAGGAGAGTGGATCACCTGAGGTCGGGAGTTAGAGACCAGCCTGACCAAAATGGAGAAACCCCTTATCTACTAAAAATACAAAACTAGCCAGGCATGGTGGCACATGCCTGTAATCCCAGCTACTCGGAGGCAGGAGAATCGCTTGAATCCAGGAGGCAGAGGTTGTCATGAGCTGTGATCCCAACACTGCACTCCAGCGTGGGCAACAAGAGCGAAACTCCACCTAAAAAAAGAAAACGATTGGAAAGTCTCAGTTTTAATAGTGATTCCCTGCTATAAATAAGGAGGACATTAGCAGTCACATCCATTCTGTCATCTCATTCTATCTACCTTCCAGGTTTTATTAAAACTTATTTTTAACATAATAGGACTATTACAATGTACCGTGATTTCCCCCCAGAACCATGAAGATCAGTACAACCAATCTCCAATTGTCAAGGAATCTGAGGCCAGTGTGATTACTTCCCCGGTGATAGTGATTGGCGTTTTTGGTCTTTTTTGTTTGAATTCTTTTTCTTAATGCTTGATAGTAGCACAACTAGCATAAGGAAAATCACCTAACTAGAATATGAATTGGCGTTGACTACTGTGTGTCAAATTTCTTTCAAATCCAGTGTGTTCTTTCAGTCTGCAGCATTTGCCTTCAACTCAGGGAAATTATTCTTGTTTCATATTTTCAAATAACTTTTTGTATTTGTTTGGTTCTTTACAACCCAGTATCTATGTTAGATCCTTTTTATCTAACTCTCTTATCTGTTAGTTTCCCCCTAATCTCTTAGATTGTTCCTCCTTCCTTCTTCTTTTCTTTTTTACATTCACTATTATTATCTTTAGCCATTTCCCTATAAGAACAATTCTATATTTATCAGAACCTTTTTAATTTTCTTTGCTTCTTTGAAATTATTCATTTTTCTCAATTTGGCCAAAGTCAGTATCTGTGTTTGCAACTCAGTTTGGATCCTGTGAGGAAACAGAATTTGCCCTGTTTGCTTAAAATTTAGACATATTAAGAAGTACTGTTGGGGTGGGAATGAGATTAAGAGAAAAAAATAAGCAATAGTGAGATTCCAGAGACTAACAACTGCTTGAAGCTGCTACAGGCACTACAGCGCTCCTGGAGTCAACTGACAATGAACACAGAGAAGAAGGTCCCCTCTCACACCAGCAGAGTGTGGAGTGTTCTATCTACTGTCAGAGATCTACAAAGCAGCAGGGAAAAATTGGAGGAAAAACATATTGGCCTCTCCCTCCTCCTACCTTCTGATCTCCTGCCCAACTGGAAGCCCAAGGACAAAGGAGCAAGGGTGATGAGTCCTCAGGGGTCAGCTTTCCATGGAACACAGAGAATGGCAGTGGTGGAAATGGTATTGAGGGGTTTGACAGTGAGAATGATTAGCGTATACTTGTCATTTTGTGTGATGTTGCTGAAGGAACATAAAGACTTTAACTCTTCAATAGGTCTCAAATATTTATTCCTCTCCACTGGCGAGTGTGTGTGCATACACACATGTGCATTTGCCAAGTTTCCACCAAAGTCTTCATGAAGCCTTGATCTTTCCTAATTTCAAGAGAAGGTGTATTATCTTTAAAGCAGGAAACAGGCGATATCTTAGGGAATCTCTTCAAACAATGAGTCTGGTTTATTTCCTGAGCTCCTAAACCGTATTTTATTTGAAAGAAGAGAGAAGAGCCAATGAATTTTATGGCCTGAGAACAATGTTATCCATCCTTAATTGTTTTTTTCTCAGACAGACAAACTTCTTTTTGATCTCAAACCGTTGTTTGATCAACTCATTTTTCAGTTCATTCTTAAAATCCTTTGAATTTGTATTCTTATTAAATTCATCTATAGCTTAAAGCAACTGTGAGGTATTTCCATGCCATTTTTAAGCTATAATTTCTTCCAAGTTTGGTCCTTTTACTTTGCATTAAATATTTGTTTGTTTTTGCCATGAGATTTATTTTCATCTTGATCATGCCCAGGTAATTCTCCATTGATACAGTACAGGTACATTCTTCCTACCATATGAGAATAATTTGTTTTCCTCTTAGCCACAGGTAGTGGGCTGACTTTTCTACAGTCTCCACTTTTCTACAGCCGGAGAGAATTGCACGGGCAAGAGACCCGCCCAGCTTGAGAGAATGTGTACAATCTTCATCTTCCTTACAGTGCCTGGTCTTTGTCCTCTTTTGTGAAGGTTTCTCAAAGCCCAGCACCACCTTTCTATGTTCCAGTCCCATAGAGACAGATTTCCAGCTTTGTGCTTGATAATCATTGCTAAAAAAATATTGGAGCAAAGCATAGGTCAAGCATCAAGGAATTAAGTAAATTGACTTGTCTATGTGAAGCCAGAAGACGTTAGATCTAGAAAGCCTATGGTTTTCTGAGAAGATACAAGTCTTACTTGGCTCTCTTTGGATCTATTATCTGTAACTAGTCTACATAATTTCACTGTTGGCTATATAATTAGAAAGAGAGGATGGCAAACAACAAGTTGGGAAAACCTATGAGCATTATCCTGAAAATAAAAACCTAAACAAAAAAGTTAGGCACAGATTGTTCTGAACAGTACAACAAGAAGTGAGTCAGTGAAAGGAGCTAAGAAATAGCTGACTTAATTCCATTGACATTTCCATAAACTCCAGAGGGAGATCTATAAAAAACATTAATCTATACAGTTTTTTGTCATTGTAATTTGATTTTTAAAAAATTTTGTTCTCTTTATTTAAAAGTCTCTAAAAATATTAGAGGGCTTTTGTGTAAAATGGATATACCTATGTTTTCTTTTTTCTTTCTAGCATTTCTCTTGAGGACAATCCCTGGAATTTTGCTGAAACTATGAGGAAAGGTACAATTTGCTGGTGTGGGGAGGGCGGGGTACAGGTGTATTGTCTGTAAAGATGATGGAAGCCTAGAGCTGCTGGTGGTCATCTTTGCCACATGTGGGAAGAATCTGCCCAGAGAAAAACAGAGATAGAATGGGAAAGTCAAATCTTTAAGACGTAATTTGAGCACTGTGATCTAGCCGTGCCTGAAGTTCATTGGTGGAACTTCCCAGCTAGAAAGCCAGACAAGCCTGTTTCTTCCAAGTAGTTTGGGTAGGCTTTTTATTACTAAAAGAGGTTTCGTATTAATATATTTTGTTTCCAAAGAACTAATGACTGGACTTTAGAAATAGCTAGGCCTGCACTCTTTTCCCTGCTAAGAAAGGGAGTACTTAGCAGCTGTGTTGAAGAAAACACAATAAAACAAAGATTAAGAATGAAACAGCTGAATGATTTAAGTCACCAAGTGGCTCCTCCTTGAAGCAGGGCAATCTGTGATTATGATGTTTGTCATCCCAGGTGATTTGGCTGATTTGCCTAGCCGGGTGAGTATCCTTTCCCTCCCTTTCTTGTGTTTCCTCAACAAAGTTCCTCATCAGGTAGTGTACACATCAGGGGATTTCCTGATGGGAGGTCAGGATGGGGGAACCCTTAGAAATTGAGGATGGGGCGTTACTACTACTGCTTTCGCTTGTGTGTGACTTTGATCTTCCCGAACCACGGACTGTGTCCTCTCTTGCTTGTTCATGACAGTATTCCCAGTGCCCCGGACAGTGTTAGCCCACTATGGAACTTAATAAATGTTTGTAGCAGAAACTATTTACTTCTATGTCAAAATCAGTTCTGCTGGAAGCATTGTTCTCAGAGGAATGGCACAAAAAGAGAGCACTCAGAAAGGCAAGGAACCAAGTATCAGCTTAATGCCTAGCTTATAGCTAAGAGGTACTATTAGGTTCTTGACATATTCTCACAATTACTAAAAAAAAAAAAATTGTATGCAAGGAAAAAACAAATGTTGCAATGTAGTATACATTTGTTTTGCATCAAAATTTTAAAACTGTGCTAATTTTGTGACAAATGATCTATTTTATAGCCACAAATTTTAGTTCTTAAGCTATCACTCTGTGATTATCAGTATTTTGCCTTTTTAAATTTCACAATAAAATTCTAAATAACAATGTATCATGAAAATGTAAACTTTGAAAGTCAGAAGAGAAACATTACTTCATTCTTTTTTTTTTTTTTTTAATGGAAAGTTGTAAAGCATCTTTGAAACACCATGATAAAGATCCCATTGCAGTTGAAGATTTGCTTATCTGATTGCTTGACCTAATGAAATCTATGGAACAGGCTGACCAGCTGTTTAAAATTAGATAGTAGGTTGGGAAAATGTGACATCATCATCTGAGACAGCCTTATACAAAGTTATACAGCAGGTGAATTTGGCATTCAGAAATGCTGCCTTTTCTTTTTAACCTGATGCTAGCCAGTTTTCAGTACTGTCCTCTTTCTATGCTGACCCTGTCTGAGAAAATAATCAAACATACCAATCTGGCCATTTATTTTTTCTTTAAAGTGTTCTAATGACCTTTGACTCCTTACAGGATGAAATCCAACCTCTTTAGCATGATAAATTTTGTTTGTTTTTTTTTTTTTTTTTTTGATCGGGAACTTTATCTCAGGGATTTGCCAACAGATTTTTTTGAGTTCGCCGATTTGTTTTTGTTTTTGTTTTTGTTTTTGCCCCACACTATTGGAGGTCAAGGGGGTCTTCTAAATAGCACACATTTTGTCATCCAAGTTCTGAATCCATTAAAAATAAGACAAAAGTGTAAGGCATATGGGAACCCAAATGTGATATTTGTTACCGACAGAGCTGATAGTTGAAAAATTGCCTACTGGTGGACAAGTGGACTTTCTAATACCAGTACCCAGAATTAGATGGTTATAAAACCACGTCATAGGCAGTTCTGGAAGATAGCAAAAGCCCCCTGACAGTGGGTGCCAATGTGCCCAGATAGTACCATATGGAAGCAGCACAGCATAAGGTTCTTCCCTATAGACAAGTGGCTCCCAAGCAGAAGGAGAGAGGAAGTGGCTTCTCTCCTTACACCCAATCTCTCCTTTCAAATTTTCCCATCATATTAAGATACTTTTCTCAGAGGAGGACTAGTGAGCTGGGGGTAGGGTGGGGAGAGGAAGTCCAGGGCTGTGATGCAAGTGGAAGACCCGCCATATGGAAAGGAACATAGGACTAGAGAAGAAGCATCCCTCCAGTAAGATGGACTGAAGCTCCAGCTTCACTACTGTTATTGCCAAAGCACTGAGTTCTTTTAGTGAGGATCTCTTTTTAGACTCTTTATTGCTTGTATGTCTGAAAACATTTATTTCTCTCTCACTTTGGAAAGATTATCTAGTCTGGTGGTTTTCAGAAAAGAGGATGACAAGTTTCCTAGATCTTCCTCTGAGGCTATTGACAGGGAAAAGGGAGGGGAAACTGTTAAGCTGGTGGGATATGGATTCTAAGTTCCAGCCATAGCCATACCCTCTTTATTTCTCATATATATTTACATATTGAGTTTCTACATAATATTGTTTGGAAGAAAGGATCTTATTAATAGATAAAATCTGAAAGATGTTATTATAATCGAATCCATCTTATAATAATAATAACAAACACTTAATTAGCACTTATTATGTTTCAGAAACAACCTTAAGTTATGGTGTGTGTGTATGTATTTGTGTGTATAAACACACATGGTAATTTAATTCTAAGACAATCTTATGAAATAGTTATAATAATATCACCCTTTTATTGATGAGGACACTGAGGCACAAATATTTTATCTTTTCTGAAGTTATGCAGCTGGTAAGAGGCACAACTAGAACTTGGTCCCAGTTTTCTGAATTGGGAGTGTATATTATAAACAATGGCACTATTGTGAATTCTAGAAAGTTAGAATGAATCCCACAGCTAGATAGTGGAATGAGGAGAAAAACAAGAATCTAGATTTCCTCACTTTCCTACTAGACTTTTGTGACTACGTCATAGCATTTTCAAGGTGACCACCTACTCTGTGCTCATATAATGTTGAATCTGACCAACTTTGTGTTCACTGTTGCTGATGTCCATAGTTTAGTGGAGATGACTCCAGACTTGGATATTTAACATCCTACTTGATTTCACCTGTTGGATGACTCACGAGCATCACAAACTTTAGAAGTCCCAGAGAGAACTTATGATTCCACACCCCATGAATCTACTTGCCCTACTGATCTTCTTTCAGTAAATTTTGTCAGTTGCTCAAGCCAGGAACTTGTTCATCTTTTTTTATTTTTTTTTAAGATGGAGTTTCATTCTTGTCGCCTAAGCTGGAATGCAATGGTGTAATCTCAGCTCACTGCAACCTCCACCTCTTGGGTTTAAGCAATTCTCCTGCCTCAGCCTACCAAGTACCTGGGACTAGAGATGTGCACCACCACACCCGGCTCATTTTGTATTTTTAGTAGAGACGGGGTTTCACCATATTGGCCAGGCTGGTCTCGAACTACTGACCTCAGGTGATCTGCCTGCCTCAGCCTCCCAAAGTGCTGGGATTACAAGGTTGAGCCACCATGCCTGGCCTTGCTCATCATTTTTAATTTCTTCCTCTCTTTGCCTCTCATTTCCAACCCACCAGCAAGTCTTTTTGATATACACATGGTAATACAAAATACAGCTGGAATCTATATAATTCTCTCCAACACTGCACCATCCTTAGAAAAACAACACAGTAGCTATTACCACCATATTTTTTTCTTTGTTCTCCCCAAACAGAATGAAATCTCTCTATACACCATCTGTCTTTTCCAAGGTTTACACTCAATATACTCAAAAACAATACTCCATCCAATCCTTTTTACTGTTTTGCAATCCCATATTGTGAGAAATAAATTAAAAGTCACAAACACCTCAAAATTTACCCTGAAGAATCACATTTCACAAAATTGTCTTTCGAAAAGGATAAGACATTATAAATACACACACACCACAACTCTCTTATCCCAATTTATTTTATGCTTGATCTAATTTCTAATTCATATGGTTGCAAAGTTGTTAGTGTAAGCTATTCAGGAATATTTTATGGAAATTTGCCACAAAAACCTTTTGCTATCTGTTTCAGTATTTAATTTTTCAAGATTTGATATCAAAATATATACTTGGGAAAGTTTAATTTCAAACAAAGTCCTTAAGCTGTATTGAACTTGTTTAGTTTAGTCATATTTTAATCTTCCTGTTATTATATTGGCATGTTACAATTAATGGCCTATTTGAAATTCCATTAAATCTTCTATTATCAGCAGTTCATAACTGCAGCATAAAAATTTTTCTCTAGGCTGAAACTTGTTATACAAAGGTCTCAGCCTAGAACCAATTAAAAAAATTAGTCATTAAGTAGTTTGTCTTTGAATGCAGACTTGTCATTTTCATTAATTTTTGGACTAAGCTGTTTAGCCAGGTCTATACTGCTCCATGCTAATGTTCTAAAAATTGTTTTTGAAATGTTCATGGAAAAAGTTATGGGAAATACAAGGAAAAATAATATCTCATTTTAGACCGGGGAATGATTTGGCTCTTTATGTCCGGTATTCCCCAGTCCTGCATCTCTCTGGCCCACCCTTACCACCATGTAAGTCTCAATTCCTCTTCCAAGGTTAGGAAGGATCCATTGCCTGTCTATGGAAAGTGAAGATTGAAATTTTAATCAGATTTTCAATGACTCTACCTGTTTTTAGTCCTGCATTCACCTCTCATTTTTAGGGGTACCGGGTACCACCTGTTTCTTTGCCTCCTTGGGGTTTTGCAATGAACGTCAGTTCTTCTTGGTTCAGTGAATGGAATGATAAAGAGTACCGCTACTCAAGTTTACATTTTGGCTATATCATTCACTAGTCTTTTAATCTTAAATCAAATACTTAACTTCTGGCCGACCCAGTGGCTCATGCCTGTAATCCCAACACTTTGGGAGGCTGAGGTGGGTTAATCTCGAGGCTAGGAGTTTGAGACCAGCCTGGTCAACATGATGAAACCCCATCTCTACTGAAAATACAAAACTTAGCCTGGCATGGTGGCATATCCCTGTAATCCCAGCTACTTGGGAGTCTGAGGCTGGAGAATCACTTGAACCCAGGAGGCTGAGGTTGCAGAGATTTGAGCAGTTCCTGGTGGCCACGATCACGCCACTGAACTCCAGCCTGGGCAACAGAGTGAGACTCTGTCTCAAACAAAACAAAACAAAACAAAAAAAACTGTTTTTCAGCCTCAGTCTCTTTATCTATAACATAGGGATAACAAACTGTCATAGGGTTTTTGCGAGGATTAAGTGAGCTAAAGAGGGTGATGTTTAACATAACAGAGGAATGGATCAGGCAGAACATGAAAGGCCAGTTAAGGACTTGGCTTTTACTGTAAGTGAAGTGGAGAACCATTGCAAGGTTTTGAGTGGAAGGGTGACATGATCAGATTTTTAAAAAAGAAAACAATCGAGGTTTAGGATGTTCTGACAGATTATATGTTAAAGAAAGGTAAGTGTCAACGTGATTCCAAGAGTGTTGACCTTCAGCAAGGATAGAGTTTCCATCAACTGAGACAGGCAAGGCTGTGGGTAGAGTGGGTTTGGAATGGTTGGGAGTAGGAATTGTGTTTTGGTTCTCTGTTGGACATTAAAATAAGGCAGTGGAGAGAGAGTTATGGGCGGGAATGTGACAGTTGAGAGTCTTTGCACTGAAATTGTGTTTAAAGCCCTGAGAAAAAATGAGATCACAGGGGAGTGAGTATAGACAAAAAGGGCTGTGCCATGGGGCAAACTAACACCAAGAGCTCTGGATTAAAAAGAGGATTGAGACTGAGAAGGAGTGCTCGGTGAGGTGCGAGGAGACCAAGAAAGTTGTACTGGATGGCAAGGGAATGAAGTGTATTGGAGAGAAGTGAGGGATGAGTTGTGTTTCATGTGGCTGATAAGTCAAGTATAATTAGGTCTGCTGGATTTAGTATAGTGAAAGTCATTGAAGAGCCTAACAAACGATTTTCATGGAGGATTTGGGGAGAAAGTAAATGAAGTGGTTTTACAAAGTAACTGAAGAGGAGGAATTGGAGACAGCAAGGCAGATAACTCTAAAGGATTTTTCTGAAAAGGGAGTAAAAAAAATAGAGTAGTAGCTTGCAGGGGTCAGGGATCAAGAAATAACAGCTTATTTGTATACTATAGGAATCAACTCCCATGAACAGAATTCTAGAATACTATACAGTCCACTTCTAGATGCAGAACTTTTACTTATACAGCATATCCTCAAATAACATTGTTTTGTGCAAAGTCATTTTATTATGCCATCAATGAAAAAAAATTAATTCTGGGACAGAGTCACTGTCTGTGTGGAGTTTGCATGTTCTTCTTATGTCTGCATGGATTTTTTTTTCTCAAGTACTTCTATTTCCTCCTATATCCCAAAACTGTGCATGTTAGGTTAACACGTATGTCTAAATGATGCCAGTCTGAGAGAGTGTATGTTTATGTGTGTGTCTGTGTGTATGTGCATGTGTGTGCCCCACAGTGGAATGGTGTCCTGTCTAAAGCTGGTTCACTCCTGGTGCCCTGAGCTGCCAGGAAAGGCTCCAGCTACCTGAGATGCTGAACTGGAATAATCAGGTTGGAAAATGAAGAATGAATAGAAATGATGGTAAAATAAAAATTTGTAAAGTATGCAATAATCATACAAATACAGGACAATAAACAATTTGACATGAAAGCACTCAGTGAGCTTACCATATTTATGGTTTTTTGGACTGTGTGGTGGTTGGAGGTGCTCATTACAACTCCCACTTTGCAAATATTTATTTCTCAATTGAACCCACCACCACTACTACTGCTGTGATTCACTGATTCACTACAAATTAGATAAGTAATTATCTTTTTTTTTTTTTTTTTTTTTTTTTTTTTTTGAGACGGAGTCTCGCTCTGTCGCCCAGGCTAGAGTGCAGTGGCCGGATCTCAGCTCACTGCAAGCTCCGCCTCCTGGGTTCACGCCATTCTCCGGCCTCAGCCTCCCGAGTAGCTGGGACTACAGGCGCCCGCCACCTCGCCCGGCTACTTTTTTGTATTTCTTAGTAGAGACGGGGTTTCACCGTGTTAGCCAGGATGGTCTCGATCTCCTGACCTCGTGATCCACCCGTCTCGGCCTCCCAAAGTGCTGGGATTACAGGCTTGAGCCACCGCGCCCGGCCTAGATAAGTAATTATCTTATTTTTATTAATCTTTCTGAAATGTACATGTAGACAACATTTATTTCAATGTTTACTATTAGAAGTGGGTCTTTATTAAGAAGTTTGGTGATGTTTTTGTGACCAGAAATATGCCACAGGATCTTAACTCTTATTTATATCAATTAGCCTGTCGTAAAATCGGTTTTGTTGAACGTCGCTTTGTTTAAACTTAGTCTCCAAGAATCCATTGACGATATTAAGTGAGGACGTATTGTAATAGTTAATAAATGGAATAAATTTGAGAAAAGAACATTTGTAAGCCTAAAGCACAATGGTTAATTGCATGTATCAAGTTATGTAGTCAAAATGCTCTATCTTCAAATTCCAACTGTGATATATATTGGCTCTTTGATAGGAATAATTAAGCCTCCTTTGAAGAGTTTGATGAAGGTGGCTTCAGTCAACCAACATTCATCATATGCCTAATGTATGTCAGGCACTGTTTTAGGTGCTGTGGATAGAGCACTGGACAAAAGAGATAGTAAATGCTAATCATTTGTCACAATGCCTTATCATAGAAAATACTCAATAAATATAGGTTGTTCTCATAATTTTTTTTCTCTACGTTATCCTCATCAATATTAATTACAGAATATCTGGAGGGGACCAAGGTCATGAAATATTTAAAATTTTATAGTAAAATCACTGATCATTAGAGAAATGCAAATCAAAACCTCAATGAGATAGTATCTCACACCAGTCAGAATGGCTATTACTAAAAAGTCAAAAAATAACAGCTCCTGGAGAGGTTGTGGAGAAAAGGAATGCTTATATACTATTGGTGGGAGTGTAAATTAGTTCAACCATTGTGGAAGACGGTGTGGCAATTCCTCAAAGACCTAAACACAGAAATACCATTCAACCCAGCAACCCCATTACTATGTATATAGTCAAAGGAATATAAATCATTCTGTTATAAAGACACATGCACACATATGTTCATTGCAACACTATTCACAATAGCAAAGATACGAAACCAACCAAATGCCCATCAATGACAGACTGCATAAGAAAATATGGTACATACCACGGAATACTTTGTAGCCGTAAAAAAGAAAAAAGATCATGTCATTTTCAGGGACATGGATGGAACTGGAGGCTATTATCCTTAGCAAACTAATGCAGAAACAGAAAACCAAATATTGCATGTTCTCAATTATAAGTGGGAGCTAAAAGATGAGAGCACATGGACACATGGTGGGGAACAACACATACTGGGGTCTATTGCAGGGTGGAGGGTAGGAGGAGGTAGAGAATTAGGGAAAATAACTAATGAGTATTAGGCTTAATACCTGGATGATGAAATAATCTGTACAACAAACCCCTATGACACAAGTTTACCTAGGTAACAAACCTGTACATGTACCCCGAACTTAAAATAAATTAAAAATAATAAAATACAATTATTTGACTATTAAAAAATCTGGAGTATAATGCCTAAAAGAAATATGAAAATATTAAAGAGAAAAGGAAGCAGAATTATCAGTTTCTCAAATATCAGAATCCGGAACAAAGAGTAGAAAGAGAGATATTACGGCTAGATATGAAAATAAAATATCTCACAAATTGAATGGGCTGTCTAATTGTGACAAGTAATTAATTCTCAGAGGTAATATTCACACAGCACCATCAGGAATGTTGTATTGGGTATTTCTATTTGAGAGTGATATTTTAGACTTGGGTGTTTCTAAGATCATTTGTGGGTCTAAAATGTAATGATTTAATAAATTTCTTTAGATATAAATTATTCATCCTGGTTGGAATTTTGATTGATTTGTTCTTAGGTGGTTCACTTACCCTCTTTAGGTCTCAGTTTGGACCTCATCTGTAAAAAGACTTCTGCTGGGTTTTTAGCTCTAAATTACTTTAGTTAATTAATGAAAGCAACCTGAAAAACTATTTTTTCCATTGCCAGGCATGTTGGTGCTTGCCTGTGGTCCCAGCTACTCAGGAGGCTGAGGCAGGATCACTTGAGCCCAGGAAGTCGAGTCTACAGTGAGCCATGATGGCACTACTACACTCCATCCGGGGTGACAGAGTGAGACCTTGTCTCAAAAATAAAAATAAAAATAAAAATAAAAAAAAATTAACAAAAACCTGTCTTCCCATTTGTTTTTAGTTTTTATTTGGAGCCAGGAATGTGGAGAATCGTGGGCTACATGCAGTATATAGTATTACTTTTCATCTCCGTTTGACTTTAAAGATTAAAAATTACATGAATTATATTTGAAAGAAACTCTGAGCTTTGCAGATAAGCAGAAAAGCCTCAGCAAATAAAAACTATATTGCAAAGAGAATACTGTGCAGTGTAGGTGAAAATCAAACATTTACTCTTTGTTCTGAAATCTAAGTTACTGGAAGCGAACAAAACTGCAAACAATTATTGCTGTGAGAAACAACTCCTGCTGGGCAGTCTTAGGATGTCAACTCTAATTCTGCACTGAGGGCTAGTTCCATGGTGCCTGGGATAATTATTGAGAAGACAACTCTTTCCAGCATTTACTATTTTTAAGTATTTCTTTTTTCTTTCAGTGCTCTCTCTTTATTTCTCTACTCTTATTTTCCTGTGCCATTTCATTTTGATCTTTCTAAATTCACAGTTATTTGAACATATATGCTCAGAATAACTGACAAAGGATAGCGGCAAAAGAATATAAAGAAGTGTAAGACTTGGTCCCTGATCTTAAAGGATCTGTAGATTATTCAATGAAGGAAGAATGGAAGGAAAATAGAATAAACCGAGCTCTTGCAGTGACGTTGGCACTATATTAAGTATGAGAAGACTTAGGTAGTTTTACAGAGGTCATACATAATACTTGGTGGGCATTACTCATTGAATCCTCTCACCAACTCTGTAAAATACTTATCATATCCACATGTTGATTCTAGGTTAAGAAATTTGTCCATGGGTGCCTGAACCAAAAGTCATATTTCTTTTTACCACAATGTGCTGCCTTAGAGGAACAATTGAATACAATGGGATCAAGTGCATTGTGGGGTGGAGTAGGCTGTATTTATAACATGCATATGAGAGAGAGGTAAGATATCACAGGTGGTTGGAAAGATGGGTGTGAACTTCTTGAAGAAGTGGAGACTTGAGTCATTTTTTCATTCATTCTTTAATTAAATATTTATTAAGCATTGTATACCAAGCACAGTGTGTAGACCTGGCTTAGCTGCTGGTGATACAAATTTTAGAAAGAATCGATGCCTACAGAAACAAAAACTTCTTGAAATATGTATACAGTAGGTGATGACCATGTTTGATAATGTCTTTATTTTCCCAAGTTTTCTTGAAAAACATTAACTTGAATTTGTTGATTTAAGAGGAGCCTCTAAGATCTTTTAAAAATTCAATAAAAATCCCTGCTTTAGTTTTGGTTTCCACTTAAAATGAACATTTAGCACAATGTTTCCCAAATACAGCTGAGAGAAGTAATCACCTAGGCACATCTTAAAACTGTAGATTCCAGAAAAGTCTGGGAATCTATATTTTTAACAATAGCTCCAGGTTATTTTTATTATTAGCAAGTTTGGAAGTCACTAAGTTAGCCCAAAGCTATTTGAAATTTAGCCTTAGATTTCTTGATAATCTACCCAGGCTTGTACAATCCAAACTGGTTTGACACACAGCTGGAAGTGTCAGATCACTGGACCAGATGGACTTGAAATTGCCCTTAAGTTTTGATGGGAAAACAGCATTACAAACCAGATTTGTAAACAAAATTTAACATAATTAATATTTAATCCTATTAATAAAAAATAATAACCAAACTCAAATTTGTTCCATTTCTACATTCCTAAGACTAAGCTTTTGGGGCAAGAGAATCAGATGGGGGTAAGTAAAAAGACAGTGGCAGTATCATTCATTTTAATTTTATGCTTGGATACTTGAAGCAGATCAAATATGGAGGAGAGACAGAATCTGGTTTTTAGGAGAAGATCGTTGTCTTGTTTTCAGTTTTAATACAGTTTAAAAGCTGAATAACAGAGGGGTGAACAATAATTTTAGTGAAAAAGATTTTAGGTGCTTGAGAAGGATATTAAAAAAATTCTGTGTTATGTATAATACAATTGAAAAATACTTCTTCGTGGAGATTATGATAAACTTTTCTCAAAACCAGAGCTTTTCTTTTCTTTTCTTTCTTTTTTTTTCGATGAAGCAACTGAAGGCTGGTTTGTGGTATGGAAAAGAAAAGATACTCTAGCTTTCTAGTCCTTAGCAGTGAAAACTAATGTAATCTATTCCAGATATTAATTAATAGGTTTGGGTTTGTGTTGGTCCTGCAATTAACGTGCTGTGTGATTCTGGGCAATTTACCTAGCTTCTCTGCTTTTTAATTTCAATCTCTGTCAATGGGACATAACAACACATATTCCATGCATCATACAGATTATTGTGAGGCTTGAATGCCATAATGGGCATAAATACAAAGAGTTATTAAACTCATTGGATAATCACAAATTCTGTATATTTTATTTCAAAATGGTCTGAAAATCATTATTCTAAACTGTTTAAAAGGAGTATTTGGTTAGGGAATCTAATACAGGCAAGGGAAAGGCCCAATAAATTATTGAGATCTTACTGGTGCCCAGCTTCTCTCAGTGACACAGTAATAGTCCACCCTATCCTTTGTTTCCACATCACAGTACAAAAGAACAGTGGTGTGGGAGCCACTCTCATAAACTTTCCCAATCCCTGCTTGGCTTGTTTAGCAGCTCAATAGATACTGTCCTATCACTGCTGTCCATTTTCACCCCTTTCACGGGTCTGTAACTCAGGCAGTGGCTCGTGTTCCTTCTTAGTTTAAATGCTATTACTCACTTGGAATTCCAAATGGGAAAATGCTGGCAATGCAAAGGTTAATAGAAGCGCTGACACAACTCTAATTGCAGCAGCACAGACATATCTCTGTAATTGTAGCCCGCACTTATCTCGGTTTCTCATGCTCTTTCAGCCCATTGAGATCTGCCTCAAGCTGAAGATGAAAAGGGGGACTCTGGAGTCGCTTGATCGAGCAGAGTCTGATAGAGTTATCAGGCTTTTGCAGATAGAATGCCTACCACTGTTGGATACATTGTCATAATCAGTGTTTAGGCAAAACACCTGGACTTCTGCAAGGGCCACAGCCCCCTCCCCACCACAACACTACTGGTGCCTAGGCATTTGTATGACCGGGAGACAGATGAAACTGAAAGCGATAAAGGTACCAGTCTGAACTGGTTGTCAGATGCTTCACTGAATGTTTCCCATTAGGTCATTATTGAATATATGTTTATTTTCATACTTAGGAAGGCATTGGAAACATGCCCAACTCATCTATAGCAACTGACTACAGCTTTTAAATCCCAAACATGCTGATGCTTGTTGATTGTAATTGGCCATGCTACATGGTGATGACTTTGGGAGGGTGGAGATGCTAATTTTGCAACTTTGGGAATCTCGAGTCAGCTAATTTAATGAGGACCCAGACTCCTTACTGTCAAAAGAGACTCTCATGAAATTAACCATCACGATTGTCTCCTTAATGTTAGCATTGAACTTGCCTAGGTTGGGTACTTTTATGGTATGAATTAGACCAATGTTGCTGGGTTAATATGCATAGGTGGAAAGATTGGTACTGACTATCTTTATTTAAATTTTCAGAGTCTTTGTATATTTGGTTCTGTTTAAAGATTTTATGGAGGTAAAATGTACGTGAAATTATATATTCTCTCTCTTTTATTATCATTCTATTTATTTATCTGGTTTGTTTAGGCTAGTTATAGGTTCCCCATATGACACTGCTGTGTATATGATTATAGATATTTGTGCTCGATATTTTTACCCTGATCCTGGGTAGATCATGGAGCTAACATTTTTCAGGTGAAAATATGTACATAGAAAGACACTTCTGCAACTTTGTATTGATTTAAAAGGTAAAGGCCTTTGTCAGCTTTCACAGACTAATGTCTAATGCACAGGTTTGCTTTTGACACCTCCAGTTACCCACCGGAGAACTTTTACTTCCTCTCCCTGAAGAATCCAATGCACTCAAGATCTACATTTTTCTTTCATTTGATTCAATAATTTATTTACACTGATGATTTAGTAAGTTACCCATTTTCAGTGGCATTTTTGTTTAAAAAGGGGTACGTGGTGAGGAAATAGTTCATCTTAACATCAAAGAATCACTAAAAATGACAGGCAGCAATGATTGGTGGCAAGGACACTTTCAGGGAAAAGATCTTCTGCAGTTATCTTCACTCCTGTAATCAACTTTGGTAAAAAGGCCCAGACTCTGGGATGTGATTGTGACAACCTGAGTCATAAGAATGAGTGGGTGTGTGAATGTGTGGGTTTGTGTCCTGGGGGAGATGAAACACAGGCAGAAGAAATACCTACTGAAAATTAAAGGAGCCCTACAAAACGTCTTGAGGAATGACATAAAGGGAAGGAACATGTTGAATAAATAACTATATGCACAAATGGCAAACCTGGAGCTCAGCTGTAGTATTTTCACATGGCTAATGATAGCAGTAACACTAATAACAATAAGCCAGCATTTATTAAGCATCTACTCTGTGCTGAAACTGTGCTAAGTGCTTTATTGTATTTGTTCCTAGAATTCTTGCAACTACTTTATGAAGTAGATATAGTCTTTATCTTCATTTTAGATGGTAAACCTGAGGCACGAGAAATCTAAATAAATCATTGGACATAGTAAGTTGTTAGAATTAGATCAAATCCAGGTGATTCTAATTCCAAAACCTAGTTTGTTTGTTTGTTTTAAGTTCATAAAATTCTTACAACTACTCTATAAAGTAGGTATAGTTTTTATCTTCATTTTAGATGGTAAAACTGAGGCACGAGAAATCTAAATAAATCATTGGACATAGTAAGTTGCTAGAATTGGATCAAATCCAGGTGATTCTAATTCGAAAACCTAGTTTTTTGTTTTGTTTTGTTTTGTTTTTTTGAGACAGAGTCTTTCTCTGTCACCCAGGCTGGAGTGGAATGCAGTGCTACGATCTCCACTCACTGCAACCTCGGCCTTCTGGGTTCAAGCAATTCTCCTGCCTCAGCCTCCCGAGTAGCTGGGACTACAGGTGCTCACCATAACAGCGGCAAATTTTTGTATTTTAGTAGAGAGAGGTTTCACCATGTTGGCTAGGCTGGTCTGGAACTCCTGACCTCCGGTGATCTGCCCGCCTTTGCCTCCCAAAGTGCTGGAATTACAAGCATGAGCCACTGCGCCAGGCCCAAAACCTAGATTCTTAACCAATGTACTATGCTACTTCCAACAAAGTCATTTCAGAGTCTTTTTTTTTTGTTGTTCTCAGAGAATTTTATAGGTCAGCTCAGGTCAAGGAAGGGAAAATGGCTGTTAAGACACAAAATACATGTATCCTACTATGAATTACTTTACCTCTTTTAAACATCTACTCATTGTCAGGATCAGATTAGACAAAGAGAAGAAAGTCATTTTTAAGATCTATAAATAACAATTTTAGAGAAAGCACAGAATGAAATGAGTGAAAAGTCCTTCCTGATCTCTATATTTTTATAGCAAAGACCATTATATGTGTTCTATTTTCATCAGGAAGATTATATGCTTATTTGGACTTTATATGTAAACTGATTTTTAAGAGTAACATTCTGAAGTTGTGAGGCTCTCCTAGGAAGTGGCTTCATCTTTCTCCTTGTTGAATTTCAGCTCTAGCACAGGATTGGCCTTTTGAGAGAGTAGAGGGTGACTGACTCTCCAACATGAGGAAATGAGGTAAAATAAAGTGAGATACTGGCATTAGATGCCTGGATTCAGTTACCAGCTCTGCCTTTCCCATCTGTGTGGGACCTTGGGCAAATCAAATCATTTAAGCTCTCTAATGCAGTGATTCTGACACTTTAGTATGCACCAGAATCGCCCAGGCTTCTTGCTGAAACACGATGTGCTGGGCTCCACCCCAGAGTCTCTGAATCAATAGGTCTGAAATGGGCCCAAGCATCTGCCTGACACGTTTCCAGGTGATGCTAATGCTATCAGTCCAGGGCTACACTTCGAGAAACATCATTCAGAGTCTCATGTTTGCATCTTTAAAAGGGGATAATAGTATCTACCTCGTTAGGCTGTTGTAAGGTTTGGAGACAGAATCTCAAGCTGACTTTCTCACCTGTGCGTGTACACCCCACACTAGAACTCTACGTTCGTTTAGTGCTTAAAGTCCACTATTCAGACCCTCCATTTGGATTGTTAAAGGGACATTGGTGATTCCAGAGTTTCTGGAAAGTGTCAGTTAAAACTTAACAGCTACCAGATGTGTGGAGTTAACTTGCAAAAGTTACACGTATCTGAGAAAGAGGGAAAACAGGAGCAGAGATCTGTGCTTATGCAGCATAGAAGAAAATGTCTGAAGAAGACCTTCTTCCCATTCTGCATAACATTCATGAAGGTCTCTACTGATTTTCAGTATTTTCTAAATGCAAACTTGAGAACCAAATTAACTCATTAATTTATTTAGCACATATTTACTGTGCCTTAAAAAAATCCTTGTGCTATGAACTCCTACAATACCACGCGAGGATAAGAAAAATATAATTCCTAGCCTCAAGAAAGTTTATTAAAAGTCCTTTGAATCTCTGTTTCTAGATTAAATTCTGGGTCTTCATCTATAATTTGAATATATTTGTTATTTTACAAGACTTACTGATCTAAATCAATCTACATATACTGAATACCACATTATTCTCTCTGACCTTTATTAAGTTTAGTGGATAGCACATGAGAAATACCACAGACTCTGAATTCAAAGAATTAAGAGTTTATTAACCAACACATATTTAAATATTATATACTATCAGCACTAATACCACATATATTTGCTAAATATTAAGGAGTGTTCAAAGAAGGAAACCTAAAGGAAGATTTCCTTGTGATTGAAAGTGCTTTCATTAGGTGGACCCATCACTATATTTCAGAGACAATTTGAGATTCAGTCATTAATACTATGACTTTTAACTTTAATCCAAAGTGAGACCCTAATGGAAATCTAAAACTTGCTGAAATACATGGCAAAGAGAAATCTGTTTGATGTTTTCCCTTATAAGTACTATTTTACACTTCCATTTTCATTTCTTGGGTTCTGGAAATTCCAACTCATCCAAACCTTTACTGACAATATATATGAGACTCTCTAAGTTTATTTATTGACTCGGAAGTTTTTATTTTATTTTATTTTGTTTTTTTGAGATGGAGTTTCACTCTTGTTGCCCAGGCTGGAGTGCAATGGTGCTATCTCAGCTCACCGTAACCTCTGCCTCCTGGGTTCAAGTGATTCTCCTGCCTCAGCCTCCTGAGTAGCTGGGATTACAGTCCCTGCCACCACGCCCGGATAATTTTGTATATTTAGTAGAGATGAGGTTTCTCCATATTTGTCAGGCTGGTCTCGAACTCCCTACCTCAAGTGATCTGCCCACCTCGGCCTCCCAAAGTGCTAGGATTGCAAGCGTGAGCCACCATACCCGGCCAACTCTGAATTTTTAAAGTGATTCTACCCAAAGTTGGAGAAAACCTTTACCTGTAACTATATCTACATACAAGAGAAAATGAATGCACAAAGCTTACTGTAGAGTTTGACATTGATCATAAAGTCCCCTTGGTAATCTCTGGATTTTTAATAAAATGTAGTATCCTTCAAAGTCAAATATGATATTGTTGACATAAATGTATCAACATATTCTTGCAATAGATAGCACATAATATCTACTATGTTTTAGAAGTCACAAGAATGGTTTGGTACTGATTTTTGCACATATTCTATCTTGGTCCCACTTGAATTGAAAGGTTCTTATTTTCAAATTTTCAATTATAACTAAGGAGATAGGAAGAAGTCACAGAACAGATCTTCTGTCCTAAGTCCAGCCATTTTTGTTGTCAGTTATTGGGCTGTTGGTTGGAAAATTTAAGCCTGTAAAGGGAAAGGGGTGGAGGTGAGTCAAAAGAGGCTAGGATATTTTTCACATCTGAAACTCTATGACCCTCCTTATGGCTGGTTAAAAGAATGGTAGCTAAAGGAAAAGAAATACCATTTCTGTTGAAAGTCTGAAAAGTCATTCTGAGTTTACTTAGTCATCAGTGCTTCATTCACATTAGCTTTTGTTTGTTTGTGTATTTGTCTGTTTTCACACTGCTATAAAGACATACTCAGGACTGGGTAAATTATAAAGCAAAGAGGTTTAATTGACTCACAGTTTTGCATGACTGGGGAGACCTCAGGAAATATGATCATAGTGGAAGGGAAAGCAGGCACGTCTTACATGGTGGCAGGTGAGAGACAGCCAGCAAGAATAGGGAAAACTGCCTAATAAAACCATCAGATCTTGTAAGAACTCTTTCACTATCACAAGAACAGCAGGTGGAAAATCACCCCCATGATCCAATTATCTCCTGCCCTCTACACGTGGAGGTTACAATTCAAGATGAGATTTGAGTAGGGACATGAGAGCCAAACCATATCATTTGCTTTGGTTTGTTTGTTTTTTGGTTCCTTTTGGGAATCATATTTACATGTGAGATTAAACAGAGTCAGGTTATGCTTGCAGTGCTTAAAGTTCTTACTTTGACAGCAGCTCAGCCTCTGCTACGTTAGATGGGAGCCAGGAAGGACAGGAATAAAGAGGATATCCAAGGTTGGGTGGCTTTCTTTGTAAGTGTTCTTAGAGTATAAGGGGTGAATATGATAACCAAACATCCTTGGGGGAAATAGAGATATAAGAAAGGGTCACAAATTGTGAGGGAAAACTTTGAACTTTAACCATTTGATAGTTATGCCTAGAGATGATCCTGTTTTCTATTTGTAACTTTTCCAATTAAGTAATAGATAAAACCTGCAAACTTGAGGTCACACATTTTTTTAAACTTGAGAGCTTTTAACGTATTTTAAAGATTTCACTGTAAAATTATTTTATAAATTGCCACTCAATTAGCATTTGACTTATTTAATTAATACAACAAAGGAAGAAAAGAAAGCCAATATATCATCTCAGATTCTTATGTAGTTTTTTGAAAGGTCAAAACAGACCTCTTTATTTCTGGGTAATCTAATTTAAAAATCAGTAATTAAGAGTTGATATTTTAAAGAATAAGTTAAAGCATTAAGTTAAATTATCTCTATTTTCAGATGGTATGATTATGTGACAAAAAAATCAATAAACTATGTAAAAATTACTATAATCAATAGTGTAATAAAATTGCAGCATTAAAACTGACATACAAAATTGAATAAACATATATATATATAGAGAGAGATTATTTGAAATAATAATAAAATTAAAGACCCAATTTGTGCTTAAAAACAAACACACAGACACACTTATACATAAGCTCAACATGAAATGTCTACAGCCTTCGTAAAGAAAACTATAACACACACTATTGGAAGATCCAAAGGTACAGTTGAACAATCAGAAAAGATAAGTTTTGGACAGTAAAATTTGACATAACACAGATATCAGTTATTTCTAAGTTAATTAATACATTTAATATACTCCGAATAAAAATGCCACCAGTTTTTTTTTTTTTTTTTTTTTTTTTTTTTTTCCTGGAACTAGAAAAGTTGTCTATAAAGTTGATTTGGGAAAAAAAAAGAAGCAAGAATAGACATAAGAACCTTTAAAAAAATCCATAAAAAAGGTAGACTAATCCTGAAATGTATTAAAATATCCTATGAAACCTATAAATTAAAATAATATAACATTATAGCAAAGGTTGAAAGAAAAACTAGACCCAAATACATATGCAAATATAGTGTAAAATAATCTTAGTGGGGGAAAGAACTTATTTAAATAAATTAGTGTTGGCATAAGTAGGTGGCAATAGAGAGAGAGAAAATTGGTCTTATTCTCCTTACTGCATACTAGGACAAATTCCAAATGTGCCAGAGAGTTGAGTTAAATCAAAGAAGTACTGAAACAAATCATGGGTGCAACCCTATATCCTAGGCATAAGAGAAACTCTCATAACTATAACTCAAAACACAAGAGTGGTAAGGAAAAATATTAATAATTTGACAGCATAAAAATTCAAGATAATAACATCAAAAAACTTTTCATGGCAAAAACAAGGAAACACTATGAAAGTGAAAATGACAAAATGAGGAAAGTATTTGCAATGTATATCAAAGACAAAGTTTAATAGTATGAGTATACAAAGAGTTTATAACAATAGAGAAGAAAAACATTCTATAAATCCTATAGAAAAATGGCAAGAGATTTAAGTAAAGATAGAAAAAAATAAAAATGGCTCTTAACTATTTACAGAGGTATTCAGCATCATTGGTAAAGGGTTCAGCAATTTAAAGCTACACTTAGATCTCTTTTCTCGTTTGGGAGATTGGCCAAAATTCAAAAGTTTGACAGCATCCCTGCTAGCTGGATGAGGCATGCTCATACATTGTTGGTTGGAATGAAGAAATGTACAATTTCAAGCAGAGGGCAAGTGGGCAATATCTATTAGTTGGCACAGAAATCTTACTTTTAGGAACCTATTTTGAATAAAGTGGAGGGAAAAACAAGATGACATTTGCACAGACTACTCATTGCAGCAAAAGGCTCAGAAAACCCCAAGTGCCCATCGTAAGAGGACTGGTTGAATGCTATGTTACAACCACATGATGGAGTAATATGTAGTGGTAAAGAGAAGTTGGAAAGATTATTATATACTACTATGAAGTCATCTCTGGAACTAATAGATTAAAGGAGAGACTTGAGAGACATAGCCACCCATTGCAGTGTATCGATCTTATTTGTGAGTTGACAAACTTTTTCTGCAAAGAGCCAGATGGGTAAATATTTTAGGCTTTCTGGGTTGGTCCTACAGTTTCTGTCAGAACTACTCATTTCTGCCCTTATAAGGCAAAAACAACCATGGATAGCCGAATGAACTGCATTCCAAGACATCTGTACTTAACAAAAATGGGAGACAGTCAGATTTGGCCTGAAGGCTACAGTTTGCAGGTACCTGTCAAACTGTATTCAAAAAGTATCTAAAATGACTTGAACACTGATTGGATGGAAGAACAGGGACAGGATAATGACAGTTAACTCTTCTATTTGGAAAGGAGAACAATGAGATGCACAGAGCAGTTACTGGTCCATAGATATTCTGAAATCCTATTAAGCAAGATTCTTCTACTGGGTGGGGCACACGGGGGTGGGGGCGGATTGTTCAAGTTCACAGCCTAGTTGCCTAGACTCTGTTCTTGTAAGTAGATTTTCAGTCCATTGTATTCTATGACTTTTAGCCCCATTTTCTGGGAATTCCTATGTTTTTCATGATTATCTTTGGCCACATTTGAAAATCCTCTCCTTGCCCTCCCCTCACCCTCAGCAGCTTCTGAGCCTGCTTCCTTTCTGTGTTGAATTGTCTACTGTTGACTTAGCACCTGGGCTCCTGTCTAAAATTAGGAACTACATTTCTCAGAATTTTCTCTGTATGGTTGTGAGATGGAGTTGGTCCATTAAAAGAAATTTTATGAGATTGGAAGGTAGATAAGAGTAGAGGACATCATTCTTGGGAGGTTATGGTCATCAGGCATCATCTGCAGAGGTGCCTGGTGAGTCTCTGGTTGTAATTCTACTGCTCCAGCTCATCTTGATGGCTGGCCACGATGACCAACAGCTGCCTCAAGCCCACCTGAGCTTGGCTTGTGGATCCACTGAGGCTTACACAAGACTCTCCCTGAGCTCCTTCTTTGCCAGGTTCTCCAGTTTCTCTTTGGCAGTATCACACTGCTCCCATGCCAGCCCATCAAGATAAAATCGTTAGTAACAGTTTCTCAACTTCTATGTCCAATCCCTTTACTTTCCCAACTCCACTAATGTTTGCATAAACTCTAATTCCCATATTAAATCCATTATTCCTTTTTTGTTGTTGTTGTTGTTGTTTCTCTGTACTTCAATGGATGCTCTCCTTATTCCTTGTAATACATATAGTGGCTCTGGTTTCCTGACTTAACCTCAAATGATATACTACTCACAGAAAGTTCAGGACCAAGACTTACTTTATGTCTCAGTCATTCTTATTTAGTCCAGACTGGATGATCTTTTGAGTACAACTCTCTCAAAAACTTACATGACCTTTTTCTATTTTACTTTATTTAGTTCCCGTACCAATACCTACATCAAGAATTCTTCTTGATACATGCTCCTTGTCCTAATATTAATTCTGGACATTGTAAGCCGATGAGATTTTCACAGAAGACACATCCTTGGTATGTTCTCCCTCTGCCGTTTGTCTAACTGAAAGGATATTTGTTGATTTCTTAATTGGTTCAGAAGTTTCACAATAGGTTTTATGGTCACATGCTTGATTTTTTCTTTCCCATGAAACTTCTTTTCATATTGGCCTTTGTCACCCAAAGCTTTCTCTTTGGGTTTAATGTTTTACCAGTTGGAGATGAAAAAACAGTTGCATCCTTCAAAACTGAAAGGCCCACAAATTTCTGTGCTCTCTTTATTTCCTTTGACTCTTATTTACAAGCCATCAGACCTTTTCTGAGTTCATTTCTTTGCAGTACCTTACCAAATGCAGCCAATAGCAACAAAAGCATGGTCCTAACATTATGTCTCTCAATCTCTCCACTTAAAGCCATAAGCTCATTTGGTACATTATCTTTCTTCCTGGTTATTCCAATTTGCCACTACGTGGTAAGGGTAATGTCTTTCCACTGTAAACAAGTTTCCTGGTTATCCACTGTCCAGCAGTGAAGCTAATGCCATGTATTTCAGGTTTTGTGTTATGATAACACTCGTTTTGGGGATCAATTTCTATACCAGTAAGTTTAGGCTGTAGAGTATAAGTTTAGGCTGTAGAGTGTTAAGCCAGATCTTAGTTGCTTACAAAGACAAGGATTCATTTCTCATTCACATTACAGCTGGCTTATCAAAGGTCAGCTGAAACTTTGTTCTACATCTCTGCTTGTGATCAAGGTTGAGGAAGCAGTATCAATGGGAAATGTGTATAGCCTCATCATAGAGAGAACAGAGCATGGCATAACCATACAGTGGTACCCAAATCTTCTTCTTCCAGTGGCCCAGGTCATTTCCAAGTGTATTTCATTGATTAAAAAAGTCCTGGGTTCACCATGACAGGGACACACAATCCTCCTGCAGGGAGGTATACCTCAAGATATATATGCCTAAAGTCAGCAGGGCAGGGTTGTATAATGCATTCACAGGGAGGTCACTTCTGGTCAGATAACTATGCCTGATACTCCATAAGGTGAAAGTGTAACCTCCCAAGTGTAGGGGCAGATAATATTTTGACTAACAACACAATCAATTTTATTTCAACATGTTTCATAAGCAACTTGATAACAGAGTCAGTTTTATGCCTGTGCTCTAACTATATTTGAACTGACCTACTGGAACCCAAATTCCATGATGCCAGAGTCTACCGTTTGTCCAATTAAAAACATGCTTCCTATGATTAAATATTAATTAAATTGAAAAAATGTATATATGTGTCTTTTGAAAACAATAGTTCATTCGAGGAATTCTATTATTAGTAACTCCAGCTTAGTGATTAAAATGTTAATATTAAATTTTTTTCTGAAAAATATTTGTCTACAGAATATAACAGGAAACTGACTTTCAAAACAAATTTTCTGGTCATTATTTGAAAAAGAAAATTTCAAAATTCAAGATATGCAATTACCTGAAGGTGTAGACTTAGAAATTTAACATTTAAAAACATTTTCTTCATTCTCTAATTATATTTCATAACTGTACAAATTCTTGGCTATTCTACTATTACTTGTGGATTTGCTTAAAAGAAAGCTCTTTAGTATTTAGTCAAACAATAGATAAAACTTTTAGCATGAAACATTATTTTATGGTAGAATCAACAAATCAGCAAGCTGAACTATTAATATATTCTCTTATTTACTGAAACATTTGTTTGGTATTTGTCATTTTTGTATAAGGCAATACACTAATTTGTGATGAGCTTTTAATTATATATTATTTGTAAAATTTATTTTTCCTATGTAGCAAATTTTAAAATAACCAGAGTAAGCCATAAAAATAAGCCTATGTCAAAAGTTGAAGGTCAAATTAGTATGATCTAGTAGAAAGAATTGTGCCTTTGAGTGAAGTAGATTGAATAACTGATGCAAAGTTTTCCTTAGCTCTGGTAAAAAGAACTGTGCCTTTGAGTGAAGTAGATTGAATAACTGATGCAAAGTTTGCCTTAACTCTGGTAAAAAGAACTGTGCCTTTGAGTGAAGTTGATTGAATAACTGATGCAAAGTTTTCCTTAGCTCTGGTAAAACAATCAATTCATTCCTTTGCTATGGCTTCATTTTAGCCAGAGTGTGCTTCCTGCCTCCTTGACTTGGGTTTGGCCACATTACTTGCTTAAGCCAAAGGGAAATTAGCAAATATAATGTAATCAGAGTCTTGAAAATTTTTATGAGTGGTTGGGCTTGCTTCCCTCTGCACTGTGCTTCTGCAGTGCCAGGAGAAGGTTATGCTCTAGGTGCCTCTAGCATGAGTTCCAGTATGAGATGTGCAAGAGGAGCTGCCCCAGCCCAGTCTCAGGTACTTGAACCCAAAATATATGCACTTTATTGAATGCCACTGAGTTTTTGTGGTTGTATGTCATATGGTAAGAGCTAACTGACACGAGAACTGGAGACCTAATTTAGTCTCATCTCTGCCTAGGTACATGATGATGTTGACAGGATCCCCAGCCCTTCTATGTCCAGTCTCTCAATCTACTACTTGAGGATAATAACACCTCTATCATAGCCTGGCTTTGAGAATAAATTAAGACAATACTATAGATGTGAAAGTGCTTTGAATAACTGTAAGATGTTCCTAAAAGTCCTAAAAGATATTTGGTTTTGAGGAGGGTGAGAGAGAGAGAGAATCAAAGAGAGAGAGAGAGAGACAGAAATTATATGACCCAACTCTAGGTCATAAAAGAGATGGCCTACATTTGTTGTTTGGCCTAACAAGCTGGGAGAAGTTGAATAATAATCTGTGATCCATCACTGAAAAATGCTTCCTTACAAAACATTGTTACTCAGACTTATTTGATGAGAATCCTTTCAGGTGTTCGTTAAAAAGGGGAGGGGAGAAGAGGGGAAAAAAGGAAAAAAAAATGATACACAAACTTCTCTCTCCTAGATATTTTGATACAGGAAATATGGATATGGGTTGGGATGTAGAAATTTGTGTGTTAGGAAGTGGCCCATGTGACCTTTTAGGATTAGGTGGATTTGGGAAATATTATGCACATAAAGTATCCTGTAAATAAAAAAATAAAAATGCAGATGATTATGAATAAACTAATGTTTGATTAAAAGATGATCAGATTCTAACATTTGAAAACAGAAAAAAACACCTCTGATTATTAAAAGACTTAGGAAGATAAAAAAGTTACTAGCATAATATTACGGTAGATTGTGGTACTAAAAACTCCTAATAATTCTTTTAATTTGTTTTTACTTTTTCAAAAATAATCTTGACATCAGAGAATGTATATGAACACTAAAAACTAGAAATGGTATTAATGAAGTGGCAGAGTTTTATCTGACTTATTGCAGACCTCCCTTTACATTTGTGAAGTCTGCAGCAAGGTAAAAAAATGGAGACCTGCATGCCATATGTCTAATATTTAAATGTGATAAATCATACTAAAAGCTATTACATAACATATATTTTATCTTCCAATTGTTTCTGATATAACTTTTATGGCATGTATAAAACCAAATTAAAAGATATGTGAATTACATCTATGGTTTTTACATAACTAAAAATTGGTAAAATACCAAAGACATCTGAATTTAAGTATCAAGATATCCGAATCTTGTGTTAGTTTAAAAAGTATTAAATGAAGATATACATAAATCTTATATATTTATCTCATAAAATTTAAGTTTATTTTCTCAATTTCAACAAAATAAATTATGTTGTCATGATGAAATTTTTTCATAATCAAGGGTATCATATAATGACCTAAAGGAATAAAAAGTAAAATTAAATAATTACTCAAAGCATATAAAACTTAAATATGTTTTTGTTTAAAAATGTATATTAAGTAAAAAAGTCTATATTAAATATAAAAATAAGAAATAAAATTATTTTCATGTTTTCAAAAACTTGTCTTTTAAAATATTCAAGATATGCACTAAAGCTTATAAGCAGAAGATCAATTAAAAGTAAGGAAATCAAAATATCCACTAAAATTAAGATTGATGATTAATTTTTGAAAATTTAATTACATCTTACTAAAAATTTTTATAAAAATAAAATTATTTGCAAATATAACATTCAATGTTTATTTAATTGCCAATATAAAAGAAGTTATATCTAGACCAACATATATATATGTTTTTAAAAGTAATATCAACTATTTATTATTTCAACATGTTCCTCATCTGCAGTGTGTGATTTTTATAAATTTTTATGCAAACCATGAGCACTACTAGATTCATGAAATGAAACAGGAAGAAAAAAATACTGGGAAATAATGTTTTGGGCAGGAATCTATTGCATTTATGCTGAGAATATTTTAGCAAGTAAATTAATTTGTCTGTTATCTAAGTACTTCTACCACTTGATTCCTGACTGCACTGGTGTCTTTGTTTTGTGGTGCTAAAACAGAATATTACAGACAGGGTAATTTATTTAATAAAGAACAGCAATTTATACTCTCACAGTGCTGGAGGCTGGGAAATCTAAGATCAAGGTGCTAGCATCTGGTTAAGGCTTTCTTGCTGTGTCCCCACATGGCAGATGAGCAGAAGAAAGTGAACCTACTCCCTCAAACCCTTTTTATAGTGGCACTAATCAATTCACATTCCAAAAGGCCCCGTTTCCCAACACTTTTGCTTTGGAGATTGTTTCCAATACATGAACTTTGGAGGAACACATTCAGTCCACAGCAACTGGGAGTCAGCTTCTGACTCCGATACTGGAATTAGTGCAGTCTTCATACATTCACCACATAAGGGCACAGTTGATTTTGTAGGGCAAGAGGTGTGGAATAGCAATTACCTGGAAACTGAACAGTACAGGGTTCTAGTGACATGATGCCAGCATCAAGGACAGGGTCTTGAGTGGCAGAGGCACATATGTGCTTTTTAATAGATATGCTTGTGTGTGTGTGTGTATGTATATTTGTATGTGTGTGTATGTGTGTGTATGTGTGTGTCTGTGTGTGTGTGTGTGTGTGTGAGAGAGAGAGAGAGAGAGAGAGTTAGGAATTTGTGAAGCCCCCTAAAGTATGAAACCCAGGAAGAAGCCTGAACTCTTTGAGGGTGTGTGTGAAATGGCAAGGTTGTTGATAACATTAGTGCCCATTTTGAAGGAGCAAGATGGTGAGTTGTGACTAGCAAATGTTTAGCATGCCAGGGTTAACTGGCCTGAACCATCACTTACATCTTTGAGTCTCAAAAAATGTGTACAATTTAAAGGGCTCCCCTTTCCTTTCCTTAACTAGCAACCACCCCTACTCTGAGGTGCACAGTTCCACATTGCTTTATGCCCTGTAGTGCCTTCTGTGATTATTCCAGGCTTACCAATGTCTATTTGAACTTAAATCTAATTACTGAAAAAACTCGCTGAAACTGGGAGACCTAACAAAATGTTTTTGTATTAGGCCTTGAAGTCCTAGGGATTGGTTTAAATTCATTATGGATTAGAGATGGGAAGGAAGCACCTTTTTTTCTGGAGAAGATTTCCACAGCATATGGCAGATTTTGTTTCTTGGCCTAGATAGATTCTTATTACTTAATTCTGCTGATCCTTCTGATAGTTTTAATGGAGCCATAACCCACTTGGCTAGATTTTAAGCATTATCTGCCTTTCCAAGTGAGCTTATAATGTTAAGGACAGTCCCGGAACACCCCAGATCAAATACACCAAAGGAAAAGAAAAAGAGACTTGGGGGATACTTTCACACTGCAAGATGATGACATATACCCCCGGTTAATCAAATTCTAGCTAATCATAAATACCAAGGTGATTTGAACAAATGAATTGCTTCAGCATACTGAAACTCTGATTTAAATTCTCAGGGCTCCATAATTTCAAAATCAATAAACACTTATTATTGTTTCTATTTGTACTGCTGAATAAATCACTGTGTAATTTTACCTCTTAATTCTTAAATGTGTAATATAAAAGTATTGATTTTAATAGTTTTTGTACTACTAAAAGGGTATGTAATTCATATATACACAACTCTTTGGCATGGTGCCTTAGGCAGTGAAATTGTTGCTGTAAATAATGTGTAAAAACCTTTTATTAAAAATATTTTATTGAGGCATAACCATCATAAAGAAGTGTGTACAAATTATAAGTTTACAACTTGCTGGGTTTTTGCAAAGTGAATACACCTGTATTGCCTGTCTCTGGACTAAGAAATAGAATATACCAGCATCCTAGGCACTAGCCACTGAAAAAAGATAACCATAATCTGACTTCTAACATCATTGATTAGTTTTGCAAAGTATTGAACTTTACATAAGTTGACAGCCACAGTAGAAACATCTTTGTTCCTGCTTTAAAAAAACAAACACCCAATATTATGTTTACACAATCATCCATGTACTTTGAGTTTAACAATAATTTGTTCATTCTCGTTGCTATTTAATGTGCCTCTGTATGAATGTGCCACAGTGTTTGTATCCATTGTTCTGTTGATGAACATTTGTTTCCAGGTTCTGGCTATGATGAATAATGGTGCTATAAACATTCTTATACATGTCTATTGATGTACACACATATACATGCATTGGTGTGAGCTACTGGATCATAAATTATGCCTGTGTTCAGCTTTAGTTCATCATGCTGAGCTAGTTCCTAAAATAATTGCATCAGCTTACACTTATAATAGCAATGCCTACTGGTTTACTTCCTCACCCACTTTGCCAACACTTGTTTTCTTCCATCTTTTTCATTTCAGCTCTTCTAGCAGGTGTGAAGTGGTATCTCACTGTGGCTAATTGGCATTATTTCTCTGGTGACTATGGATGTCATGCACATTTTCGTAAGTTTAATGGCCATCTAGATATCCCCTTCTGTGAAGAACCTGCTGAAGTCCTTGTGCATATTTCTATTAGAATGTGTCCTTTTTTAAATAAAAAATTGATCTGTACATTTACAAATATTTGGATTTTTGTCTTTTATGTATAATTCAAATATTTTATCCCATCTTAATGGCCTTTTTAAATTACATTTTTTTGATAAACAGAAATTCTTAATTTTAATATAGTGTAATATATTCACTTTTATTTTATTAGTACTTTTTTTTGTCCTGTTTACGAAATCAGGCCAAGTGCGGTGGTTCACACCTGTAATCCCAGTACTTTGGGAGGCCGAGGCAGGTGGATCACGAGGTGAAGAGATCAAGACCATCCTGTCCAACATGGTGAAACCCCATCTCTACTAAAAATACAAAAATTAGCTGGGTGTGGTGGCACGTGCCTGTAGTCCCAACTACTCAGGCGGCTGAGGCAGGAGAATCTCTTGAACCTGGGACGCAGAGGTTGTAGTGAGCTGAGATCGCACCACTGCACTCCAGCCTGGTGACAGAGCAAGACTGTGTCTCAAAAAAAAAAATAACAAGAACAAAAAAACAACAAGACATCTTTGGATTTTCCAATATATTTCTAGAAGTATGTGTGAGATAACTTTACTTAAAATATTTTTTTCTTATTAAGTACAGGAAAAGGATGCTGTTGAATATTATTAATATCTTACATTTCTGTCTTATTTAAAGCAGTTGAAATTAATGTATGTGTTTACATTATTATATAAATATTTCTTGAAATGGTGCCTGAATAAGAACAGGGATGGTGAACTCAAGTAGCTTCATATCTAAGAGAATAAGTATATGTAAATAAGCATGCAAATAAAAAGAAATAATTGCCACAAACGGTGCAGATAAGGGAACATGGGATTTTTTTTTCTTTCTCTTTTTGGGTGGGTGACAGGAAAGTCTGCATGAAAGAGATGAAATTTTAATCAAGCCCTGAAGTATAGATAGAATTGGGCCTTGAGATAAAATGAAGGTGTTTTGGAGAGTGAAAATAGAATAAACAAATGATCAGAATTGAAACGGTGTGGTATACATGTAAACATAGAGGTAATTTAACCAGATAGTTCATATAAAATATGACTAAAAAATTACTGTCCTTAATTATTGAAAAGCAAAAACAAGAGGAAATAGAGTCTAGATGCATTGCATGTCATTTTTTACAAAGTGGTTATATTAACACTTTTTAGTTGTATTAACAGAAACCAAATCTAGCCAGTTTATACCTAAAGCGCCTCAGGGAAAGTGGTTATTTCATGGAATCTAAGGGTAGGGAAGCAGATGGAATTCAGAACTAAAGGCTGGAGTTCCGTAGTGACCCAAGTAGTCTTCTCTCTACCGATTTATCTCCCTCTCAGGGCATGTCTGTTTTATTCTGCTCCTTTGCTATAGAATGGCTTCTTTGCTTCTCAGGCAAGATATTAGAAAATAGCTTCTAAAAGCTCTCCCCTAGTCAATATATCAGACAGATGTATCTGGAATCTGAAATTCCCTGGGAAAGGGGCTCATTGACTCAGTTTCAGTCAAGGGCCCATTCCTGGTCCAATCAACTATAACAGGGCAGGGAATGGGAGGTATGTAGTAGGAGGCACCATATTTACTAATGTGATTTCTGGGAAACTCACCATTATAACCAAAGGGATCTGGAGGCCAAGGAGGAAGTTTTTTCTCAGAAAAGGGGAAAGTGGATTGTATAATCAATAGAAGAGGGGTCATCTTAGAAAGCTATGATGATAGCTATTATTTATTAAGGATATACAGCAGTCTTTTTTTAAAAAAATGTTTTTATTTTAAAATGATTATATATTTACAGAAGAATTGTGCAGATGAGAGAATGCCTGAATAGCTTTCATCCAACTTCCCCTAACATTAGTCTTTTATGTAACCATGATATATTTACTAAAACTAAGACTTAACATTGGCATACAGTTTATATTATATAAACTGCAGACTTTATTCAGGTTTCACAAGTTTTTCTACCGATGTCTTTTTTTCTGCTCCAGAATTAAATACAGGATATTAGATATTGCATTAGTCATCGTGACATCACAGTCTCCTCTAATCAGTCTCTCTTTGTTCCTTATTACTTCGACAATTTTGAAGAGTACTGGTCAGGTGTTTGTAGAGGGTCCCTGAACTTGGGGTTTTCTAATGTTTTCTCATTATTTGACTGAGGTTCTGGGCAAGAAGAATATCATGAAGGTGAAACATTCCCTGATAGCATCATATCATGTTATCAGAGGTATGTGATATCAACATGACTACTACCAGTGATATAAGCTTTCTTCACTGAAAACTTACGAGGAATTTGTGAACAAATGTTAAAAACATCACAGTAATTGATAAATATTTTGAGCATAATACTTTAAGGCTAAGAAAATATACTCTTTCATTATAAAGATATATATAGATATGTAAAGAGTATATATATATCTATATGAAGAGTATATAAATATAAATATACTCTTTCCTTATAAAGATCCGCCCACAAATTTGCTAAAATGCTATTCATGAATGCTATTCATCTATGGATCCTGCCTACAGCCATCACAGGTTGAGTATCCCAAATATAAAATTCCAAAATCCAAAACTTTTTGAGCACTGACAATGCTAAAACAAAATGCTCATTGGAGCATGCTGAATTTTGACTTTTCAGATTTCGGATGCTCAACCAGTAAATAAAATAAAAATATTCCAAAATCAAAAAAATTCTGAAATACTTTTGGCTCCTAGCATTTCAGATAAGGGATACCCAGCCTGTATCACAGTATGTAATGGTGATATTATTTTTCCTTAATTTCCTTTCTGTTTCTTTAAAATTCTTTTCTAAAGAATATTCATTTATTTTTCCCATTTTACTTATGTATTTAATCATTTGTTTAGATCAATATGTACTGGATATTTAATTTTGGGTGGTCATAATCCAGTATTATCTCTATTTATTGTGTTAAAATTATTCCATCTTTGTCCATTTAAAAATATTTCAGGTTGGCTCTTATGTCCTTTGTTATGTATCCATCCTTTGTTTTGTTGTTGTTAAAGCGCTTTCTTTTTTCTAGCACTACAAGATGGTCCAGATTTCTCTGTATTTTTGCTGCCCTGGTCCTAGAATCAGCCATTTCTCTAGGGAGTTCTTATTCTTTTTATTGGAGAATAGTATTTAGTAATTAAGATATGGATATTAGATGTGCTGATTGATATTGGAATACCTGCTTCTAAGTCCTCTCTGCTCACAAAGCTAAGAAATATGTATATGTATATTAAGTCATGCATACATACATACATATCAATAATTATTCCTAATCTATTTGCAAATATATTAAAGTAAACATGAGTTTATACTGATATCTCTGATTCTTAATTCAGTATCATGGGATTTATTTTAGCCTTTCCTCATCATTCCTTGGTAATTTTATGCTACAACAGTGACAAAAACTCATGCCAGGTGTTTTATCTATGATATAATATTAAATTGTCACAACTATGCTTTAAGTATGATCTCCATAACTGATGGAAAAGTTACAAACTTAGTAAGCTTTAGTCATTTGTCTAAGGCACAAAGAAAGTAAATGGTGCTTCATGGCAGTAGACCCAGCAGCAGGTCCACCTGTAAACATGATGGTGACCCCACCTTCCTCTAGACCCTGAAGATAGCCACATTCATCTGTGGACCCCAGTGGCAGCCCAGGCCAGCCACAAACCCCAATAGCAGGACTGCCCCCTACAAATACCTGCAGCAGGCCCACCAAAGACACATATGCCTGTGAACACTGCCAGCCAACTGACTTGTGAACTGTGCCAGTTTATATACCTGGAATCTCTGACTGAGTTAACTGGCAAAGATCTTTCCCTGCTAACACCAGTTAGTAACAACTGGAAGAGATGACTGCTTCCTCAAGTGCATAGACATCAACAAAAGGTTACACAAATCCTGAAAAATCAGGCAACCATGATACCATCAAAGAAACCCAATAGAACACTAGTAAATGACAATAAAGAAATAGAGATCTAAAAAAAATTTGACAAAGAATTAAAAATAGTAGACTTAAGGAAACTTAAGGAGCTACAAGAGAACATAGACAATGAAACTAAATTAGGAAAATCATACATGAACAAAAGGAGAAGTTCAACAAAGAAATAGAAACCATAAGAAAGAATCAAACTGAAATCCTGGAACTAAAGAATACAATGTCTGGCCTGAAAAATTAACTAGCAATCTTCATTCCACAGCAGGCTAAATCAAACAGAAGGACTCGGTGAATTCAAAGACAGTTCATTTGAAATTATACAGTCAGAGGAACAAAAATGAAAAAGAACAAAGAAGAGTGAAAAATCCTGTGGGAGTTATGGGACACCATCAAATGAAACAATATACCCATTATGGAAGTCCAAGAAGGAAAAGAAAAAGAGAAACGGGAAGAAATCTTATTTTTAAAAATAATGGGCCAGGCACGGTTGCTCACACCTGTAATCTCAGCACTTTAGGAGGTGGGTGAATCCTGTGAGGTCAGGAGTTCGAGACCAGCCTGACTAACATGGTGAAACCCCATCTCTGCTGAAAATCCAAAAACTAACCAGGCATGGTTGCAGGGACCTGTAATCCCAGCTACTTGGAAATCTCAGATGGGAGAATTGCTTGAACCAGGGAGGTGGAGGTTGCAGTGGGCTGAGATTGTGCCATTGCACTCCACCCTGGGAGACAGAGTGAGACTGTCTCAAAAAGAAAAAAAAATGACTAAAAATTTTCCAAATCTAGGTAAGAAAATAGACATTCTAATTTATGAAGCCCAAAGATTCCTAAATAGACTGAACCCGAAGAGGTATACTGGAGAAACATTATAATTAAGTTATAAAAGTCAGAATTTTAAAAACAGCAAGAGAAAAGAAACTTCTCACATAGAAGGGAACTTCTATCAGCAGACTTTGCAGCAGAAATGTTACAGGCCAGCATATCCACCTTCAGCAGTCTCAGCTCCACCAGCTGGAGAATAAATGGGATTTGCATAAACTCCACTCTGAACTGAAACAGAGATTGCAGTGTTAATATCCTTTTCTTCTGATCATTACTAACAGTTCCTCAGAAAATTAAATGTCAGAAGACAGAGAAGCACAGGAGGGTGAATTGTTGGCCCTGGAGATTATTTATGATGGAGATGAATTTAGAAAATAGAGTCTGTTCAAGGTAGAGAAACCAGGTTCTATTTGGATTTGCCACAGAATTTCAAGATATTTGTGAGCGCTATCTGCTCTATGCAAGCACTTAGACTTCCTATGGGAAGAACACCATGCCAGCATGGTCCTTTTTGCCTGGATACAGTTTCTTAAGGAAGAGATCCTAGCGTACGTGAATATTGTCTCTCCTTTCGAGCTCACGGTGGGTTCTCAGAAAAAAGTATAGAGAATGACAACTCAAGCCTCTCCTAACACAGAGCTAGATATTGGAGGAGCTGCTGGATCTAATGTAGACCAAGAGGAAATTGTGGATGAGAGAGCTGTGCGGATGTGGAATCACTGTCAAGTCTAATCCAGAAAATCTTGGACTTTGATCAAGCTCAGCACATAAAATGCTTTAATAGTAAATTTTTCCTTTGCCATATCTGTTTCTGTGAGAAGCAGGGCAGTGAATGCATGTACTTCTTGGAGGGCAGGTATGTATACTGCAAAGCTTGTCTGAAGGACTACTTTGAACTCCAGATCAGAGATGGTCAGGTCCAATGCCTCAACTACCCAGAACCAAAGTGCCCTTCGATAGCCACTCCTGATCAGGTCAAAGAGCTAGTGGGACCAGAGTTATTTGCCTATTATCATTGCCTTCTCCTCTAGTCTACTTTGGACATGATGGCACTTGTGGTATACTGCCCCCGCTCATGCTGCCAGCTGCCTGTGATGCAGAATCCTGGCTGCACCATGGGCATCTGCTCCAGCTGCAATTTTGCCTTCCGTACCTTGGGCAAATTGACCTACCCTGGGGTCTCTCTATGTAAGGTGACTGCAGATAAATTAATAGACTTATGAAACAAATCCCTGAATGCAGATGAGGCCAATAAAAGATTTTTGTAACAAAGGTATCATAAGAGGGTGATTCAGAAGGCACTGGAAGAGATGGAAAGTAAGGAGGGGTTAGAAAAGAACTCAAAGAGCTGCCACATTGTGGAACTCCCATAGAGAAATTAGATGAATGTAATAAGATGACATGTACTGACTGTATGCAATATTTCTGTTGGATTTGCATGGGTTCTTTCTCTAGAGCAGACTCTTACAAACATTTCATTGATCCTACCTCACCATGTTTTAATGGGCTGTTTCACGCTATGGATGTTAATGGAGACATTTGGGAAGATGGGATTGAAGACTAGTTAATGACTGCTCAAGATATTGAAGTGGATTGGTTTTCCGTAATCTTTTGTCAAATACACAAAGTAAACTTGCAGGATATTTATGGCACTATTCATTCACCCTTCCTGTGTAGAAGATATGGAAGAACAAGTCTTATATTTTCATGTGGTACTACTGATGAAGGTGCATTCGTACATTTTTTAATGTAATGTAAATTGAGCAAAATTATAAGCCGAAGCTTCAGAAAATGAAACAACAGAATATTAGATATAATGTGTGCAAATCTCTGAATTGTTAAAAATTAAATATTTATTTTCTTCCCAAAGCTTTAGGTATGAAAAGAGGGGTCAAGAGTTAAACTTAGAGACTGTTTTTTGTCTCTGAGAAGCATCCCTCTAAGGCAATCTGTTGGAGGTGCCTCAGAACTACTCCTTACAACAGGTGTGGGTTGAAGGCTTATGAAAATTATACTGTGACTCTGATCTAATTTACTCCATCTTAGTCACATTCCTTCCAACCTAAATTTCGGCCAAGTCAGTTCTCTTTGGAGGGAGCCCTATACTCTGTAACTGACTGGATGGTCCAGTGTTATTTTCATATACTGCTTTTCAGAATGGAAATTTACAATACTTTAAAAATATTTTTAATACCACAAATACTGTGGGGCACTTGATATTTATTAGTGTTATATATGATCCACTGGTTTCAGGCCAAATCTAGAATTTAGTGATACTGGCTCAGAAGAATTTAAGTTCTATTCAACCTTCCTGGGCATTAGAGTCTAGATACAAAATGACTTGTCTTTACTACTTTTGTTCCACATTCCCTCTCTTTACCTTTGCCCTACCTTCTGTTTGTAAGGATAATTTTAATATTAATTCCAGCAACACCTGTTTTTATTTCCTCTGCTGGAATAGGAGAAAGTCTAATATATTCCCAAGTTGAAAGTTCTTGAATTATCCACATTTCGCACCATACATGCCTATAGTGACAGTATACAAACTGTCTATTCCACTGTAGTTCAAGTCTTAACTTTCTGAATTCTTTTTAAATATCTTCTCTAACAAGCTATGGGAATTGGGCTTCCTATTTTTTTTTTGCAATGGCAGTGTTTTGGGTGATAATTTTGGATTGATACCTATTCCTTTTTCTGGGTTTTCTTGGCTTTTTGAAAAATTGTCTTTTCTAATAGTTTGGTGGGTGGCTTGGTAGCAAAGTAAGATTTTTTGGAAAAGAGTACAGAAAAATTGAACTGCTGCTCGAGAACATATTCTTTCTTCCTACTTTGTCATTGAAAATTGAGGAATCCCTTTTAACTGTTTTAGGTGTGTATATCCAAAGAGTGAGCGAGGACTATGTTTCCGAATTGTCAAAGAGGATGCTTAAACTTAAAAATAAAAATAAATTTTAAAATCATGTTACTAAAAAGAAAGAAACATTACAGGTCAGGAAAGAATGGGATAATATATTCAGCATACTGAAAGGAAAAAAATCTGTATTATATTGCTGATGCTGAGTGTCTGTATTATACCCAACTAAACTGTCCTTTAAAAATGATGAAGAGTTAAAGACTTTCCCAAACTAACAAAAGCTAAAGGAGTTTGTCAGCACTAGATTAACAGTGAAATGAAAAAAAGAAGTTAAGCAGCACCACCAAGACATATGAAATTATAAATTTCACTGTAAAGGTCAATATAAAGATAAACACAGAATATTGTAATATTGTAATGGTGACACGTAAATTACTTTTAACACTATAATGAGTTAAAGGGTAACATTATTAAGAATTCCAGTAACAATAGAAATTTGTTAATGTAAACATAATATAAAAAAGAATATCTGACATCAATAACATAAAGTTGTGGGGAAGTAAAGTGTAAACTTCTGCATGCAATTGTAGTTAAAATGTTGTCAGCTTCAAGTAGACTGTCACAATTATAAAATGTTCAATTCAAACCTTATTGTAACCATAAGAAAAAACCTCCAGTAGATACATCAAAGATAAAGAGAAAAGAATCAAAATATATAACTGCAAAAGCCATCAAAACACAATAAAGATAACAAGAGAGGAAGAAAGGAAGAGGAAAACTATAAAAGAGTCAGAAAACAATTAACAAAATGTCAAGTTAATTGTAGTGTTCTTACCTATCACTAATTACTTTAAATTTAAAGGGCTAAACTCCTCTATCAAAAGACATAAATGGCTGAGTGGACTTAAAAAAACAGGTAATACCCAAATACACACTGTGTGCAAGAGACCCAGTTTAAGTTTAAGGACACACATAGACTAAAAGTGAAGGGGTGGCAAAAGATACTCCATGTAAAAAGTAACCAAAATAGAGCAGGAGTGGCTACATTTGTATCAGACAAAATACACTTTAAATCAAATAATTACACAAGAGATAAATAAGGTCATTAAATGATGATAAAGGGTCAATTTTATTAAAAAATAAACAATTATAAATATGTATTCACCCAACATCAAAGACCCTAAGTATATAAGTATATAAAGCAAACATTTTGTAATCGGAAGAAGAAATGGAAACATAATACTAGTAAGTAATTTTTCTTTTTTTTTGTTTGTTTGTTTTTTGTTTTTTTTGAGGCGGAGTCTCGCTCTGTGGCCCAGGCTGGAGTGCAGTAGCTAGATCTCGGCTCACTGCAAGCTCTGCCTCCTGGGTTTACGCCATTCTACCTCAGCCTCCCGAGTAGCTGAGACTACAGGCGCCCGCCACCTCGCCCGGCTAGTTTTTTGTATTTTTTAGTAGAGACGGGGTTTCACCGGGTTAGCCAAGATGGTCTCGATCTTCTAACCTCGTGATCCGCCCGTCTCGGCCTCCCAAAGTGCTGGGATTACAGGCTTGAGCCACCGCGCCCGGCCTTTTTTTTTTTTTTTTTTTTTTTTTAGATGGAGTCTCACTCTGTTGCCAGGCTGGAGTGCAGTGGCATGATCTTGGCTCGCTGCAACCTCTGACTCCCTGGTTCAAACAGTTCTCCTGCCTCAGCCTCTGAAGTAGCTGGGATTACAGGTACGTGCCACCATGTCCAGCTAATTTTTTTTTTTTTTTTTGTATTTTCGGTAGAGACGGGTTTCACCATGTTGGCCAGGATGGTCTCGAACTCCTGACCTCGTGATCCGCCTGCCTTGGCCTCCCAAAGTACTGGGATTACAGGTGTGAGCCACTGAGCCTGGCCATAAGTAACTTTAATACCCCACTCTCAATAAAGGATAGATCATCTAGATAGAAAATCAATAAAACAGCAGAACTGAAGAATACTATAGGCTAAATGGACTTAACAGACATATATAGAACATTCTACTTAATATCAGCACAATATTCATTCTTCCCAAATACACATAAACATTCTTCAGCATAGAGTCCATGCTAGATCACAAAACAATTCTCAACAAATTCAATAAAATTAAAATCATCTAAAGTATTTTACCTGATCATAATGGAATGAAACTAGAACTCAATAATAGAAAGAAACTGGGAAAATTCACAAAAATGTGGAAATTAAACAACACATACTTAAATAACTATTGGGTCAAATAAAAATAAAAAAGGAAATTAAAAAATATCTTGAAACAAACAAAAACAAAACATACCCAAACTTTTGGGATATAGGCAAAGCAGTACTGAAAGGGAAATTTATAGAAATAAACATATGCATTTAAAAAGAAGAAATATCTCAAATTAACAAGGTAACTTTGGACCTCAAGAAACTAGAAAAAGAAAAAATGAAGCCCCAACTTAGCAGAAGAAAAGAAAAAAATAGAGTAGAAATAAATGAAATACAGAATAGGAAAACAATAGAAAAAAAATGACATTCTTTATTCTTTGAAAAGATAACGAAGATTAACAAACCTAGACTAAGGACAAAAGAGAAGATTCAAATAAAATCAGGAATGAAAGTAGAGATATTGCAATTGATGTCACCAAAATCAGAAGGATCACAGGGACTCTGACAATTATACATCAACAGATTGAACGAACTAGAAGAAATGTATAATTCCTAGAAACATGCAGCATACCAACACAGAATAAAGAAGAAATAGCACTTCTGAACAGATCAATAACAAATAAAGACTTTGAAGCAGTAATAATAATAATAATAATAATAATAATAATAAAACTTTCAATAAATAAAAGCCCAGAACAAGATGGCTTCAGGGATAATTTTATCAGACATTTAAAGAAGAAGACATATCAATTTGTCGTAAACTTACAAAAAAATAAAAGAACAAGAAACATTTCCAAATTCAGTTTTCGAGGCATCATTCAGCTACCAAAGACACCACAAGAAAAGGAACTATAGGCTAATATCTTTTATAAAAATAGATGCAAAAATCTTCACAAAATACTAACCAACCAAATTCAACAGCACATTTAAAAGGATCATACACTATGACAAAGTAGGATTTATTTTTGGGATGCAACGATGGTTTACATTAACAGAATGAAGAGTAAAAATCACATTATAATCTCAATAGATTTAAGAAAAGCATTTGATAGAATTCAACACTCTTCCGTAATAAAAACTCAACATTTACGTATAGAAGGAACTGACTTCAATACAATAAAGGTCATTTATGATTAGCCCACAGCTAACATCATACCAATGGTGAAAAGCTGAAAGCTTTCCCTCTAACATCCAGAACATGGTAAGGATGCCACGCTTGCCTCTCCTATTCACCATAATATTGGAAGTCCTAGCCATAGCAAATAGGCAAGACAAAGAAGTAAAAGACATCCAAGTGACAAAGGAAGAAGTAAAATTGTCCTGATTGCAAATGATGTCATCTTATTTGTAGAAAGCCTAAAGATGCCACAAAAATACTATAAGCATTGATAAATAGATTCAGTAAAGTTTCAGTACACAAAATCAACATGTAAAATTCAATTGCACTATGATACACCAACAAAGAATTTTCTGAAAAGGAAATTAAGAAAAAATTCTACTTACAATAGCGTCAAAAGAGGTAAAATACTTAGGAATAAACTTAACCCAGGAGGCAAAAGACTTTTTATACTGAAAATTATAAAATATTGTGGAAAAAATTAAAAACATGAATTAATGGAAGGATGTTTGTGTTCATGAATTGGAAGAATTAATATTGTTAAAATCTGTATACTTTTCAAAATAATCTATACATTCAATGAAATATTTATTAAAATCCTGATGACAATTTTTGCAGCCATAGAAAAAAAAATTCTAAAGTTTATTTGGAACCAAAAAATACCCTGAGTAGCCAGTGTAATTTTGAGAATAAAGAACAAAGTTGTTCATACTCTCTGATTTCATAATATATAATAAGCTACAGAAATAAATTCACTATGGTACTTACTGAAATGCAGCCATGTAGATAAATGAAACAGAATAGAGAGCCCAGAAACAAAACCATACACATAAAGTCAACTAATGTTTGATCATGGTCTCAAGAATACTTAATGGGGAAAAGACAGTCTCTTCAATAAATGGTATTGGGAAAACTGGATACCCACTGGCAAAAAGAATGACTTTAGATTCTTATCTCACACCATATACAAAAATCAACTCAAAATGATTTAAGGGCTTAAATGCAAATCCTGAAGCAAAACTCTTAGAAGAAAACAGAGTAAAAGCTTCCAGATATTGGATTTGACAATGATTTCTTGGATATGACACCAAAAGCATAGGTAACAAAAGCAAGCATAGACAAGTGGGATTACATCAAACCAAGAAGCTTCTTCACAATGAAGAGAACTCTCAACAGAAAGTAAAGACAACCTACTGAATGGGTGACAGTATTTGCAAACCATCCATTTGATAAGGAGTTAATGTCCAAAATATATAAGATTGAGCAGATATTTCACTAAAGAAGACATATAAATAGTCAACAAGTATATGCAATGGTACTCAACATCACTAATTGTCAGGGAAATGCAAATCAAAACAATAGTATATCACCTGGCACCAGTTTAAAAAGCTATTATTTTAAAAACCCGAGAGACAGCAAGTTTTGTCAAGGATGTAGGGAAAAGGGAACCCTGTACACTGTTAGTGGGAATGTATTAATATATTATTAATGTAATAACTTGGTGCAGCCGCTATTGAAAACAGTATGGAGTTTCCTAAAAAAGTAAAAATATAATTACCATATGATTCAGCAATCCTATTTCTGGGTATTTATTCAAATAAATTGAAATCTGGATCTCAAAAATATATCTGCACTGTCATGTTCATTGCAGTATTACTCACAATAGCCAAGATATGGAAATACTCTAAATGTCCATAGACAAATGGAAGGATAAAGAAAATGTGGTATATTCATATAATGGAATATGATTAACCTTACACAAGAAGGAAATCTTGCCATTGCGATAATATGAATGGATCTAAAAGACATTATGCTCAGTGGAATAAGCGGGCACAGGAGGGCAAGTACTGCATAAAAACACCTTTATGAGGAATCCAAAATAATAAAACTCATAGAACCAGAGAGTACAATAGTGGTCATCTGAGGCTAGGAAGAGGGGAAAGGAAGAGGTGTCATTCAAAGAGTACAAAATTTTAGTTATGCAAGATAAGTAAGTTCTGGAGGTCTACTGTACAACACAGGGCCCATAGTTAACAATAATGTATAGTATACTTAAAAATTTGCTAAGAGGGTAGATCGTTTGTTAAGACCTCTTACCACAAAAGAAAAACCTTATAAATGATTAAAAATAAAAATAATAAAGATGGCAGGAGGAAATGCTGAGAAGTGATGAGTAAGTTTATAGCCTTGGTTGTGATGATGGTTTCAAGATTATACACTTATCTCTAAACTCATCAAGTTGTGTACATTAATTATGTGCAGTTTTTTGTATGCTAATCATCTCCAACAAAATGTTTAAAAAAGAAATGGGTTGAGCCCATGCATTGAAAAAGTTACCTTAATGTCATACTTAAGTGTTGCTTATCATTGACTACACACTTAATAGAACTATCCTTGTGAAGATATTTTTAGAGCTGTTCTTTTTAAAAAACAGATTGAGATACAACTTACATCTTATAACATCTACCCTTTTAGACTGTATAATTAAGTGGTTTTTAGTATACTCACAGTGCCTTGCAACCATCAACACTAATTTTTGGACATTTTAATCTTCCCTCCTAGCCAAAACCACATAGCCATTAGCTTTCTCTTTTCCTTACTCATTAACCCCAGTCTATAGAAACCACTAATCTAGATACGTCTCTATATATGTACCATTTCAGGACATTTTGAATAAATGAAATAACATAATATGTGGTCTTTTGTGATTGACTTTTTACTTAGCATAATATTTCAAGATTCATACACATTATAGCATTTAGTACTTATTTTCTTTTTAAGAAATTGACCATTTTTTTAGAACAGTTTTAGATTCACAGCAAAACTGAGCAGAAGGCACAGAGATATCTCATATGTCCCTCTGCCCCTGTACTTGTGTGGCCTCCTCCATTACCAACATCCTCCATTGAGTGGTACATTTGCTGCAATTGATGAGGTTACACTGACACATCACCATCACCCAAAGTCCATAGTTTGACTTAGGGTTTACTCTTGGTGTTGTACATCCTATGAGCTTGGACAAATTTTTAATTACACATACCATACAGAGTATAATACTATAGTATGACACTATATTAACCCCCTGACTCCTGAAAACCATTGATCTTTTTACTATCTTCATAGTTTTGCCTTTTCCAGAATGTCATATCGTTGGAAACATACAGTATGTAGCCTTTTCAGATTGGCTTCTTTCGCTTAGTAATATGCATTTGTATTTCCTCCCTTTTTGTGGCCTGATAACTTAATTGTTTTTGACATTAAATAACAATTCATTGTGCCTGGACGTACCATAATTTATCCATTCACCTACTGAGGGACGTCTTACTTGCTTCCAAGTTTTGGCAATTAGGAATAAAGCTGCAATAAACATCCATGTATAGGTTTTTGTGTGGAAGTAAGTTTTCAGCTCCTTTGAATAGATACCAAGGAGTGCAATTGTGTGGCTGACTGCCATGGTTACTACTTGAGACCGCCACTATGACAGTTACTACTGTTACTACTTGAGACCGTCATTATGACACTGAATGAAGGGATGAACGTAGACATGAAAACTTAAGACAAAAGAAACTGTTTTAAAGGAAGGGGTTAGGAGAAGAAGAAGAGAGCTACCTGCTTCTAGTGAGCAAAGGCAGCACCCAAGCTTCAACAGCCCGTCGTATTTATTGGGGAGAAAGAGCAGGGGGAAGAGGTGATGATTGGTCAGCTGCTTAATTGATCACAGGTTCATATTATTGGTAACAGGCTTCCTATGTGCGTACTCACAAGAAACACTCGTGCCTGGGTTGTGACTGCCCTCAGCATTCCTTCTGGGCAGCAGATACAGTTTGTCAGTTTGCCAACATTCTGCATTTTATATAGCTTTGTAGGAAACTGCCAAACTGTCTTCCAAAGTGGCTGTATTATTTTGCATTGCCACCAATAGTGAATGAGAGTTCCCATGGCTCTACATGCTCTCCAGCACCTGGTAGTGTTAGTGTTCTGGATTTTGGCCATTCTAATGGGTGTGTAGTGGTATCTTATTTATGTTTTAATTTATATTTCCCTGATTAAGACATTGCTTATTTGCTCCCTGTATATCTTCATTTATGATGTGTCTGTTAAGTCTTTGGCTCATTTTAAAATCAGGTTATTTTCTTATTGTTGAGTTTTATGTGTTCTTTGCATGTTTTGGATAAGAGTCTTTCATCAGATATGTTGTTTGCAAATACTTCCTTTCGGTTTTAGGCTTCTCTTTCTATTCTATTGACAATTATTATCACAGAGCAGTTTTTTTAATTTTTATTTTGAGTGCACAGTAAGTATATATATTTATGGGGTACATGAGATATTTTGATATAGGCATGCAATGTGTAATAATCACATCAGAGACAATGAGGTATCCATTATATCGAGCATTTCTCCTTTGTGTTACAAACAAACCAATTATGCCCTTTTAGTTATTTTAAAATGTACAATTAAATTATTATTGACTATAGTCACCCTTGTTCTATATTTGACTATATTTCACTATTATTGACTATAGTCACCCTTGTGCTATATTCTTGTATTTGTGCTACCAAATACTAGATCTTATTCATTCTATTTATTATACCCATTAACCATTTCCACTAGCTCCCAACCTCCACTACCCTTCCCAGCCCCCGATAACCATTATTCTACTCTCTATCTCCATTAGTCCAGTTGTTTTAAATTTAGCTTCCAAAATGAGTGAGAACATGTGAAGTTTGTCTTTCTGTGCCTGGCTTATTTCACTTGACATAATGACCTTCAGTTCCATACATGTTGTTGCAAATGACAGGATCTCATTTTTTTTTTTTTAATGGTTGAAATGTGTATATAATCATCCACTGTGTATATGTACCACATTTTCTTTATCCATTCACTGATTGATGGACAGTTAGGTTGCTTCCAAATCTTGGTGGTTGTGAAGTGCTGCAATAAACATGGAAATGCAGATACCACTTTTATATACTCATTTCCTTTATTTTGAGTACCTAGCAATAGGATTGATGGATCATATGGTAGCTCTGTTTTTCATTTTTTTCATTTTTTTTTTTTTTTTTTTTTTTTTTTTTTTAGTAACCTCCAACTGTTCTCTATAGTGGCTTTACTAGTTTACGTTCTCACCAACAGAGTAGGAGGTTTCCCTTTTCTCTACATCTTTGCCAGCATTTGTTATTGTCAGAGGTTTGGATAAAAGTCACTGGGGAAATATAGTCTCTTTCTGTACTTTCTGCAATGTACAGAAAGTGTACAGTAAGTAAGATGATGTCTCTGTTTTGATTTTCATTTCTCTGATGATCAATGATGTTGAGCACGTTTTTATATCTGTCATTTGTATATCTTCTTTTGAGAAATGTCTATTTAGATATTCTGCCTATTTTTAAAATCAGATTACAAGTTTTTTTTTCTATAGAGTTGTTTCAACTCCTTATATCAGCTGATTATTAATCTCTTATCAGATGGGTAGTTTGAAAATATTTTCTCACATTCTGTGGGTTGCCCCTTTACCTTGTTGATTGTTTGCTATGTAGAAGCTTTTTGACTTGCTGTGATCCCATTTGTCCTTTTTGCTTTGGTTACCTGTGCTTATGGGGTATTACTCAAGAAATCTTTGCCAACTGAATGTCCTGGAGAGTTTCCTCAATGTTTCCCTGTAGTAGTTTTATAGTTTGAGGTTTTAGATTTAAGTATTTAATCTATTTTGACTTGATCAGCTTGATTTTTGTATATAGTGAGAGATAGGGATCTGGTTTTCTTCTTCTGCCTATAGATATCTGTTTTTTTCAGGACCACTTATGGAAAACACTGTACTTTCCCAATGTATGTCCTCAGTACCTTTGCTGAAAATGAGTTCCTGTAAATGTATGGACATTTTTCTGGGTTCCCTATTCTGTTCCATTGGTCTATGAGTCTGTTTTTATGCCAGTGCCATACTATTTTGCTTACTATAGCTCTGTAGTATAATTTGAAGTCAGGTAATATAATTCATCTAGTTTTGTTCTTTTTGTTCAGGATAGCTTTGGCTATTCTGGATCTTTTGTGGTTCCATATATGTTTTTGGAGTTTTTTCTTTTCTATTTCTGTGAAGATTGTCATGGGTATTTTGATAGGGGATTGCATTTAATCTGTAGATTGCTTTGGGTAGTATGGACATTTTAACAATATTGATTCTTATAATTCATGACTATATAATATCTTTCCATTTTTTGTGTCTTCTTAAATTTCTTGCATCAGTGATTTATAGTTTTCATTGTAGAGGCTTTTCACTTATTTGGTTAAGTTAATTCCTAGGTATTTAATTTTATTTGTGACTTTTGTGAATGGAATTGCTTTTTAATTTCTTTTTCAGATTGTTTGCAGTTGGCATATAGAAATGATACTGATTTTTTATCCTGCAACTTGACTGAACTTGTTTATCATTTCTAATAGTTTTTTGGTGGAATCTTTAGATTTTTTCAAATATAAGATCATATCATTTGCAAGCAAGGATAATTTGACTTCTTTCTTTCCAATTGGGAGGCCCTTTATTTCGTTCTTTGTCTGATTACTCTAGCTAGGACTTCTAGTACTATGTTGAAAAACAGTGGTGAAAGTGACTGTCCATGTCATGTTTCAGATCTTAGGGGAAAGTTTTTTCCAATTCAGGAGGATACTAGCTATGGGTCTGTTGTATATGGCTTTTATTGTGTTGAGGCATGTTTCTTCTATATCCAGTTTTTTGAATTTTTTTAAAATTAAGGATGTTTAATTTTATCAAGTTCTTTTTTAGCATCAGTTGGAATGATCATATGGTTTTTATCCTTCATTTTGTTGATATGATGTATCACATTGATTGATTTACATATGTTGAACTATCTTTGCATCCCAGGTATAAACCCCACTTGTTCATGATGAATAATCTTTTTAAGATATTATTAAATTCAGTTTGCTAGAATTTTATTCAGGATTTTTACATCAAAATTCATCAGATATATTGGCCTGTAGTTTTATTTTTTCTGATGCATCTTTAGCTAATTTTGGTATCAGGGTAATACTGGCCTTGTAGAATGAGTTTGGAAGTATCCCCTGCTCAATGCTTTGGAATATTTTGGGTAGGATTGGAATTAGTTCTTTAAATGTTTGGTAGAATTCAGCAATAAAGCTGTCAGTTCCCAGGGTTTTCTTTACTGGGAGACTTTTTATTACACCTTCTATTTCATTACTTGTTATTGATCTTTTGATGTTTTGGATTTCTTCCTGGTTCAATCTTGGTGTCTAGGAATTTGTCAGTATCTTCTAGATTTACTGACTTATTGGCATATAGTTGCTCATAGTAGACACTGATGATTCTTTTATTTCTGCTGTATCAGTTGTAATGTCTTCTTTTTCATTTCAGGTTTTATTTATGTGGATCTTCTCTGTTTTTTCTTAGTCTGGCTAAAGGGTTGTCAATTTGCTTCTCTTTTCAAAAAACAAACTTTTTGTTTAATTGGTCTTTTGCATTTTTTATTTCAATTTCATTTATTTCTGCTCTGATCTTTATTATTTCATTTTTTCTACTAATTTTGCGTTTGGTTTGCTCTCGCTTTTCTAGCTCTTTAAAATGCATTGTTAGATTGTTTATTTGAAGTTTTTCCTCTTTTTTGAGATAGGAACTTATAGCTATAAATTTCCTTCTTAGTATTGCTTTTGCTGTATCTCATAAGTTTTGGAATATTATATTTCCAGTATCACTTATTTCAAGACATTTTTCAATTTTCTTCTTAATTTCTTCATTGACCCATTGGTCATTGAGGAGCGTATTGTTTAATTTCCACATATTTGTATAGTTTCCAAAATTCCTCTTGTTATTGATTTCTAGTTTTCTTTCGTTGGGGTCAGAGAAGAAGCTTGATATTATTTCAATTTTTTTGAATTTTGTAAGACTCGTTTTGTGACCTAATGTATTCATGTGCTGATGAGAAGAATGTGTATTCTGCAGCTGTTGAATGAAATGTTCTGTAAAAGGCTATTAGATCTATTTGGTCTGTAATGCAGGCTAAGTCTCATGTTTCTTTCTTGATTTTCTGTCTGGAATATCTGTCCAATGCTGAATGGGAGCGTTGAAGTCTCAAGTTGTCATTGTGTTGGGGTCTATCTCTTTCTTTAGCTCTGATAATATTTGCTTTATATATTTGGGTGCTCCAATGTTGGATGCATGTATATTTACAATTGTTATGTCTTCTTGCTGAATTGATGACCCCTTTATTATTATATAATGACCTTCATCATCTTTTCTTATAGTTTTTGTCTTGAACTCTATTTTGTCTAATGTAAATATAGCTACTGCAACTCCTTTTTGTTTTCCATTGGCATGGAACATCTTTTTCCATCCTTTTGTTTTCAGTCTATCTGTGTCTTTATAGGTGAAATGTGTTTCTTGTAGGCAATAGATTATTGAGTCTTTTTTTTTTCTTTTTTGAGACAGAATCTCACTCTGTCACCCAGGCTGGAGTGCAGTGGCACGATCTCCACTCACTGCAAGCTCCACCTCCCGAGTTCAGGCCATTCTCCTGCCTCAGCCTCCCAAGTAGCTGGGACTACAGGCGCCCGCCACCACACCCGGCTAATTTTTGTGTTTTTTTAGTAGAGACGGGGTTTCACCTGGTTAGCCAGGATGGTCTCGATCTCCTGACCTCGTGATCCTCCCACCTTGGCCTCCCAAAGTGCTGGGATTACAGGCGTGAGCCACTGTGCCCGGCCGATTATTGAGTCTTTTTTAAAAAATTCATTCAGGCACTCTATGTATTTTGGTTGAAGAGTTTAGTCCATTTGCATTCAATGTTATTTTTGTAAGTAAGGATTTACTTATGCTATTTTTTGGTTTTTTGGTTGTTTTGTGGACTTCTCTTCCTTCTTTCTTTCATTCCTATCTTTCTTTTAGTGAAGGTGATTTTCTCTGGTGGTATGTTTTTATTCCTTGCTTTTTATTTTTTACATAATCTGTTGTATGTTTTTTGGTTTAAGATTACCATGAGATTTGCAAATACTATCTTATAACCCATTATTTTAATCTGATGACTACTTAGCACTGATTTTATTAACAAACAAATAAGCAAAAAGAAAACTAATAAAAACTCTTCACTTTAACTTAATCCCCCTGGTTTTAAATTTTGTTGTTTCTATTTATATCTCATTTTGCTATGTCATGAAAAGTTGTTTTAGTTATTATTTTTGATTGTTTCATCTTATAGTCTTTCTACTTGAGATAAGAGTAGTTCTATATACAACAATTACATATTATAATATCTTGTATTTTCTCTGTACTTGTTAGTATCAGTGAGTTTGGACCTTCAGGTGATTTCATTAACATCCTTTCCTTTCTGATTAAATAACTTCCTTTAGCATTTCTCATAGAATAGGTCTGGTGTTAATTAAATCTCTCACTTTTTGCTTGTCTGGAAGTCTTGATCTCTCTTTCAGGTTTGAAGGATATTTTTTCCAGATATACTATTCTAGGTTAAAAGTGTTTTTTTCTTTTTCTTTTTCTTTTTTTCTTTTTTTTTTCCCTGCAGCTCTTTAAATATGTCATTCCCCCTTCCCTGGCCTATAAGATTTTTACTGAAAAGCCTGCTGCCAGACATCTTGAAGTTGCATTGTACGTCATTTGTTTCTTTTCTCTTGCTGCTTTTAAGATTCTTTCTTTATCCTTGACCTCAGGGAGTTTCGTTATTAAATGCCTTGAGGTAGTCTTCTTTAAGTCTGCTTAGTTTTCCATACACTTCTTGTACTTGAATATTGATATCTTTCTCTATATTTGAGAAGTTCTCTGTTATTATCCCTTGAATGAACTTTGTACTCCTCCCGCTCTATCTCCTCTTTAGGCCAATAACTCAGATTTGCTTTTTGGAGGCTATTTCCCAGATTCTGTAGGCATGCTTCATTGTTTTTGTTTTCTTTTTTCTTTTGTCTTCTCTGACGGTGTATTTTCAAATAGCCTGTTTTCAGGCTTACTAATTCTACTTTCTGCTTGATCAATTATGCTATTAAAAGACTCTGATGCATTCTTCAGTATCCCATTGGCATTTTTCAGCTCCAGAATTTCTGTCTGATTTTTTAAATTATTTCAATAGTTTTGTTAAATTTATCTGGTAGAATTCTGAATTTCTGTCTTCGTTATCTTGAATTCTTTCAGTTTCCTTAAAACAGCTGTTTTGGATTCTCTGTCTGAAAGATCATATATCTTTTTTTTTCCAGGGTTGGTCCCTGGTGCCTTATTTAGTTTGTTTGGTGAGGTAATGTTTTCCTGAATGCTCTTGATGCTTATAGATGTTTTCTCGGTGTCTGGCATTAAAGACTTAGTTATAATATTTATTGTAGTCTTTGTGGTCTAGCCTTGTTTGTACTCATTCTTCTTGGGAAGACTTTCCAAGTATTTGAAGGGATTTGGGTGTTGTCATCTCAACTGTGTCTGCATTAGGGGGTACTCCAAGCCCAGTAATGCTGTGGTTCTTTCCGACTCATAGAGGTACCACCTTGGTGGTGTTAGATAAGATCTGCAAGAATTCTCTGGATTACCAGAAACTTTTGTTCTCTCCCTTTACTTTATCCAAACAAATGGAGTGTCTCTCTGTGCTTGGAGTTGGGGGTGGAGTGACACAAGCACCCCTGTGGCTACCACCACTGGGACTGTGCTGGGTTAGACTTTAAACCAGCACAACATTGAGTCTTGCTCAAGGTCTGCTGTAACCCTTACCTGGCTACTGCCTATGTTTGCTCAAGGTCCTGGAGCTCTACAATCAGCAAGTGGTGAAGCCAGCCATGCCTATGTTTCTCCCTTTGGGGAGATGAGCTCCTCCAGGCCCCAGGTACATTCACAGGTGCCATCCAGGAACCAGAGACTGGAGTCAAAAACCTTAGAAGGCTACCTGGTGTTCTATTGTACTGCAGCTGAGCTGGCACTGAAACCATAAGACTCAGTTCTTTCCACTCTTTCCTCCCCTTTCCACAGGTAAAGAAACCTCACCCTGTGGCCACCACCACTTCAGGTTCATGGGGAGTACTGCCAGGCTACCATTTATGTTCCCTTGAGGCCTAAAGGCTCTTCAGTCAGTTTATGGTGAATGCTGCGAAGCCCAGGACTCACTCTTCAGGGCAGTGGGCTTCCCTCTGACCTAGAGCAGATCTATAAATGCCATCCAAGAGTCCAAGCCTGGGATCAGAGACCCTAAGAGCCTACCCTGTGTTCTCTCCCTCTGTGGCTGACCTGGTACCTAAGGTTCAAGACAAAGTCCCCTTTACTCTTCCTTCTCCTTTTTCAAGCAGGAGGAGTCTATCACCACAGCCACCACAGCTTGAAATGTGGTTTCATACTTGAAGTCAGCATGTCTCAAAGTCTTGCTCAAGGACCATGACTTACTACCTGGGTATCACTGCTGATTATTCAGGGGCCAAGAGCTCCTTAGTCAGCAGGGAATAAATCCTGCTATGACTGGATGCTTCCGTTCAAGGCAGCAGGTTCCCTTCTGGCTCAGGGTGTATCTATAAACATTTTCCAGGAGGTAGGATCTATTGTAATTACCTCATGACACTCCCTGCTGCCCTATCCTACTGTAACTGAGCTGGCATCCAAGTTGCAAGACAAAATCCTCTTTACTCTTTCCTCTCCTTTCATCAAATAGAAGAAATGAGTCACTTTTCTTGCTGCAAACTGCACTGCCTGGGATGGGGGAAGTGTGGCAAGAGCACTCCCTTGGCTGCCATGGCTGGTGTCTCACTAGGTCACATGCCCAACAAGTCCACTGGCTCTGAGCCCAGCACAGTGTTAGGATTTGCCTAGGAGTTTTGGTCCTTGTGGCCTAGACTGCCCTTCAAATTTATTTAGGACCCCAGAGCACTTTAGCCTGTGGTGGCTAACTTTGTTGAAACTCAAGTTCCAGCCTCTGGGATGGGCAATTCCTCTCTGGCTAGCACTTGACTTAACCCTCCCTCCATGGATATCAGCTGAGTTCAGCCCAGTTTTGCTTTCTGCTGTGATGGGGCAGCACTAAGGTCCAAGGCAAAGTCCTGCAGTCACTGTACTCTCTCCCCGCAACACACAGATTCTCTCTATGCCAGGGCATGGGAGAGGAGTTGCATTGGTGATCAAATACTATCTTTCCTACCCTCTTCAGTGCCTCTTTCAGTGATAGAAAGTTAAAACCAGGTACTGTGATTACTCACCTAATTTTTGGTTCTTATGAAGGTGATTTTTTGTGTAGATAGTTGTTAAATTTGATGTTCCTGTCAGGGGTGGTGATCAGTAGAAGCTTATATTTGGTCAGGCATATTGCTCCACCTCCTTTCTCCAGCACATAAATTTTTAATTTTAATAAAATCCAGTTATTGCTTTCTTAGATTATGCCTTTGTTGTTATATATAAAAAGTTATTGCCAAATTCTAGGTCATCTATTTTTTCTCCTGTATTATCTTCTAAGGGTTTTATAGTTTTGCATTTTACATTTAGGTCTATGATCCATTTTGAGTTAATTTTTGTATAGGATGTAAGATTTGTGTCTAGATTCATTTTTTTTCTTGCATGTGGATGTCCAGCTGCCCTAGTACCATTTATTGAAAAAGACTATCTTTTCTCTTTAAATGTCTTCGTTCCTTTGTCAAATTTCCATTGACTATATTCATGTGGATCTGTTTCTGGGTGTTCTACCCTGTTTTGTCTATTCTCTTGCCAATACCACACTGCCTTATTTACTATAACTTTACAGTAATTCTTGAAGTTGGGCAATGTCAGGCCTCCAACGTTGTTTTTTACCATTAACATTGTGTTGGCTATTCTGGGTCTTTTGCCTCTCCATATATACTTTAGAATTAGTTTGTATTTATCCACAAAATAACTTGCTGGAATTTTGATTAGGATTACATTGATTCTATAGATCAAGTTAGGAAAAACTGACATATTAACATTATTGAGTCTTTCCATCCATAGACATAGAATATTGCTTTATTTATTTAGTTTCTTAATTTCATTTGTAGAGTTTTATAGTTCTAATATATGGGTAGAGTTAAGAATTAATATTTTAAGGATTCCATTATATTTATTCTGTGAATTTCAGGAGCAACCATTTTTACATATATATATATTTAAAACTGCTTTATAAAATTTGAAAAAAATGGTATCCTCTTTTGTTTTCAATAACAGCAGTTAACAGTACTGCTGGTCATCCCTGTGAATTTTGCTCCCTGAACAGTGAAGACTGGTGGCCCAAAGTCCTTTTGCCAAGAGGCCTCTGAACATGTGCATTATTGGATTGCAACCCCCCTGCCTAAGCCAGTTAGAACTCATTCTCCATAATGCAGAGAAATATGATTGTTTTTTGAAGGGATCTTCAGGAAGATGATTATTGATGGTGTTCAATGAACTTTCTGAAATTTAATGCAACATTTTGTAACCTGGGTGTTTTGGGAAAGGAAGGGAGTCATGTACAATCATTGACCTCAGGCCACCAATGCACTTAAAAGCTTCAGGATTCCCTACAGGTATGGAAAATGCCCTAGCCATATGTCACCAGGATCAAATGGTTAAAGAAGAGGCCCCTCCACTTCAAATATATCCCACAAAACAGGTAGAGTGTTTTCTTCTGTTTTCTGTTCCTGGAGAAACTGCAGTACAGGTATTGCAAAGAAGAACCATTGCCCAAATAATATAAAAACACAAGATCTCCCTTGTATTTGGAGGAGAAAGTGATGAGGCTTGATGTCTCTCAAAACCAATCTGAGAAGAGATAGGAAGGTGGTTCTTGATACTCCAGAAGAAATTCGAGAGTGCCTCCTACCTCTTCCCACTATGTTTCCAAGAATGACTTTGTGACAGAGGAAGGTGAATGCGAAAGGCTTCAATGTATTCAAGTGTCTTTTCTGGAAGTAAGAATCAATACCGTTTGCTCTTATTGCACTTTTTAATCCTTTAGAATTTAGAAAACATTTTCACTTTCTGTATTTTGAATCTTTGTCATATGGTTGTTACTGTTCAACTTTTTAGTAATGTGCATTTCGTTGCTTATGCTTTATCTCACTCAGTAGATGAGCACCATGTGACCTAGGACACTGTCTTATTACAGTTGCTCCATTTTTTTCACTTCTTAGAACAGTGCCTGGCACATATTAGGTGCTCATTAAATGTTTGCCAAATGAACAGGGAATCTGAGTTCAGTGTCAACTGCCACTCCACTTTTTTAGTCAGCTCTGAGGAAATTTTTGCAATATTCAGTCACTGTCTGCATTTATAAGTCTTTCCAGGTAAGACTATTTTAAATGAAAAAAATTTCAAAATATTGAACATATAAATACAGCCACATAATGATGGAGATATGGTCTGAGATGTGCATCCTTAACTGATTTCATCATTGTGCAAACCTAAGAGCGTACTTATACAAACCTAAATGGTATAGTCTACTACACACCTAGGCTATATGCTATAGCCTATTGCTTTTAGGCTATAAACCTGTACAGCATGTGACTATACTGAATACTATAGACAACTGTAACACAGTGGTAAATATTTGTGTATCTAACATCTCTAAATGCAGAAAAAACAGAGTAAAAATACAGTGTAAAATACAGTATTAAAAATACAGTATAAAAATGGTACACCTGTACAGGGTATTTACCATGAATGGAACTTGCAGGACTAGAAGTTGTTCTGGGTGTCGGTGAGTGAATGTGAAGGCTGAGGACATTACTGTAGACTGCTGTAGACTTTATAAACATTGTACACGTAGGCTACACTAAATTTATAAAAACAATTTTCTTTTCAATAATAAATTATCTTTAGCTTAATGTCACTTTTTTACTTTACAAACTTTTAATTTTTTTGACCTTTTAACTCTTTTGTAATAACACTTAGCTTAAAATATGAGCCTATTATTACAGTTGTACAAAATATTATCTTTATATCCTTATTCTATAAGTTTTTTCTATTTTAAAAATTTTTATTTTTTTTTAACTTTTAAAACTCTTTTGTTAAAAACTAAGTCACAAACACACACATTAGCCTAGGCCTACATAGGGTCAGGAACATCAGCATCACTGTTTTTTACCTCCACAACTTGTCTCACTGGAAGGTCTTCAGGGGCAGAAACATACATGGAGCTGTCATCTCCTATGAAAACAATGACTTCTTCTAGAATATCAACCTGAGGGACCTACCTGAGACTATTTTACAGTTAACACTTTTTATAAGAAGAATGAGAAGTATACTCTAAAACAATGATTAAAAAGCATAGCATAGTGAATACATAAGCCAGTGACATAGACATTTCAAGTATTATGTACTATATGTTATTGTGTGTGCTATTCTTTTACATGACTTGCAACACAGTGTGATTGTTTACACCAGCATCACCACAGACATGTGAGCAATGCATTGTGCTATGATGTCACTGGGCAACAGGAAGTTTTCAGCTCCTTTGTTATCCTATGGGACCACCATCACCATTTCCCATGCTGTCCATCATTGACCAAAATATCAATTATATGGCACACAACTCTGTGTATGGTAGCACAACTGCAATATAGTCATGATTGATTCTATGGTCTGGCATACTTCCTAAAGGATTGGTAGCTGATTCACAGAATGACAGAGAATATTTGACTTCCTTCCCTGGAATTTCTACATAAAGGTTGGCGGGAAGTGCAAGGAGTTTCAGTAGAAAAAATACAAAATCATTAGGAGCCCAGATATTTGGAAACTAGATTCGGCTCTGCTGCTGTGAAGTCTAGTAGCAATTTGTTTATCTCTCTGAGTGAATGGGTTGGAATACTTGATTTATTAGGTCCTTTTCATATCTAATTTTCTGTGACTTTAGGCATGTTTGCTTCTAAGAACAAGTCAGGATATGACAAGTACTTGGCACTGCCATAAGATTCACATCATTTGGAAACCTCACAAGGGTAACAAATAGCAAAGGAATTGTTTAAGCTCAATTACAGGTAGTGTATGAGATAATTTCATGATTTAGTCATCAAAATATCCAGTCCTTTTGACAGACTCTTCCTATTTTCCTATGATTCCTTGACTATATCCAGTCCTCGCTGGGACACGGTACAGATTACTCCATTTGTCTTGGATGGGCTCCTATTCATTCTTCATGGGAAAGTCAGGCTAGTTGCCCTTTTTGCTCTTTTATACCTGCCATGCCATCCTGGGTTTACCTATATTCTAAAAAGACCCGCAGCCTTATCCACTCTGTATTGTCTCTGTCCCCCAACTAAAATGTTGGCTAAATGAATGAGGAAATGAGTGAAATATTTGCTGTGATTACAATGAAATAAATCGTCATTTTTTTCCTCTTATATCGAAATTGGAGTAAAATTAACTTCAAAATAATACTTTTACAGTTAAAATTGTTACTATTTTTTAAAAATCTACTCCCCAAGAGCATCAAAAGTTGACATTGAAGTTTAAATGGCAGCTGAACCATATGATGCAATTTTATGCTTCAATGAAAAACACAATATTACAGTGTCAGGTAGACATCTTAGCACATATCAGAGTTAGAAGAAACTGCAAATATAACCTAGTCGTTCAGTGGTAAGGAAACCTAGGCCCAATAATTAATTTGCCCAAAGTTCCTTGTAAGCAAGCCACAGATCTGAGCCCATAACCCAGGGTTTCTTATTTCCACCTAGCCCATCCACCTTACTGCAGTCCACAGGCTCAAGTTCCTGTGCTTAGACTCAGAAATAAATTGAAATTCCTTTTGTTTTTGCTGTCCCTTCATTTTCTTTAGCCTGGCTCCATTGTGGGAATTCAATGCCCCCAGTAGTGTCCTCTCCTTTATGTACCTCATACTATTTCGGTGCAGTTCACTTGGGGCTCGAGGGTCCCTCCCTCACCTCTTTCCCTCATCGTACAGTCTTCTGAATGGACCTGTGATTCAGGAAATTGACAGGGAGTATGAAAGGGGCGGAAAAGCAGCAGATGGAGTGGAGGGAGGGCGGGAAGTGGGGAGTCTGGAAACAGCCTGGAGGCAGCCACAACCTGGTGGCCTAAGCCCACAGATGCATTGCTTGACTTTGAAGAAGTTTATACACATATTCTCATGAATATTCTCATATGACAATAATATTGTGCAGCTATAGAGCACTTGCAGTCATCTCATGAGAGCCGTAATATAGGGTGGGAGGCAAGTATTGGGATTACAATTGTAATAACTCACTGTAAATAACTTACTGTAAAGCTGCCTGTGAGTTTTTGGCAGGCCATTTAACCTCTCTAAACTTCAGTTTCTGATCTATAGAATGAAGTACACTTTATAGCCCTCTTCAGGTTATCTGAGGATTCAATAAGTTTTTATATGCAATGTGCTTTTCAAAGTATAATTTGCTATATGAATGAAAAGCCTGGCATTTGGCAGAAGAACTGTCTAAGTTCTTATTCTCAGAGCCCACAAGCTGGATGGTTCTAGTGGCTATGTAAATGTTGTTTCATGGATTTGTTATAAGGTGGTAATGTTTAAATACCTAAATTAACAACTTCTATATGTTAGGACATATATATTTCCTCTCCAATATTTTATGCTCCTCATTCCTCTCCCCATCTCCCACCAGTCAAACCTGTCCCCTAGTATGGGTTGCATAAGATAGACAGGGCAGGGGTGGGAAGTGCACAGACATGAATCTTCCCTAGAGACAGGGAGCTCCCTTTATTTTACAACCTTGGATGCAGAGAGGGAGAGAATAACACAGGTCCAGGCAGATAGAGCCTTGACAACCGAACAGGTATTTCTGAGCCAAAGTGTGGCATGAGCAAAGCAGCAGGGGAGTGACAAGACCTGCAAGGGGAGGTAGACAAACACAAGGGATGTTGTAAATCTTGAGGTCTGACAACCAGGTACCAGATAGAATAAAATATATCTGGGAATCTATGTGGACAATGAACATCTAGAATTGAATCAGTCAAGGTCACAGCAGGAAATAGATGATGCCCTAATAGTTGGATAATTTGAGGAGAAATTATTTACAAAGGAGACTGATGACAAGGTGTAGGCAAGCGCGTAGAGTTCAGGAACTTGGGGCTTGTAGCAGCAGAGCTGTTGCCACTGCTAGGCGTGAAATGAGGAGAGGAGGGTGTGATTCTGGAAATTAGAAAGAAAAGAATCAGGCAGAGAAGGCTGAATCCATCTGGGAGCCACAGGGAAGCCCCATGGATGTGATCTTTTTACTTCAGGCCCCAGGGCATGGACTGGTGTGGAGGGAACTAGTATGGACCTGGAGTAGAAAAATGGAAGATTTTGAAGAGTCTCACTCCAATTTCTTGGCACTGTACAAGCCTCTACAACTTTAGCATAATCCTGGAGAAAGAGAGGGGTGTGGGAATAAACTGGTTAACATTGAATTTCTACAACTACAGCAGCATAGGAACTCGAAATAGAAATTAAGCTGAGTCGTAGAAAAAGACATATGTTACAATTCTTGCAAAACATAAGTTTTGGACTGAGAATTGTATCCACCTCATATAATAAGATGGATCCATTATATTATATGGATTACAACAAGAGTCCATATGTCCAGTCTTACATATAACATTTACATGTGTGCACACACACCCCATTCTGACAGGGAATTCATGGGTTTCATCTCCACCAAATGACAATGTAAACGACATTTCCATCAGCATACAAAATAGAGGGAAAAGTGCTGGCAGAGAGGAAGAACGAGATGAGTAAGAAATCAGTAGGAGTGCGTAAGTCAAAAATGTCAAGCAAGGAATGAGGAAATGGGATTTGAAGTGGCAGGGGCCACTGGTATTATGAGCTGGAGACTTCTGAATGACATCATGACTTTGCAGTCAGCAGCAGAGCAGCTCTTCATCCTTGTCTAGGATGAGGCCAGGAGAGACAGCAGCATGCAGTTAACTAAGGAGAAGCTAAGAAAAAGGATCTGAAGTCCCTGTGAGATACAGAGAGAAGACTGATTTTCTGATTTCCTGTTCTTACTTCTAGTGTACCTGTAGCCTGGCTATGCCTTCCTTATAGTCATCTCCTATTTTAATCTAGTTTTCATGGTGCTCGGTTCTGTGTGTGTCTATTATAATATTTGACATGATTTTCTATAGTTTATTTACTTTTCTGAACCTCTATCCCTATTCTTCATGATGCAGAAAATGAAATTTTAAGATTCAGTCTAATTTAGTCATTTCATGTTGGAAACTGTCATAATCAGGATTGTTGGACTCCTTCGTCTTAGATTGTGTTGCTGAAGGCCTTAAGCAACAATCACTGGTAGCATTAGTAAACAGGGAATATTCCTCATTAATACTCTGTTTCACACTATTCTTGCACCCTTTAAGTTATAACTCGTATTATTTGCTCTTAACATAGTCCTCATTGACACTGGTGATCTGTTGAGATTTAACCAACATTCTCGTGTAACCTTTCATGGGACATTCCATATTCTCTGTTGCAGGTTCCCTCATCCCAACCATGAGCTTTTTCCCTCTTTATCCTTCCAACTTCAAATGTACACTTACTCTTGAAAAGTATAAAGACTCCAAATTGCAGTATATGCTACGGGACAAATATTTAATACCCCTTTGGAGTGATTGCTGAAGATTAATATTATACACCATGGGAAAAAAGAATATCTGTCTGAGCGTGTGTTTGTATGTGTATTTTTCTTTCCAACTAAAGGCCGTTTTCAAACAACATAATTTTTTAGTCAATGTGATCCAGGTTTAAATCCCATTTTTAGCTACTTATTGACTGTGTGGTATTGGGCAGTTAATTAAAATTACTAAATGAGTTTCTATAATTGCAAAATTAGGAGAAGAATGTTTACCTCATGGAGTTTGAGGGGCTAAAGGGGCTTGGAACACTATAGATGCTAGGCAACTGTTACCTATTTCTATCTCATTCCATTTCATTAATGACATAAGTTTGATGTGGACAAAGTAAAAGAAAAAATCGGACCATAAATTAAAATGTAGAATTTCTTAAAAGTTATTCTGTGTTCTTCATACATCTTCCTTTATTGTCTTGAAAACCTCTTGAACCCAATAGGTAAGTGAGATAATTTGGGTGAGGGTCGCAGCAAGGATCTTTAATCAGAGATCTGTTTCCAAAAGCTGATCAGGTATAATGGATAATGTCTTTGATAAATTTTGATGCCTTATGAAAGTAAACTTTATTATGTGCTAAAGCTTTATCCATCATAAAGGAGATGTAGAACAATGAGAAAGAGAAAGATTATTCAGTAAATCTTATTTGGGCAATTGTTTATCTACTTGGGGAAAAATTCAATTTGCATTTTTATTTAACAGCATAAACCAAAATATATTTTATTAAGATTAAAAAGGTAAATGTAGAATATCAAACCAAATTAGTCCTGGTGGAAATAAGAAGTGATTATTTTCCAATTCCTGGATCAGGATGGAAGAACTCATAAAAGAAAAGAATAACAGATTCAACTATAGGAAAACATGAAAATTCTTAATATCTTGGGTGTTATGAAGAGAACTTAAAGGTAGAAAAACTAAAAGTTAATTAACTACACATATGCCAAATTATTATTATCTTAATATTTAAAGCAGTTACATATGTTGATATGACTCCAGAATGTTAATGGGCAAAAGACATGAACAGATAATTTATTATAAAAGCATGCAATGTTATTTAGAACTCGAAAAGATAAAAGGTTAAATGACATAGGATATTCACCTATTGAATTAGAAAATATGAGAATAACCCAACGTTGCTAAGGCTTAGGTAATATTGGTGAGAGTTTAAAGTAGTGGCATTTAGAAAGGCAATTTTGCACTATGTAGGAAAACTCTTAAAAATGCTTATATTGATAAACTAAGAAATCCAATCTCTCAGTTCATCTATGATAGCAAAATACTATAAAATTTATAAAAGCTTCATTATAATAATAGCCTTAATTCATTGGTTGTCTAGCACATGGCACACTTTGCTTACCTTACTTTCACTTCTCAACAAAACTTCTACATGGCTGAGTGAGGATTTGAATCTGTGTGTTTCAGATTCAATAAAGAGCCTGGGCTCTTTATTACAATTTTATTCTACCCAAGATATCTTTCGTAATGTAATAGTGAAAATCGACCAGGCGCTGTGGCTCATGCCTGTAATCCCAGCACTTTGGGAGGTCGAGGCGGGTGGATCGCCTGAGGTCAGGAGTTTGAGACCAGCCTGGCCAACATGGTGAAACCCCATCTCTACTACAAATACAAAAACTAGCTGGGTGTGGTCGTGGGTGCCTGTAATCCCAGTTACTCGGGAGGCTGAGGCAGGAGAATTGCTTGAACCTGGGAGGCAGAGGTTTCAGTGAGCCAAGATGGCGCCATTGCACTCCAGCCTGGGTGACAAGAGCAAGACTCCTTCTCAAAAAAAAAAAAGGTGAAAATTTAGAAATACATTTAAAATCTGTTAAGAATGTAATAGTGAAATAAACTATTGTTGATGCATTTCACATAATGCCATGCAGCCTGTGATGGTATGGAAACTGCTTACTCTTAAATAATTTTAAATAAAAATAGTGAAAACAAATTACAATATTTCTATTATTTTAACTATTTAAAGAAATTGAATACAAAGAATGGGAAGAAATACAGGTTAATAGTAGCTGCCTCTGATTTGTGGGACTATGACAATCATCCTTTTTATGGTCTGTATACTTTTGGGGGCTTTTTACATTTTTGTAACAAGAATGAATTGACTTATGTTCAGAAAAAAGTAAATTTGAACTTAAAAATTTGTGGAGCTTTTTATCTTCTCAGGGAATAGTGGGAAATATGTTATCTTTATTTAGTTAAGTCTTAGTAACATAGTCTGCTCACCAAAAGAAAAATGCTCTGAAGATTGACAGAAGAGGCAGTTGTTCTGAGATTAGGTTATTATTAAAATGTGTAATTAGACAAATCCATAGGGGCCATATGAACAAACAAGAATATCTCTGTCAGCATTGTAGAATGAAAACATTTGATTTATCTCTTGAAAATATAAGTCAGAGAATAAGAACCAAGTTCTAAATCCAATAAAGAAAATTAAATTTCCAACATGATTGGAAGATAGTTTGCCTTACTAATGACTTGCCCTGTGAATATATATGATATCTAGGAAACAAAATATCTCAACAATTGTTCAAAAATTTATTTCTTAGGTGGAAAAATAAGGAAATATTTTTAGGTGCTGTCAATAAACTCACTCAACCTGATTTTTTTTGAAAAATACAACTCTGCCGAAGAGTGTCATCTTTTTGCCCCATTTAGCCTTAAAAAAATATGCTTTGTTATAACACATGTAGGAAAAAAGCAGTGATTTTTATATTTATTCTTATTTCCATGGTACAATCCTCTTACTTCCATAATTAACATTGTAATGATTTGATTATGATCAGTTTATGGGATTATTAACCACTCTTGGTTTCTTCTCACCTCATTAACTAGCAAACTAGGCACTGACTGCTGATAATAACCAGTTTCTCATGCACTGTTGCTCAGTATTACCAAATCTTTTTAGTTTTATGAAGCCATTTTCATTAGAGAGCAAATAGTTTTTCTATTTTTTTTCTTTTTTAGCACATGTCAAAGTCAAATTAAATATGCCTTTATTACCTAACTATGATTTATTTATTTTTTTTCCTTAGGGGCAGCAGCATCCATTAAATGTTTCAATTAGTGTTGGGTTAAAATTTGATTTTTAGGTTAATTTCCTAAATACGTAGAACTAGTTTAGTTAGAATGACACTGCTCAATTCACCTGGTATCTTACTGACAAGAGTATGAGAAAAAATGAGATTAAAATAATGAATAATAATGGTAGCTTGACTCTTATTGTTGAGGGACTGTAACAATGAACTTGATTCACAAGTTGGTAAAGTTGTGATTAGGGAAACAGACCACATTTAGCCCATTTGACATGTACTTGTTCTTAGGTGCTTGATAAATATTTCTGATTTTAGTGAACTGGAGTCTACCAACATTGCTTTTTTTTCTCCTTTAAAAAAATATAAATATAATTGATGCTTATTTCCTGTGAATCCCCAAATCATTTCCCTTTTCTCAGTTTTCTAGTGGATCAGTTTTCCTCTTCATTTGTGGAATGTTTCCATATAATGCAGCTATTCATTTTTTAAATTTTTATTTACGATGATTTCTCTGTTGCTTTATGTAATTTTTAATTGACAAATAAGTATTGTATATATTATGTACAACATATTGTTTTGAAATATATATACATACATGTGTTGTAGAATGGTTAAATTAAGCTAATTAATGCATGCATTACTTCACATAATTATATTTTGTGGTGAGAACACTTAAAAATCTACTCTTTACCATAAAATGCATTCTTATTAACTATAGACACCAGTTTGTATAAAAGATCTCCTGAACTCATTCCTCCTGTCTAATAAAATTTTTATCCTCTGGCTAACATCTCCCCATCTCTCCACTTCCCCACCTCCCCACTTCCCCACCTCCCCACCTCCCCACTTCCCCACCTCCCCACCTCCCCACCTCCCCACCTCCCGACCTTCACCCCCTGGTAACCACTCTTTTACTCTTTATTCTATGAGCTTGACTTTCTAAGATGCCACATATAAGTGAGATCGTGCAGTATTTGTCTTTCTCTTCCTATTTCACTTAATTTCCTCCAGGTTTATCCACCTGGCTGCAAATGACATGATCTCATTCTTTCTTATAGCTGAATTGTATTCCATTGTGCGTTTGTGTGTGTGTACAGTATACATATTGTGTGTATATATGTAGTATATATAGTGAATATATAGTATATATATAGTATATACATATAGTAAATGTGTGTGTGTGTATATATATGTGTATATATACACACATTTCCTTTTCCTTTACTCATTTATCCACTGATGGACACTTAGGTTGATTTTTTTTTTTTCCCCAGTGCAGAGCTTGATTCCATTTCTTGGTTATTGTGACTAATGCCACAGTGAACGTGGGAGGACAGATATCTCTTCAACATGCTGATTTCAATTCCTTTGTCTATATGCCGGGAAATGAGATTGCTGGATCATATGGTAGTTCTCTTTTTAGTCTTTTGAAAAGCTTCCATACTGTTTTCCATAATGGCTGTTCTAATTTACATTCCTACCCACAGTGTATAAGTGTTCCCTTTTATTCACATCCTCACCAACACTTGTTATTTTTCACCTTTTGGTAATAGCCATTCTAACAGGTATGATGTCTTGTTTCATTGTGACTTTAATTTGCGTTTCTCTGATGACTAGTGATATTGAGCATTTTTTCATATACCTGTTGGTCATTTGTACATTTTCTTTCTATGAATAGAAATGTCTATTCATAGCCTTTGCCCACTTTAAATCAGGTTATTTTCTTACTACTGAGTTGTGTGATTTCCATACGTATTTTTGGATATTAACCCCTCTTCAGACGTATGGTTTGCAAATATTTTCTCCCATTCCACAGGTTGACTCTTCACTCTACTGACTGTCCCCTTGACTGTGCAGAAGCTTTTTAGTTTGATGTAATTTCATGTGTCTGTTTCTGCTTTTGTGGCATGTGCTTTCAGGTTCATATCAAAAAGTAATTGCCCAGACTAATGGAACTTGCCCCTATGTTTTCTTTGAATACTTTTACAGTTTCAGGTATTACATTTAAGTCTTCAATTAATTTTAAGTTTATTTTTGTATATGGTCCAAGATAAGGGTCTAATTTTATTCTTCTGCATGTAAATATCCAGTTTTTCTAACACTATTAAAGACTGTCCTCCTCCTATGTGTGTTATTGGCACCTTTGTCAAATATAATTAACTTTAAGTGTGTGGATTTATTTTTGGGATCTCTATTCTGTTCCCTTGGTCTTTGTATTTATGATTTGTATGGTACTATTTTGATTACCATAACTTTTTAGTATATTTTGAAGTCAGGTAGTGTGAGGCTTTCAGCCTTTTTCTCTTTGCTTAAGGTTGTTTTGGCTCTTTAGGGTCTTTGGTTTCCATATGAATTTTAGGATTTGTTTTATTTCTGTGGAAAATATCATTGGAAATTTGATAGGGATTACATTGAATTTGTAAATTTCTGTGGATAGTTTTGGAGCACATATATATATATTTGCATATATAGAACCATCCTTGCCTCCTGGGACAAATACCACTTGATCGTGTGAATTATTGTTTTAATGAGTGGTTAAATTTTTTTTCCTAGAATTTTGTTGAAAATTTTTGCATCTATGTTCATTAGTGATACTGGCCTGGAATTTTCCTTTCTTGTAGTATCTGTGTCTGGCTTTGATATCAGGGTAATGCTGGCCTTGTAAAATTAGTTTGGAAGTACTCCCTCTTCAATTTTTTTGGAAGCATTTGAGAAAGATTGGTATTAACTCTGAATATTTGGTAGAATTTGACAGTGAAGTCATCAGGTCCTGAGATTTTCTTTGATAGGAGACTTTTTATTACTGAGTCAATCTTCTCACTCATATTGTCTGTTCATATTTTCCATTCTTCATGATTCAGTCTTGGCATACTGCATAGGTTAAGGAATTTTTGCATTTATTCTAGGTTATCCAATTTATTGGCATATAATTGTACATATTAATCTTTTATAATCCTTTAAATTTCTTTGACATTAGTTGTTCATGTACTCTTTCATTTCTATTTTTTTATTTGAACCTTCTCTCTTTTTTCTTAATCTGACAACTTACTGATTTTATCTTTTCAAAAAACCAACTCGTAAGAGTTGCTCTTTTCTTTTTTTTTTTTTCGTTTCTATTTAACTTAGTTATGTTTTGACTTTTCTTGTTCTCTTTCTTCTGCTAACTTTGGGCTTTGTTCTTCCTTTTCTATTTCCTTGAGGTATAACACTAGGTTGTTTATTTGGAGGTCTTTCTTATTTTTAGATGTAGTCATTTGTTGCTATAATCTTTCCTCTTAGAACTGCTTTTGCTACGTTCAATAAATTTTGGTACTGTTCATTTTTATTTATTTCAATATATTATTTAAATTTCTTAGTTGGTCCATTTGTTGTTCAGGGGCATGTTTTCTAGGTTTCAAATGTTTACGAATTTTCTGAAATTTCTCTTGTTATTTATTTCTAGTTTTAGAAATTGTGATCAGATAAGACACTCAATATGATTTCAATCTGCTTATATTTTCTAAGACTTATTATGCGGCCTAATATATGGCCCATCCCGGGGAATGTTCTGTGTGTGCTTGAGAAGAATGTGTATTCTGCTGCTTTTGGATGAAATATTCTGTATACATCTGTTTTGTCCATTTCATCCAATGTGTAGTGTATGGCTAATGTTTTCTTATTGATTTTCTGTCTAGATGATATGTTCATTGCTGAAAGTGAGATATTAAAGTCCTCTAATATTATTGTGTGACGGTCTATCTCTCCTTCTATATCTATTAATATTTGCTTTATACAGTTAAGTGCTCTGATGTTGGGTGCATATATATTTACAATTGTTATATCCTCTTGATAAACAAATCCCTTTATCTTATATAATAACCACCTTTGTCCCATTTTTTTAGTTTTTTTACTTAAAGTCTATTTTATCTAAGTATAGCTATGCCTGCTTTCTTTCATTTTCATTTGCATGGAATATGGGAATATATTTTTCCATCTTATCATTTTCAGTTTATGTGCCTTCTTATAGGCAAAGTAAGTGTCTTGCAGGCAGCATGTAATTGAGTCTTTTTTGGTAATCTGTTCAACTCCTGCATGTCTTTTGATTAGAGAATTTAATATACTTACTTTTGAGGTAATTATTGTTAAGTCAGAACTTAACTACTCCCATTTTGTTAACTGTTTTCTCATTGTTTTGTAGATAATTTGTTCCTTTCTCTCTTACTGTCTTCCTTTGTGATTAAGTAATTTTCTCTAGTGTTATCCTTTGATTTCTTAGTTTTTATCTTTTGTGTATCACTTTTGTGACCTATGTATCTACTTTGCATAGCTTTTGTGACGTGGAGCTGGAGCAGGTCTGAAACCTGGGTATACAGGGGCTAGCTTGGTACTCGGTGGGCTTGAATTCTGTATTTACAGGGTCTACCCTGGAAGCTGAGTCCGTGTGTACCAGCTTGGTTACCAGGAATGTGGGAACCAGCCTGATGTTGGAGTGAGCCTGAAATCTAGGGTTGCTATCGGGGCCAGCTCAGTGCTGGAGGAAATCCAGAGCCTGTGGTACCTGGGTTTTGCCTGGTCTTGGGGTGAGCCTGGAACCTGATTATGTGGGATTGTCCTGGCATTGGGTTGGGTGTGCCTGCCTATCTGGGGCTGTTTGGTGCTAGGGTCAGTCTAGAGCCTGGGGCTGCTGAGGTTAACCTGGTGTTAGGGAAGGCCCAGAAATTAAGTCTGCTAAGCAGGCCTAACACTTTGGGCTATAGGTTTCTGCCTAATGCTTGGGTGGGTTCGGAGGCTCAGTCTGCCAGTACCAGCCTGAATCTTGGGGCTGTAAGGAATGGCCTGGAGGCTTCATCCTTGGGTCCTGACCTGATTATTAGGACTGTTGGGGGCAGCCTCATGCCAGGACAGGTGCCTGAACCGTGTGACCATGCAGGTGAGCCCAGTGCTGGGGGTGGTCTGGGACCTGGGGTCACCTAGATTGGCCTGGTGCTGAGGGCAGTCTGGAGCCTGGGACTACTGAGCTTGGGCTGGTATTGGGGCAACCCAGAGACTGACTCTACCTGGCATGCTTAGGCCCTGGGGCTGTGGGCTCCAGCCTGGTGCCAGGGTGAGCCTAGAACCTCCATCTTCAGCCACTACCCTGGGGTCTGGGGCCATGGAGGCCTACCTGGTGCTGGATTTTACTGGGGCAGGTCTGGTTTTGGGTCTGAAGCAAAATATGCAGTCAATTCCCTCTCCTTTCCCCACTTGGAGAATATCTCTCTCCATGCTATGCTGACCAGGACTGGGAAACGGATGACATAGGAATGTAAAACTGTCCTTTCTACACTCTTCAGTATGTCTCTTCTTGTTTCTGTGCTACACCCAGGCGTTGTAAACTTTTACCTGGTTTTCTTATCTCTTGTGAAAGTATCTTTGTGCACGCATAGCTGAATGAGTTGTTTCTGCAATGAGATGAGCACTGAAGAGTCCTAGCCCACTATCCTGCTGATGTCCTTGCCACTTTATGTAACTTTATTTGTGGATCTCTTATATCGGTTTTACTGTCTTCTCCCCTCTGTACAACCAGTTAGATTTTGAGGAATACAAATGAGAGAATTTTACATTTCAGTTTTTTTCTAGAGAGGTAAATTGGAGTTCAGAAAAGTTACATGATTTAATTAAGCCATTAGACCAATGTTTTCTGAATTTTTGTCTATGAATCAGGTGTAAGGCAGGCGTTTTACTGTCTCTTTCTCTCTCTCTCTCTCTCTCTCTCTCTCTCTCTCACACACACACACACACACATACACACACACAGCAGTTTAGTGATCAAATTAGTTTAGGAAGGGATGAATACTATGAGTTGTTGGTGATTAACAGTATAGATTATGTACTAAAGACTCTGAGATATTTGTACATAAAGCAATCTATAAACTTAATTCATTAAGTTTAATTTAATGCATAGTTTCTTTTGTTTTGCTTATATCTTTCCTTTTATTTGAGGGTTTTTTGTTTGTTTGTTTCTTTTCATTTTGTTTCTTAACCATTTCCTACATATATTTTCAATCTTTATTGTTTTTCAATAAATGCCTTTTAGGTTATAAATTTTCCTCTGAAAGCCTTTTGGGTTACAGCTCACAAGTTCTCAAATGATGTAATTCACTACCATGTAGTGCTAAATATTTTTATTTTGCATAGGATTTCATGTTTAATCTGTAAATTGCTGACAATTTTTTTTTTTTTTTTTTTTTTTTTTGAGACGGAGTCTCGCTGTGCTCCCAGGCTGGAGTGCAGTGGCGTGATCTCAGCTCACTGCAAGCTCCGCCTCCCGGGTTCACGCCATTCTCCCGCCTCAGCCTCCTGAGTAGCTGAGACTACAGGCGCCTGCCACCACGCCCGGCTAGTTTTTTGTATTTTTAGTAGAGACGGGGTTTCACTATGTTAGCCAGGATAGTCTCGATCTCCTGACCTCGTGATCCACCCGCCTCGGCCTCCCAAAGTGCTGGGATTACAGGTGCTGACAATATTTTAAGAAATATTTTGTTACTCTGTGTTCCTAGAGGGGCACAGCTAGCTTATCTCTTTGACATAACCTGGCATGGCACATAGTAGGTACTTCATGAAACCATCATTCTCAGCAAACTAACACAGGAACAGAAAACCAAACACCACATGTTCTCACTCATAAGTGGGAGTTGAACAATGAGAACACATGGACACAGGGAGGGGAGCATCACACATCAGGGCCTGTTGATGGGTGGGGGACAAGGGGAGCGAGAGCATTAGGAAAAATAGCTAATGCATGCAGGGCTTAAAACCTAGATGATGGGTTGCTAGGTGCAGCAAACCACCATGGCACATGTATACCTATGTAACAAACCTGCACATTCTGTACATGTATCCCAGAACGTAAAGTAAAATAATAATTTTTAAAAAGGTCATTGAAGTGAACTAAAGTTTTTTAAAGATCACTCAGACTATGACAGAAATGAGGCTAGATCTATATCTCTTGATATTTTTAGTCAGGTCTATTGAGAGAAAATTTAAATATAACAAAATTAGGCCAGGCATGGTGGCTCATGCCTCATTCCAGAACTTTGGGAGGCCAAAGCAGGAGGAGTGCTGGAGTCCAGGAATTTGAGACCAGCCTGGGCAATATAGTAAGAACTCATCTCTACACAAAAAATTTAAAAATTTAGCCAGGCATGGTGGTGTGTGCTTGTAGTCCTAGCTACTTAGGTGGCCAAGGTGGGAAGATAGCTTGAGCCCAGGAAGTCAAGCTGCAGTGAACCATGGTCATGACACTGAACTCCAGCCTGGACAACAGAGTGAGACCTTGTCTCACAATAAATAAATAAAATAAAACTCACCTTGTTTATGGACTTGACAAATGTATATAGGCATGTAACCACTGCCAGAATTAAGATATAAAACATTCACATCCCCTCCGAAAGTTATTTTGTGCCTCTTTGTAGTCAATTTCCTTCTCTTCCACCTCCAGGCAACCATTGAACTCTTTGTCATTATAATTTTGCCTTTCTAGAGTATTTTAAGAAGAGAAGCATATATCATATCACCTTTAGTATCTGCCTGCTTTCACTTAACATAAAGCACTTGAGATTCCTCCACATCAATGCGTGTAACAATAATTCATTTCTTTCTACTGGTGAATAATATTGCACCAAATGGCCAAAACACAGTTTGTCATCCATTCACCAGTTTATGGAAGTTGCCATTTAGGTTCTTTTTAGCAATTATAAATAATGCTGCTATAAACATTTGTGTACATGTTTTGTGGGCACTTATTCCTTCATCTTGGGTAAATACATAGGAATGAAATTGCTGTCTTTTATGATAATCATATGTTGGTGGTGTGGTTGTGGGGTGGTAGTGGAAGGGGAAGGAGGACATTCTGTGATGTCCTGGTGTAGTAGAGAGTTTCTTGGCCTTCCCCAGTGGTGACAGCACACTTCTAATGGCATGCATATAAGATACTGAGGCTGGGCCCAAGACTGTTTCCTGGCCTTCCTCCAGGAGTAGATAATTTTTCTTTTTTATTCTGTCATCAACAATAGGTTTCTAACCTGTGCCTGGGAGTGACAAGGTTTTCTGCCTCTGTCACGGAGGCTTGAGGATTTTATTCTTTCTGAGAGGATGATCTGGGCAGGGAGGCTGCAGTTCATGCTTTCCCAGTAGTGGCTACTCTACTCCTTCTCCTGGGCTGTATCATCTAACAGGGACTCTCCCCAGTTACCCACTGTGCCCCCATCTTTTTTTTATGAGCACCTCATGGAGATACATGGAGATGAGCCTGGGAGGGAGCAGCAGCTCCTCCCGTGTCTGGGGCTGCCAGGGATTCTACACTGTCACAGCAGTCCACACTCAACCTCCACCAATGCTTTAAGGTTCAGCTGGTTCCTTCTCAGCCAACTGTATGGCAAACAGTGCCTTTTTCTCCCATGCTTTGCCCTCTCTGAGCCAATCTACTGGTGCTTGATTTAATTCAATTTCCTTCAAATACAAAATAAAATTAAAAGCAATTCAACATGGTGTGCGTGTGTATATATATATATATATATATTTTGTAATGACAATTCCTGTGAATTCTATTTTGGGGAAGCAATGGAAGAAAAGATGATGGTGGAGGATCAAAGTCTGAATCCCATAAGACGTGGTTCTCAAATGAGCCTCCCCTAGAACACTGGGGTATTGCTAAAAAAATTTAACTACGTTGGTATCTTCCCCAAAACTCAGAAAATGCTAAGTTTATGGGTGGAATTTTCTGAATTTGAAGTTTTTGCCTCATAATTTCCTATTATTTTAATAGTTTGGTAACTGCTGCTGATTGTTTACTCAGTAGTGTATGCAGCTAGATAAACAATGGGCACAAAAATGGCAAACTGGACAGCTAATGAAGCCTTTTCATCACTTCATAAGGTAATTGGGTTCATCGTAGATAGTTTTAACTTTGTGAAAGATCCTTTTCTGAAAATTTCTGTGTATTCTGAGAATGTGGAGATCTGTATCATTTTAGAGATGTTAAAAAGTTTAGCATTTCCTACAGAAACTCTGAGGAGTTTGCGGATAAATCCTACAAAGCAAAGGGGATGATGTGGCCCAAAATTAAGATCAGTAAGAGGTCTTTGATTTCAGTCTCATGTTGTTTCTGTTATGTAAATTTTTATTGTCATGGCTCATGATATTTCAAGTCATTTGAAAAGCCAAGATTTCAGCAAAGTCTATTTGAAGACCTAAAGAGAAAACATGTTGAGCCTAAATACAAAGCTTGTACCCAATGGTGAGGGGAGGGTTTAAAAAACTTTAATTCATGCTAATTTTTATGTTGTAAAAGGAGATGAGGAGTCTCCCAGGACTGATGTGAAAAAAGTTGAAACATAATCTGAAGAATTTTTAGCTTTTGTTAAATTTAATAAGTGAATAATACTTTTGCAAGGCATAAGGTGTCCATGTTTACTAGAGCTGAAGAAATTCTGGGACCTGAGATCCTCCTTCAAATCTGGAGTCTATGTATATATTACTTTATATTTAAACATATGCAACACAAATATACCTTGGTTGGTACCCATATATATATTTATTTTTAGTAATATTCACCACTAAAAATTTTGTTTCTAGTCTATAAAACAAACTTCAGTATATCAGTATTTCATGGTACTCCACAGTGTGTGTGATTTCCATGCAACTTATCACCTGGGTTTGAGTTGGCTTCTGTGATTTTTCACTTGATTTACCTTGGATGTTGGGGTGTCATCCTGAATTTTGGGCTGGAAAGTGACTGTGGCTTAATTTTCTTATCTGTAAAATGGGAATCATAATCATGCCTCCTTTATAGGGCTGTTATGAGAATTAAAGAAGGCATTGCTTGTAACCTCCTTGTTACAGTGTCTAGTCATAGTAAGCATTCATTAGAGTTTAGCTACCATTAATATCTGAAGTGGTCATGGGATTGTTTTGCTGGTCCTGTGGAAAAGCTATGCATCATTGTTGACATTCCTCTCTTTCAAATGGAGAGAACAACAGTGAAATATTATTGACCTATTAACTGCAAGCATTTATTTGTGCGGATCAATTCAGATAATACTCATTAATTTATGCCACAACTGTAAAATACCCTACACACATAATATGTTGGAGTTGCAAAGTTAACAACTACTCACACCTAGAAAAAAATTCTCATTGTTATTTTATACACCTATTATTTTAATGCCAGCTGTCAAGTTTTATTTTATGCTTTTTAATGTTTTATTCTTCTTGGTTTATTTATTTTTAATTATAGAAATTTATAGGGTACAAGTACAATTTTGTTACATGCATAGATTGTATAATAATCAAATCAGGGCTTTTAGAATATAGATTTATTTTCAGTAAAAAACTTTCCTAACCTTGAATTTAAGACACCACTTTCTTTAATTTCTTTCATGTCTGACAAGCATAGGTGTTAGTGTGGTATTTTAGTTTAGTTCAGGTTATATAGTCAATTCAGTAAAGCATCTCAGAGTTCTAAAATCATCCTTTGGGTGGCAAGCCTTGGCCAGAATGTCAGTCTAACTCTGCAAGGGTTTTCCGGTTATCTTTTTTCTCTTCAGAGCCAGCAGAGGGAGCACCAGTCTCTCCCTATCTAAACAATCATAATGGTTTTTAAACATATGGTGGGCCTTTCATAATTAAGTTTTGAAAAAGAGATGTAGTTTGAATGAAGATATAAAACTCAAAGTATGAATACACATTAATTACCTTAATAATGCTGCCAAGTTTAAACGTACTCAAAATGAAAATGTTCAAGACTACAGGTCATATGGAATGAAACTGGGAGCTATCAGGTAACTTTAACACAACCTAATTTAGAAAATACTGTCAGAAGTAGAAGAGAGTAGAAGGCTAAGAATGCCTGAAATTATTTAATAAATATTTATTGAGTACTTGCTATGTTTCAGATTGTGAGCCAAATTATGACATGATAAAGATGAACCAGATTTAGCCTGGGGAGGTAGGGAGGAAAAGGTTAGGAAAAGCCACTTAAAAAAAATAATGCCTAGTTTCTAAATAAGAGTTCTAAATAAAATGTTTGTTGAATGAATTAATGCTAATAATATGTGTATTAATAATACAAAATTATCATTTTATATGATGCTTGAAAGTTATGGTGCTTCTACATACATTACTCATTTAATTACACGTAAGACAGGTTTAAGGTCTCAGAGATGGTAAATTGCATAGATAGGTCACTAACTACGAATTAGTTAGCTTTATAGTCACTGTATCTGGTGTGTACAATTTGTCTTTTTAAAATAAAATATATCTGCTTGCAAATAGTCTTAGAACATGAACATATTTCTTTAGTAATATACAATAATCTCTTTTAAAAGTTTTTTTTTTTCAGTTAGTGGAAAATAATTTAAAACTATTAAGTGCCCATGTTTGAAAGATCAAGAAGGTTTACCAGTGGAAATAGATCTAAATATAAAGCAAGAGTCTAGGCAAGAATTTCATTCAGATCATTAGACAAGTCTTAGTTGAAGGAAGTACAGGGTTATGCCATTCAGAAAATTTCATATATTAAGAAGAAACGGTCCAAGAAATTTTACTAGTGGGTCTGCTAGAATATTTAGGATAATATATCATACATATCTGTGTTCAAAATTTCTTTGAATTTGTTAGATCAGGCGACTCACCTAATATTCAGAACTAAATTTTGGATCAGAAAAAAAAGTTATCCAAATTAACTTCAAATTCATTCAACTTTGTAGATAAACTTTAGGATATTAAAAAAGTAAAGTAAATGGATATTATGATGCCTTTTAGAGCCATAAATAGGCACGTAGATCTTTCAACAGTCATATTACTCTTATCAGGGATGGACAAGAACTCAAAATGTATCAAACACAAATGAAGCATCTGAGGTTATTAAAATTTGATTTAGGATTAGAACAAAATACATCTGTTCTGGTTTTAGGTTAGATATGGTGATTTCAATTTTACTCAAGATAACACATAGCCTTGACCCTACCACTTCTGCACTCTGCTTCCAACAATTAAATATTTTTAAAATGTGCATGGATTGTACAATCACATAAGATAATATACAATAATCCTTTTAATGGGACATTATAGAAGTTAAGACAGGTAGATCAGTAAATTATCTAGATTCTGAACTATATCTTTGAACTCCACTGGACTAACAGCTTCAGGGATGGTCAAGATAATCACATTTGTATCTCCTGATCTGTCATACAACAAGCTCTCAAAGAATGTTGAATGAATAATTAAATGAATAATAAATGAACATTGAGTGGGAATACTGGATTTAAGAAGTTGCTTTTTTTTGTGAAGTCAGTCATGCTCCATGCTCTCTTGAGAATTTACATCCGAAAGTAGATCCTTAGTTTTCCAGGAATACGCGTTCAAGATATACAACTTTCATTATTTGAAAAAATCTCACTTACCAAAGGGATTTTTGTCTCCTACCTAAAAAGAAATGGCATTGCCACGTGTATGTACATTATCAGAAATAACATCATAGCCACTGACCTTCACAGTTATCACAGTAAGTCTGTTGTCAAAAGTTTCATCTTCATAATGTAAAGTGGTCTGAAAATTCAGTGATGCAGATATGTACATTCTTTTGAGGTTTACCTCTTCCCAGAAATCTTTAGTGATTTTTTAACCTGGTGGCATGAACTCAGTACAAGGAAGACAGAATTCTCTGATCTGCAACATAATTGGGAAGGAGACTAAAGAAAGCAAGAAGGAGGACAGAACAGATGGGAGAGAAAAGAGATGTGTTTGTCAGTAGAATGAAAATGCTGAAGAAATGCTCTTTCTGCAGTCCCATCTCCAAAACCTTGACCATCCAGATATTACCATCTCCCAGGAAATTCCTCAAGTAAAGTCTTCTGCCAGAACATCTCCTTATGTTTTCCTTATGGCACATACTTTACCCTATGTTGAGATTTTTTAACTTTTAATTTTGAAATAATTTTAAGTTTACAAAAGAGTTGTAAAGATTGTATGAAGGTTTCCCATATATACCTCATCTTGCTTCCTCTAAAGTTAACATATTACATACACCTAGTAACATGGACAACATTAAGAAATTAACATTTGTCAATAATATTATCTAAATTATTGTTTACTTCACATTTCCTGTTTTTCTACTAATGTAATTTTTGTTTTTGTTGTTCAAGGATCCAATCCAGTATGCTACATTGTAATTAGTCACTGTGTCTCCATTGTCTTCTTAATCTGTGGCAGTTCCTCAGTCTTTTCTTGTTTTTCAAGACCTTAATATTTTTGCAGAATACTGGTCAGGTGTTTGTAGAATGGTCCTCAATTTGGATTTGTCTGGAGCTTTCTCATATTTAGACTAAGGGTGTAGATTTTTGGAGGAAAATGCCACACAGGTAATATGTTATTTATTGCATCCTCTGAGGGGATACATGATATCACTATTTTTAATTACTGATGGTATTAACGTTGGTCACGTGGGTGAGATGGTAACTTCCAGGTTTCTTCATGTAAGTTTACTATTTTTTCTTTTCCATAGTCTGTTTCTTAGAAGTGTGCTAATAAGTGAGTCACTAGGTTTATTTTAGTGATGGAAAATAAAGCTCTTGGAGGAAGGAGTATGAAGAATTTATGGAGATATGTTAATATCAATAAATAATAGATAAATATTTATTTAAACATTTTATAAATATTTTGGAGGAGAAATACTTTGAGAATATGCCAATATCTAATTCCACCTTAAAATTTCTTTTTATCATTATACCTCTCTAGGTAATGTGCCTTTTTTACTCTGGCTGCCTTCAAAATTTTCTCTTTGCCCTTGATTTTCAGCAGTTTGGATATAACAAGCCTAAGTACACTGTTGTTTTTCGGTTTATTTGCTTGTGTGATATATACCCTATTGGTGTTCCTTGTACTTTGTGGGTCAGTTTGGTGCCTCTCATTATGTTTGAGAAATTTTTGGCGATTTTACCTACAGGTACTTCTGCACCATTTCCTTCCTTCTCTTCTCTTTCCACCTAGTTCCAGTTACGCATATATCAGACCTCTTGATATTGTTTCACAGCTCTTAGGTGTTCTGTTCTTTTTTGCTTTCTTTCTTTTACTTTATTTTTCTGTTTGTGTTTCAGTTTGTGTGATTTCTATTGGTTGACATTTAAATTCACTGATTCTTTTCACTGATTCTTTCCTCCGTTGTGTTGAGTCTACTGATTAGCCACTAGTCATTTTAGAGGAATGACTTATAAGTCATTCTACATCTCTTACTGTGTTTTTGACTTCTAGAATGCCTATCTGATTTTTGTGTAGCTTTTTTGTAGTATTTTCCATCTCTCTGCTGGATTTACCAATCTGGTCTTGTAAGTTGTCTACTTCTCACTGGAGCCTTAAATGCATTTTAAACGTTATTTTAAAATTGTCCAATAGTTCCAATATTGTCGTCATATCTGAATCTGTTTCTGATTATTGCTTTGTGTTTTGGCTTTTTAAATGCTTTCTAATGTTTTGTTAAAAAACAGACCTCTTGTAGAATGTAGCTATTCTACTACTATTTGCTGGTAGGCATTGAATATGGAGTTTATGCTGACCTGGTCAGGAGTCGGGCTGCATGTGAAGTTTGTTGTTACTATAATTACCCTCGGGGCTCCCAGACTTCAGATAAAATTTTCTAATAATTCCGCTAGTGTTTAGGATGTGAGCTGGTATGCCAAAGGTTATTTTTTCAACCTCCTTAGTTTGGGGTTTTCCTTTCACAGTATGCTCACGTGATAATCTGTTTCTTTCTACCCTCTCATCCATAATTAAGCTATTAGTTCTACTTAATGCTTGTTTACTTGGTGGTGGGTGGCTGGAGAGGAAGCTATTCTCTGATATTCCGGTTAAGCAACAGGCTTAGGCACTGTGTCCCTGGGTCCCTGGTGTATGTTCCTGCTTCTCTCCCATTGGTATTACCTGCTTTGTTTTCTATTCTGTCCTCTAACCAAAATGGATTTCCACCAATGCCCTAAGATCACAGTTTTTGCTGCTCTTCCTTCTGCAGATTAAGACTTTTGTTTTGTAGGGGAAATACAGGTAATGCATTGAGCGAGAGTCTTGGAAGCAACTACTGTTTTCTTCTTCAGCTAACACCTTAAGACAATTTTTGTCAGTGTCTTAGTCCATTCCTTTTGTTATGAAACATCATACACTGGGTAATTTATAAGTAATAGTAATTTATCTCTCCTCATTCTGGAGGCTGGAAAGTCTAAGATCAAAGCATTGGGAGATTTGGCATCTTGAAGAGGCTTACCCTCTGCTTCCCAGATGGCACACTGTTTCTGTATCATCTTGATGGGATTAATGCTGTGTCCTCACATGGTAGAAAAGTGGAAGAAGGAGGCAGTTATCTGAAGCCTATTTTATAAAGGTATTAATCCCATTCATGAGGGTGGAGCCCTCATGGGCTAATCTCCCTTGAAGGACCCCACCTCTTAATACCATCACTTTGGGGATTAAGTTCCAACACATGAATTTTGGAAGAATACATATATTTAAACCATAACTTTCAGGATTTTCGCTGATCTTCCCTGTGAGTGCCTGGGGGTTCATGGTTCATGCAGACAAAGTCTACAAGAGCATGGTCCTATACTTGCAGTCCTTTGGGGATTGGCATTCTCATGCTAGCTCACCATCATCCTCTAGGTAAAAATTCACTAAAATTTTTTAGTTACTTTTTTTTTCTTTGATAGATGGAATCTTGCTATATTGCCCAGGCTGGGCTTGAACTGCTGGGCTCAAGGGATTTTTCTGCCTCAGCCTTCCCAGTAGCTGGGACTATACTGATATCTTTTTAACCAGCTAATATGGTATCTGATATTGTCTGCCTCAGGTAAGCAAATACTCGGGTCATGTATCTCCCTGAGGGCACTGTATCTTCTCAGTCTGCAGATTAGTTGGTGACTCTGAAACATCAGTTCTTTAGTGGGTTGAAGAAACACATTAATTTGCACTTTGTATATATAGCTTTGTCCTTGTTATAAGATAGGAGCAACATGTCTGAGCTGAAAAACTCTGATATTGATTTTAAGCATCATCTGTGCTTTTTTGGTCTTTATTCCTCACTAACGTATTTCTCAGAATTCACTGTGCATAAGAATCAACTGACAAGCATGTTAATGATAGATATTTTTGTGTCTCACCTTCAGAAATTGTGATTCCATAGTCTAAGGTAGACAAAAATAATTTGTATATTCAGAAAGTTCCCCAGGAACTTTTAGCAGGGGATCCCCATGCTACAAGGGGCTTTGAAAGGTGGTATCCTTTCAAAGGTAAGCTCCCACTTAGGGATGGTAGCTTGCTCATCGTGATATCTCCCAGTGTGTTCAGGTGGATGCCTTGTATATGTTAGCTTCTTTATAAATATGCATTAATAGTTCCTAGTTTAACAAGAGCAGAGGTGGGAAAAACCATCACTTGAAATAGTCTAACCTTTCCTCATGTCTGTAAAACCTATCCATAATTCAAGGTTCAAATGAAGTTTCAAATCTTCTCACTAACTCCCTAGTATGGGAGGAGTTCAGGGGCAGTGAGTCAAGAAGGCTTTTTGTCAGTAGCTGGTTGTGTGATTTGGCTAAGGCACTTAAACACTTCTTCAATTCATTTTGTACTTTGATTTTAAAAGTATAAAAATGGAATAGACTTTGGATCACAAATGAGCTTTATCATGAAAATCACTTGGGAGGTGTTTATTTTTACTCATAATGTATGTGTGTACATATAATGTATGTGTGTATAATGTACACACATGCATTATACATATGTGTCTTTGTGTGTATATATATCTATATATATGCACACACATACTCTCTCTATATATTATATATATATTTGTCTTAATCCATTTTCATTCCTATAAAGGAATACCTAAGGCTAGGTAGTTTATAAACAAAAGCAGTTTAGTTGGCTTACTGTTCTGCAGGCTGTACAAGAAGCATAGTGCCAGCATCTGCTTCTGGTGAGGGCCCCAGGAAGCTTCCACTCATGGTGCAAGGCAGAGGGGAGTTGGTGTGTAGAGATCATATTTTAGAAAGTGAAAGGAAGCAAGCAAGGGTGAGAAAAGGAGGTGCCAGATTCTTTTTAACAATCAGTTCTTGTGAGAAATAATAGAGCGAGAACTCAATCATTGCTGGAAGGATGGCACCAAGACATGCATAAGGGATCTGCCCCCATGACCCAAACACCTCCTGCTAGGCTCCACCTCCAATGTTGGGGATCACATTTCAACATGAGATTTGGAGGGGAAAATATCCAAACTATATCAGTATAACATATAATATGTATATTAATTATATATTAGTTTTATATTACATGTTAATTATATATGTTATATTAATTATTTTTATAATTATAATGTATTATATAATTTAATAATAATAAAAAATATATAGTATGGACACTATGCTAATCCCTGGAGATACTGATTCGGTAAATTGAGGAGTTTGCTTTTTTTAGCCTCTTTAGATGATTCTAATAATCAATTGTATTTGGAAACCTCTAGATTATATGCTTTCTAAATTCTCAAGTCCAACCCTCTGTCTCTGTCTACTGAACTCCCCAGATAGACATGTATCACCACAGGGTAGTGACTAAAAATATAATAAATTTGTATCATTTCCATTTATATTTTCACCCTAAATACATTTGCAATATACACTTGATGACGGAGACTATGTATCAGTCTTCTTTTCTCTTGCATAGAGTTCCCAGCACAATTTATAGACTACCCCAAGCAAGCTGGTAAATTTTTGTTGATTGATGGAATGACAGTAGCCAGAAATTAGAAGTCAGGGAGGACAGAGAAGCTAGAGATGGCTGGGAAGATACGGGTGTCTTGGTCGTAGCTGCATGAATAGAATATCTTAGCAGAGGGATTTTAAATAGATGGGTAGGTGACAAAGGAAAACTTGGAAGAGAAGAAGGTGGCAGCAGTCAAGATAACTAAGCAGTTGATGAGCATCTTAGTTGAGAGGTTCAGAAATGTGGAGGTGGGCATGACACTGTGAACATGAGAAAGAAGGGTATATGAGGGGAAGGCAGAGATGATGAGTGGAGGCAGCTGCATTTCTAAAGCCTAAGGATAGTTTTCAGGAAGAGAGAAAAGTCTAAAGTTTGGGACTGAACGAACAAGTGTAGCACAAAGACTCCAGAAAGCTTTAATTCCTGAAAATCAAAAGAAGTTGAGATTTCAAATTTGACCTAACCATTTGGTATGAGAAGTAAATGCTGTCCTGCTCATCCAGGGGAAGCCATGTTAACCATCAAGTACGAAAGGCTGGTTTTGATTTGTTTCATTGATTTTATTAGTAGAATAGTTTCCAGGAAGGAAGTGTAATCCATAAATTACTTAAAATTGATATTTGTGCCCTACCCCTGAGGTCTCACTGCAAGGGATTGGAGTGAACAAAAATTGATTATTTTGAATTGTCTTGTTCAGAAATTATCATGAAGTCCGTGTTTCTTTGGAAAGGAGAATCGGTGTTCAGTTGTTATGCCAAACAAGAAGTAATTCCCTTTTTCAAAGGCACCTCTGCAGCCCAGAGATTGCTGATCCTGTGAAGAAAAGGCAGTCATCAAAGAAAACAGCCACAGACTTAGAGAATTCACGTTGGAGAGGCAGAGAGCTGCCATGTTACAAAACCAAAGTGTAGAAAAGTATTCGTCAGAAGACAAATCTTGACAATGATTAATGGATAAAAGTGGAGATTTTAAATAAGTGCAAGAGCAAAGATGTGGGGCCCATTAGACAGAAATAGGTATCCCAGAATGGAAAGGATGGGACCCAGATAGGAGATCCTGTTCTGGGCCAGTCCCTTAACCTCTTTGTTCCAGGCTTATCATAAGTTCCAAGAGAGATGAAGTTTTGGTTGGCAGAACTTCCTATGTATCCGTTCCATTTCATTGCATTTTAACATGTATCTAGGTAACATTATCAAGTACTGAGTTATTTGATCTCAGTAAATCCTTTTGTCATCTTCTTAAAGTTCCGAATAAAAGCACCCCTCTAGGTACCATTAAATGTAAATGCTGAGAATAACTTAATTAATAATCATGGTCAAGGTTGTGGTGCTAGCATCAGTACTATAGAGTAAGCATTACTGTGGTTGTTTGGCCACCTAACAACTGTCAGCCATTTGAATTTTACTGCTGCTTTTGGGGGAATTTGTTCATTTGTGGGCAATTTTAAAGTAAATAATTTGTTCTGCCCTGCCTTAGAGTAAAAGCCAGCTACAGAACTCAAGATAAGCAGACTGGACTTGCCTAGAATCTCTCTCTCTTTTTTTTTTTTTTTTTTTTGAGATGGAGTCTCACTCTGTTGCCCAAGCTGGAGTGCAATGGTGCGATCTTGGCTCACTGCAATCTCCACCTCCTATTTCAAGAAATTCCCCTGCTTCAGCCTCCCGAGTAGCTGGGATTGCAAGCACCCGCCACCATGCCCGGCTAGTTTTTTTTTTTTTTTTTTTTGTATTTTTAGTGAAGACGGGGTTTCACCATGCTGGCCAGACTGGTCTCCAACTCCTGACCTCAGGCAATCCACCCGCCTCAGCCTCCCAGAGTGCTGGGATTACAGGCGTGAGCCACTGTGCCTGTCCTTGCCTAGAATCTTGAGCTGACTGAGTCACAAAACAAAATATTTGGAACTCATTAATTCTAGCATTTGGACCCAGGAGACGGTTGGGTCATCAAGTTCTCTTGCTTTGTGATCCTTCCTGTTCTGTCTTAAAGCCCACTTTTCCAGCTTCCCTTTTATTCTGTCAGCATCTTGTATCACCCAAGTAAATTAGCTTTTTAAGTTTACCAAAATTTATTTTTGATGTTTGAACTATTTTCATATATAGTGCAACTTACCCAATACAGTGAGCAAAACCAGATAACTAGCCTCACAATTTTCAGAAAGAGAATAGTTTATTTTGGGTGGTACTTCATATTATTAGAAGGCCAACAGGAAGAAAGGAGAAGTAAATATTAAAAATAGTTTTGTTACTTGTGGGTGCCCTGGGTAGTCTCTGTTATGCAATATTAGTTCAGTACATAGTCAGCTCAGATTTGGCCCATTCTTCTCCTATTGTCAGCTTGTGGAACCAAGTGCTGCAAATATGTGGGCATATGCAATGAGTATTAGTTTATTTTTAGTCATATAAAGAGGAAGACTGAGCCAAGGAGGAAAAAAAAAAAAAGGAGGAGCAATCAGCTCCCATATGCACTCAGGCTACAAAAATGATGGGATAGGAAATACCCAAAATGTAAGAGTGGGAATTAAAAAGGGTACTCATGTGTGCAGGTGATATAAAATATATTCAGGAGTCTAAGGCAGACCATCTGAACAAAATGTGATCACCATATGGGCAAAGGCACAGACTCTGAAGTGTGATTTTCTCTGTTCCAATCCACTTTCCACTTACCTAGCATTGTGACCTAGGCAAGTTACAAAATCCTCTGTGCCTCTTTTTTCTGATGCATTAAGTAGAAATAATTTTCATACCTATCTTACAAATACTTATTGAGGATTAAACGAGTTAATACAAATTCAGTGCTTAGAGCAGTGCCTGGGAGATAGTAAGTGTTAATAAATATTAACTATTAGAAAGCATTGGTAAATACAATTGCGGTTCAACAGCAAGCTTCTCTCCAGGCTAGAGTGTGGGCGGGAGGAATGAAGAGCACTTAGCTGGAATCAGCAGTGAGTTAGTGAGGATCAAGGAATGTTCTCCTAAATCTGACCTGAATTTGGAGATGAAAAGATGTGGCATAGTATACCCTGGAGGAAAACTCAATGAACCTACATGGAAAAAATCCCAGATATAATTCTCACCTTTTTCCCTCTTTTTCTTTCTATTAAAAAAATTCTATAAAAAAAATCCTTTTTCCCTCTTTTTCTTTCTATTAAAAAAAAACGATAGAGGCAGAAAAATTCTTAACCTCTTTGTTTTCTCATCCATAAAACAGACACCATAACTCTGTGTGTGAAATGAAATTATCTGTATGAGAGCACTTTGTAAAGTTATAGAAAGTTTGCACTATTCAGTGCCCTTTCAGTTGCAAGTGAAGGAAGTTCAACTCAAATATCTAAAAAGGGAAGTAGAATTAATTGGCTGCTAAAACTGGACAGGATATTGGGTATTTTATAGGCTTGAAGGACAAGCTGTAGAAACTTGCTTATAAAAGACTGGAACTAGGTATTCAAAATGACCTGGATGTTTTTTTCCTCTTCTCTATGACCACCCCAGGGAGCATTGTTCTTACAGTATTCAAGGGGAAAAGCATGCCAAGGGTGCAAGGTAGTACAAGGTTAATGGTGTCCTTTGGAGATGTCACATGTTCTCATCCTTGTTTGACTTTGCTTCCCTTTGCACCTTAGTCTCTTCTACACCAGATAGCTTTCCTCTCAAAACCTTAATATGGCCACAAGGAGCTTCAGCTTGTATCCTTCTAACACTATAACCCACAAAAAATAGAATCTTTCCTTTAGCTTGAGTCGAAATTTCCCAAGAAGGACTCTGATTGGCCTGACCTGGGTCCTGTTCCTATTCCTGAACCACTGCAGACTGCGGGAAAGGGCCCTCTGGTTGGATGATCCTCGATCATGTTCTTACTGTTCCTGTGATTGTGTATATGGTGGCTGGAAGGAAGGGATACCTGACTGAAAACCCTTCGAATCATGGGGAGTAGAGAAGAGGTTCTGTTATTCAAAGAAAGGAAATATGAAAGACAAGCTCGCGCTACCATGGTCCGCCACAAATGAAAGCATTATTTCCTAATGCTTGAGATTATTCACTATCCTTCCACCCTGCATTACTGTGAAGAGTGTGTTGTGCAGTAGCTGTAGTTATATGACGTTGTGATATATAATAAGCCTAGATTTTCCTATTGGAAAAACAAACTTCTTGTTGAATTAACATATTTCACCTCGGCTGTACAATTATTCTTCACCATTACCCTTTTGGAGAACTCTAACATCATCACAAATGAGATATTACTTTTCCATAAGCTACTTTCATGTGGGCATGCTTTTTAAAAGTCCTGAAAAGGGGTGGTAACTATCTCCATTACTAAAAGACTAGAAATTCAAAGGGCATTCATTTGCTCAGTTTATCTCCCGAGTGTTTTCACAGATACCAAGAAGCCAGCCTGGTTTCAGGAAAGAAAATGTGCATTTATCAGATGTACTTGCTGAGGCACATAAACAAATAGCACTGGGACTATGGAAATTATATGTGGATATGTTTCTGGAAATTTAAACAAAATAATTATTCAGAGAGCTAAAGAAGGTATCTGGAAAGTGATAACCCTTTGAGGGGCCCTAGAAAGATTAGAGATATATGTAGGTGAAAAATAGCTTATATAAAAATTGACGGTGAATGGGTAGTCAATTCAAGTTTAAAATCACAATAAAGAGCACCTTCTCTTTTCCTCAAAATTTCTTTACTCATCATTTCTAAGTTTCTATTTCATATTTTCCTCTTTTTCCTTAATAACATATTTCTCAGAATTTGTCTATTTTAAACATCATTCTTTCAACTCTATACAAAATCTTATTGATATAATTTTAGCCTTTTATTTTCTCTTATGTGTTGCTATTATTATCTCCGCTTTATAGATAATAAAACAGAGGCATAGAGGTGTTCAATAACTTGACCAAGCTTGTGAAGCTGGTTAGTGGCAGAGCCAGCATATGGACCAAGACAGGCTGACTACAGAGCACATGCTCCAAAGCATCTCATCTTGCTGCATTTTCACTAAATTCAAGGCAAATGTTTGAAATCCGGTTTGTGGTCAAATTCTTCTCTCGCAGAAGACTTTATGTGTGATCAGATACATTGTATTCATCCATTTATTAAATATAACAACAAGATTATGATTTTCTTGAACATGGTCCTGAATACAGGGATAGTCTGAGAGCTAGAACCATATATCTCTTCCTCTTACTAGCTGTGTGAGTAGGGATAGACTTCTCAGATTTCTTCACTTGTAACAAAGGGAACATACTAACTGCTTGACGCATCTCAGAAATTATTGGGACAAAAGAGATGTGAAGTGTGAACTGAGGAAGCATTAAGAAAATTGACACTGTGAAAATGAAACAAATTGAAACCAACACCAGCTCCTCACAATCTCTTCTCATCTCTTTTCCTGGTTTTATCCTGTCTAATTTAGATCATAAACTCTCGAGCCTGAAACCATTACCCTTTATGCAGAGTACTAAGACTGGTGTCATTATTTAATAAAAGCACAAGAAGCAGCAGCAGCAGCAAAGGTTTGAAGTTAAATCCACAGACCTGAAGTGGAAGTTATATTGAGTTCCAACTTTAGTTCATTATAGCAAAGTTAAAGATAAGGGAATGGATCTATTTTCTTCATTTTCCTAAAACTAGTGTAAATGTAGCAATTTAGAGGGTGCAATCGAGTGTCAGATTTCTTGTATAACATTTTTGTCTCAGCTTCTTAACAATTGTAAAATGTTTTGAATACACCAGATTGCACAGATTCCAAGGAACGCAATATTTTACATTTTCACATCTCATACAGTCAGTGGAGATTTATGGTCACTATTGTACATGTGGTAGTGGAAATGTACTTGGCTTCACCTGATCACACATGCACTTGGTCATCACTGGTCAGCGTTATCTCACCTGAGTTATGAGCATTTGCATTACTGCACGTGCTGAATTAGTTTGCCATTTAAATTGGCTTCAGATAAATTCAACAATACATTTGGCTTTAAGACAAAAAGTTAATGCATATGCAAAAACAGAGGAGTGGTGTTTAGATTTGATATTCGTGAAGCAAATATTCATCATTAGAAAAATAATCATTATGCCAGATTGTCTTGCAAAGAAAAAAGCAAGTGTTTTTATGACGTCCAAGAAAGAAACATACCCACAAGTAGCTGAAATTGGGTTATATGTTTTTTACTGAGGCGCAGCAGAAGGATTGCTTATCACAACAAGCCATAGAACCAAAGGCAGAAGAAATTGCAACTCCCTTGAGATAGATGAGAAAAATTACAAAGCAAGGAGAGACTGCTTTGATACAAGAACTCTTTCAACAAGTATAGAATAAAAATTTGAAGTGACAAGAAAAGATTACATTATAGTTTATGGTGTTTTCCCCCTTTTTCAATTTGTGTATTTAAAAATATTATAATGCACTGATGACCTCCTAGAGATGATGAAATATGGAATCGACTTGTTGTATTGTGTGAGGGTTAAATAAAATAATATAGGCAAAGAGCTACTGCTGTGCTTGACATATAGTAAGCGTGTAATGCATGCTAGTCATTATTATGATCATCAGTAAATAACAAAGGTCTTTCACTTTCATATCTGCTCTCTAAGAGATTAATGGGGGTTGGAAACAGCTCAGGTGGGATATACTTTATTTGAAAATAATATGTAGTTTGTGTTCTCAGGGAGAGCAAGGAAAAGTCTAATAGGCAGTATTAGGAAACATGACAGGTGTTTCTTAAGTTAAAGTGAAGAATGAAGTGGAAGACTTTTCCCAGCATGCTCAACATGAATGACTTTTTCTGTCTTTGACTGGAAGTTACTCTTTTACTACCTTAAGAAATTGCTACCCAGCAACACGATAGACAAAGCTTCAGCTGCATTTCCTTAGCCAAGAAAATTGGAGACATTTCTACCTTGGCCTTTTATTCAAAAAGTGTAGTGTTAATTTCAGTGTGCCACTTCACAAAAAGATATTCATAGTTTTAGAATTTGTGATTTTCACAGCTTATTTGGAGCCATAAGCGTATTGTAAGGACTTTATTGAAAAGTTCTCAAGTAAACAAATGTTGCCTGAGCTCAGTGAATTTACACAGTGTTCAAGTACACTGAATTCAACCTCAAAATTTTAATTTTCATCTAACTCAAGCTGTTGCATTCCTGAAAACATAGAAGATTCTATAAAGTCACGAGTGATGCTAACTGGGCTGTGAATTTTTTTCAGGATTAATTCCCTGGCTAGAAAAACAAACTTTTGCTGGGTGCGGTGGCTCACGCCTATAATCCCAGCACTTTGGGAGGCTGAGGTGGGTGGATCACCTGAGGTCAGGAGTTCGAGACCAGCCTGGCCAACATAGTAAAACCCTATCTCTACTAAAAATACAAAAATTAGCCAATTGTGGTGGTGGGCGCCTGTGATCCCAGCTACTCAGGAGGCTGAGGCTGGAGAATTGCTTATCCCGGGAGGTGGAGGTTGCAGTGAGCCAAGATCACGCCATTGCACTCCAGCCTGGGCAACAAGAACAAAACTCCATCTCAAAAAAAAAAAAAAAAAAAAAAAAGAAAAGAAAAAAAAAACCACAGACTTTTGAGATACTTTTCCAAAGTGTCTCTTAGATTGTGTTCAAGCATCTCTATTAAAAAGTTAATTATTATTTTTGTAAACAATTAATATTGAAATATGAAAGACTCACTTGAATATATTTGACTTTTATTAATCAAGGTAACTACAGAAAAATAAATTAAGCACATAACACCACTCCCCTTCACACACATACATTTTTAAATAACTGTGAAAGGCAAGCAAAGACTTTTACCACTTTTATTATTTCAAAAGCACAAAGATAACAACACATGTTATTTGAGGTTTTATGAGTGAAAAACCTCTCTTAAGACAAAGGAACAATAAGCATTTTAGTGCCAAAATAATTCTGGGTTTATTCTTCAGAGAATTATTTTATTTTGCTTTTGTAATATAATTTTTATTGCTACACTCCAATTTTTTTGTTCTTGAAAACTATTAAACTATGTAGAAATACCTTGGCTAGTAGATACCATAATAAATGACTCACGAGACAATTGCTCTAGTAATCAAGCTATCAGTCATGATACAGCAACTCTGGACAAGTATAATGTGTGTGTGTCACAGAAAGTTAATGTGGCATGTTCACTTATTATTATTATCATTATTATTTTTTGGAGACAGGGTCTCACTCTGTCTCCCGGGCTGGAGTGTGGTGGTACAGTCATGGCTCACTGCAACCTGGACCTCCTGGGTTCAAGCGATCCTCTTGCCTCAGACTCCCAAGTAGCTGGGACCACAAGCACTTGCCACCACAGACAGCTAATTCTTGTATTTTTTGTGGAGAGGGGATCTTGCTATGTTGCCCAGGGGGTCTCAAACTCTTGGGCTAAAGCAGTCCTCTGGCCTCAGACTCCTAAATTGCTGAGATTACAGGTGTAAGCCACTAGGTCCAGCCTCACTTATTGATATTCTTGACAAGGTTATTCTTAGTAAAAAGGGGAGGGGAGCAAAATGCTGATCAGGGACTTATTTGTTGGCTTAAATTTGTCCTCCAGTGTCCAAGTTAAGGAATGCCTTTTTTTGTATAAGCCACTCAAAAAGTTGTCACTACTTACCTTCAGCTTATTTTTCCTGTAGGGGAGATGGAATTTTTTTCTTTACCCATCACAGGTTCATGACTGAGACCCCTATAATAAAGACAAATTAATAAAAGAAAAGCATACAAATTTATTAAATAGAAGTTTTACATGACACAGGAGTCTTCAGAAATGAAGACACAAAGAAAGAGAGAAAACTGTATATTTTTATGGTAAGCTTGATGAAGGAGGATAGTCATGCCGAAGTTTGAACAGCAGAAGGGGGCATGATCCAATGGTAATACACTGGAAGGAACTTGGCAAGACCTGTGTGTTCAGATTCTTCTTTGTTTTTCTGTGTCTTCAGTGATGGTATTCTTTTCCTCCAGGTACATGGTGGGTACCTCTGGAATAAAGGTTTTACGACCTACACCAGGGGAAGATCAGCTAACTTTCAGAGCCCTCTTCAGGGGAAAAGGGATGAAGGGAAGATGAGAGTGATCTTCCTGCTTCTACTGTTTTCTCAAATGTCAAGGTGTCATATTTTGGGGTAGCATGTCCTGAACCCAAAGGATCTGACGGACTGTAGAAGAATGGGCATGACTGCTGAATCTGGTTCAGATATTTAAATTTATAACTAGGGTTTTCCAAAATAGAAAATGAATTTTTTTCTATTTTTTCTAAATGTTGTTGACTCAAGAAAACTGTTGCTACAAAACTCTAAGCAATGATGATAAAGTTTTATCCAAAATATTACCTTTCATTATTGTTTATTTGGCGAAAAGTATTTTGATTGGTGCTAGATAAATCATAGAATAGAAAGGAATGATAAGACAACAATTCAAGTGTTTTATTGTCTCTTTGTGTTTGATAGTCTACTCTATTTTTGGAAGTGCCTTTTAAGCTCTGGGAATGTAAAACAATTACTTTTCAAACCACTGAAATGCAACCTAAATATAGTTAACACCTCATCTGGCTTCCAGGGTGTAAATTAACCTTGTCTACAGGCCATCAGGAATATTTAATGTTTTTTATTTGTGAATCATCAGCATTATAGAATTTAACTAAATGTAATAAAAAAGATAAGCAACTGCATAAAAAATTTTGAAAGCAATTAGGAAACAGGACATTATTTTTTATGATTTACCACAATGAGTGACATACTTTTCTCTGATCCTCAAGTCAATCAATTTATACATTAATTCCTCTTCAGAAGAACACTGTAATAATGTTAGGAATTAGTACTCAACCACCTGCTGTTATTTCAAATGCATACACATTGATGGAAAATACAGGGGCCCAAAACGTACTCTACCATCAGCCCACGGCTCTTCTGCTAAGAAGGAGGTGGCAGTTAGGCACAGAACAGCACTGCACGAGGTAGGCAGAGTTTCAGAGGCTCTGCCACATGAATGTCCCACTAAAATAATTTTCTAGTGGAATACTTGAATCAGTACATGGATTTGGCATTGGAATAAAGACATGGCTAGCCCCTTCTCTATTAACTCAAATTTAAATATTTTTTCTTTCTCTTCCTCTCTCCTTGCTCTGTCCCTTCTTCTTTCCCTTCTTCTTCTGTCAACTGTTTATCTTTCTACTTTGGGTCGCTTTTTCAATCTCTGTCTTCTACTATCCCTTCTTCCCCTATCCTCTCTCCACGTATTCTCCCTTTGAGTTCACATTTAATCTACAACATATCAATATTCACGTAAACCCAATTCTCCGTGTGTAGCCCTGATCTCTCAACCACGAATTCACCATTCCAATTGCCTGCTGGACACTTGCAGCTATGGTTCCTTAAGTCCTTTAGACTCCACTTCTCTGTTAAACGTGTCTTTTCCCCCACTCATCAAACCAACTCTTGGTCTTCTCTTTCCTATTTCAATGAACGTTTTCACCAGTCCTTCAGCTATCTGGGCCTCAGCTCTTACGGTTATCTTTACTTCTCCTCTTCTGTCTCCTCCTACATTCAATCAAGCATGTGTCCTCTTGATTATATTTTGTCACATCCTTTAATTTTCACTTCTAATATCAAGATCCTAGTAAACTTTTATCATCACTCTTCTTAGTGTTCTGGTCATTACCAATTCATCCTTCAGACCATTGCTAAGATATTTATGATACTAAAAGACTGGTAAGATCCCACAAGAGTCATTTCTTCTGCTTATCAAAAACCTTTGATGAGGGGCAGAGATAGGCAAGACAATCAGAGAAGAAAAATAAAGTCCATACTAGATATCAATATGTTTTATAAATAATACATATTGACTTATGTATCATATAATATTTCATAAATCATGTATCATAATCGATCATATATCATATATCATACTATATATCAATATGTTTTATAAATGATAGATTAAAAAATATATTTATGAAACATCGAAATGTTTTATAAATGATGTTTTATAAATAATATACACTTCAGATGTCGAATATAATCCAGACAATCTGTTACTTGAAAAGGATAGATAAATAGACATGGAATCATTGACAAAATTGCAAACACAATGAGAAGTTGGCGTGATAAAAATAACTCTTTCAATAGATATACACATAAAGAGATTCCAGATATTTAGTCCCTTGATTTAGGAGAAAGATAGTGCTGCTGTGCAGTGGGGAAGAGTGGTTTTTTCAACAAATGGTGCTAGGCCAATTGGATATCCATGTGGAACAAAATGAAATGGTGGTCCCTCTATCATGGCATATGTGAAGAATCAGTTCCATATAGGGCATGAAGATAAATGTGAAAGAACAACCAAAGGGACACACAGAAAAATGATTAACCAAAAAGTATGAATACATCAAGTTGCATTAAAATTAAGACACTTAAGTGAAAATTCAAGCTACACTGAGGAAGATGTCTACAATACATTTTTCTGACAAAAGAAGAGTAGTATAGAATATATAAAGAACTCCTACTGAATAGTTAGAAAAAGCAAGTAATTGGTCTGGCACGGTGGCTCACGTCTGTAATCCCAATACTTTGGGAGGCCGAGGTGGGTGGATCACCTGAGGTCAGGAGTTCAAGACCAGCCTGGCCAATATGGTGACATCCCGTCTCTACTGAAAATACAAAAAATTACCCGGGTGTGGTGGTGGGCACCTGTAATCCCAGCTACTTGGGAGGCTGAGACAGGAGAATCACTTGAAGCTGGGAAGGCTTTACTGGGAGTCAGAGGTTGCAGTGAGCTGAAATTGTGCCCCTGCCCTCTAGCCCGGGCAACAAGAGCAAAACTCTGGCAAAAAAAAAAAAAAAAAAAAAAAAAAAAAAAAAAAAAAAAAAAAAAAAGCAGAAGTAAGTAATTAATAAAATTGGATATCTATGTGGAAAACATGGATAACAGACACTTTATAAAAGAGAATATACATGTGGCCAATAAATATCTGAAAAGGTGCTAAATTTTTTTAGAGATTAACGGGGTATACACTAAAACCTCAATGAAATACCACTACACACCCACCAGGATGGCTAACACTTTAAAACCTGGACAATATTGGTGCTGGCAGGAACAAGGAAAGGTAGAATATTTATAATCCCTGGTGGAAATGCAGAATTTATATAATTCGCAGAACAACTATTTGGCTGTTATAAACTAAAACTGACTATATGACCTGGCAATTTCATTTGTAAATAAATACCCAACAGAAATGGTTAAATGTGTGCATTAAACAATATGTACAAAAATATTCATAGTGGCACTATTAGTAATAGTCCCAAACTGGAAGCTACCTCAATGTTCGTCAATAGTAACACAATAAGTACATTTTATTTCATGTTTTGAAATGCACACATTCTACCAACAGTCTTTGGAATCTTGGTTTCTACACACATTCACCTAGTACTCACCTTACAACACCCTGAATTCCTGTGCATCCTGGGTCCACTGAAATTCCAAGCTCACGGGGCGTCGTGAATGCTATATGCAAGCGGGTGACAAGAAAGGTGGACACGCACATTTTGTGAGTCTCCTCTGCTCTTACATGTACTTCATTGTTCCATTGGATTTCACTTACAAAACACAACATCAATGATAAAATTATTAAGAATTTCAAGATGACAACAGCAAAGAATAAAGTAAACACATGCCCTTCTGGGTGGGAGCATTCCCTAAAACCAGCTCTTCCTCTTAATCCTACTTCAGAAAAAGTTTGTTAAAAAATACGAGAACAAATAAATATCCCTTGATAGTTCCTTCACTGCCTAGCACAGTCCAAATTCTGTAGCAAAATAGAGTATTTAAAACTCTGGTCTCAACTCCCCTCCCTCACTCTTTGCCTTACCTACCAACTAATCCCACCCCCAGTATCGTTCCACCTCAAAACCTGAGAGTCATCCTTCACCCCTGTCCTAACCCCTCACAGCAGATTTGCTTGCCTTACTTTGAGCATATATTACAAATATATCCACTTTTTCATAGAAATAGATCACTCTAATCTAAGCCCTGTGGCACCTGAGCAAAATGAAAGCAAATGCCAAACAGCCTGAGTGTGAGAGTGTGGGAGTGTCCATTCCCCCTTCTCCATAGCCCTTCACAGTCATTCCACAACCAGTGGTCAGAGTAGCCTTTAGAAAATGCCATTCAGTCTCTTGAAATGATGTCTGTATTCAAGTAAAAAAATTAGAAATTAAAAGGAAAAAAGAAAAAAAAATGCTACACAGCACTGCTCAAATTCTACAGAGGCCTCCGAGTCTCTTGAGAATGAAATTCAGACTTCTTCTGGACCCCAAGGTACTGCCTGCACGCTTTTGATTCTCTTCTCTTCACCCTATCTTCCCTTTCCTTCTTAGGACAGACCCTTGGCTTTTGTGTTTACTAATTTCTCTATTTTGAATGCCCATCTTTGCATGGCTGTGCCCTCCCTGTTTGGACTCAGATAAAAATTCCTCTGCTCAAAGAAGGCTTTGCTGACCACAAAATGTAAACTAGCTCTCCCCCACCAATTCTAGTCCTTGTGATCATAGGATTATACTGTTGTCCCTCCTGCCACTTACCAACACTTGCAGTGATGAGATTGATGAATTTACTTTATTTGGTGGCTGGATCCTCCCCACTAGACTATCAACTCCAGGCTCTCTTGTTCATGGTTGTATCCTGAAGGCCAAGAACAATGTCCAGCACATACTACACGCTTACAAATATCACATTCATTACTGCTTTCTAAAAGGATGATCAAAGGCTCTCCTCATTCCCCTGGTTGTTTTGGCAGGTTTTTGTTTGTTTTGATTTGTTTTAGTTTTTTTGTTTTGTTTTTGTTTTGTTTTGTTTTGTTTTTCCCTTTGAGCCTCCTCTGCTTAGCCAGTGAGCAGGGTTTTGTTTAGGTAAGGGAATATTAAGAGGCATGTGGAACAGGAAACTAGGGCTAAGGGCTGGGGCTGGCAGGTAGAAGATAGGGAGTGGAGACATGATGCACATTCTGGAAAGGCATTTTTTTCTGGGAAAGAGAAATGCTCAAATTGGATTTTAGAGATTTCTGATATGTGATGAGACCCTTTCTTCTCCCCCAAAAAACCATCCATGAAGTCTAGAAGACTCATGAAGCATTTGTGAGTTTGGTGGGGAGGGGAGGCTTGTTGCCCCTTGTGATGACATAGGGTTCATGTATAAGGTAAGCAAAGGAGCCTCAACAGCCTGGTCGCCTTTGGGTCACACCTATCCTTCAAACAATATGGACTGCTAAGTTTGGTAAAATTAGGTTATGCTTTCTTTGGCTATTCCGTTAGTTTGTAATATTATTGCCAAACATCCCTTCCTAGGCAGCCTAGCATGGAAAATAATTAATGGGTAAAAGCAAGGATTATTTTAAAGCCCAGTTCTTCCCTATTCTGAGCTGTGTGAACTTTAGCAAGTTGCCTATCTTCTCTCTAAAATGGGTATCATACTACAACCTTTCTTATCATTTGTCATGGTCAAATAAGATAATGCATTACACAGTTACTGGCAACATATGGACCCCTTAAGTGTTAGTTTTTATTTTCTCCCCTTTGGGGGTCAAATACCTGGAGGACGGGGTGTGTGAGAGGAGATTTCGTCTTCCATAATTTCAAATCCCGTGGAGGAGTCCTGCAAGATGTCTTATGAGGCAATTTCAACAAATGTTTGTGGCAAATCTAGGTTTTTAAACATTCAAACTTGAAATAAATTTGTTCTCTTGTATAGCAATCCTTTCAAAAGGACCAGGTCCTATTGTGATTTATTTGCATTTACACCTTTCCTATTCTCCTCCTCAAAAGGAGTGTCATGGAACACCTAACAAACCAAACAACAAACAGACACACACAATCTCAATTGAATTATTTTTTCTTGAGAATATTAGTGACACAAAAATAGTTTTGGAAAATAAATCTCTGGGGTTATTCATTCACTTCTTTCTTCTTTTCTACCAAGAAAACCTATAGCTCATCACTATCTTTTACTGCCCAATATGTGAGATCTTTTCCACATCTTATCTCCTTAAGGCTCCATCACAGCAGGGCGAAGATACTTTCTGCTCAGTAGTTCACTTCCAAATTCTGTAGTTTGCATGTGGTATGTGCTCTGGAAGGGCAGGGTTGAATTGCATAGTGGTTAAGAGCTGGGTGATCCTCATTGTATTATCATATAGCACTTTGCACAAACCTCAAAAAGACTCTGGATTTGTTTCTGGTTCTATGTGTGGAAGAAGCCCATTATTGAAGACCTCTTACCTATTCGGTAAATGTGTACTTGAGGCTACCTAGTGGCTGGAGAAAACCCTGCTCAGTCTCTTCCCACTCAATGGGACAGAGGGTTTGCCTCTGTGAGTCCTAGAGTGGCTATGTCCGCACAGAGCCCCAGTGGGCTTTCTCGTACCTGGTCAGCTTTGGAGCTGGTGTGTCTTCATGGAGCACCTCTGAGGAGACAGCTCTGGGGTCTTGGACCCTGGCACTGCCTGATTCACCCATTCATCCATCTACTCACCCTTTCACCACTTCTTACTGAGGTGCGGGAGACAGAGCACATCAGATTTCTGCTTCCACAGAGTTGATATTCCAGTGCAGTACCATAGATAAATGATGACCAGAGACTCTCCTATTGGATTTTTACAAAACTTTGTCTTCGCTTGTTTGTAGGACTTGATGCTTTAGATTTGAAGGTAGCTATGAATTGTATACTATCTTATTTTATGAGTATAGTGTTTCTGCCTATCACTTCCAGATTAGTTTATCAAATTTTCAGGAATGAATAACTATGATTTATTCATTTATTCTATCATTTATTCAATAAAACTACATGAGAAGTAGCATGTGCAAACCAGAACCAAAATGTTTGGTTTAAATGTCAGTTTACCACTCAACAGCTATGTGACCCTAGGCAAGCTACTTAATCTTTTCTACGCCTCAGCTTTTTTCTCTGTAAAGGGGGGATAATCATAATATTTGGCTCATGTCAGAGAGAAAAGTTTTTCAGTGACATGCTGTAACCCCTCAGTATGCGCTAGCTATCATTAAGGCAGCACTTATCATGTGGCAAGGGCTGTGCTATATTTACATCAAGGTTGTTCCTCACAATAGCTCATGACATTGTTATCACGAGCCCCATTTTACAGATAGCAAATTTGAGAGGCAAAGCTCTTTGCCCAAGAATACAAATAGAGACAAGGTTGAACCCCTTGTTTGTTTGGCTTCAAAGCTCATGTTTTCAGCAATATCTTATCATTGCCTCTCACCTGTGGAGTTCCTGACTTCAGTGCAGAGGATCCAGACGCTCTTTTATAAAACCGTGTGTGTGGAGCAGATTGATTCACATGGAGTTTCCATGTTTTATTGAGGTTTCACCACGAGCCTGGCGTTTTTCCTGGAGCTAATCCACATCATGATTTCACAATACAGGACTGAATTCAGAGGCTGTGTTGAATTAATTTTTTCCTCCTCGTCATTTAAGGTCAGGATCGGGCACAGCATGTTGAAATATGTATTGTTCACAGCCTTTTTCTGTTCACTGAACTTTCCAATTAGTGTTCACTTAAATGGATGCCGGGGAGAATTTCTTACAAGTTATGGTGTCATGTTGAATTGTGGTGATTATGAAGGCTACAGTGACAGGAAAGACCTAAGATATATATTTTTTTCTGTTCTCTCATTGCTTGGCAAAAAATGTCTGTGAAAAATAATCCTTAAGTTAAGAATTCCCTGATACAAAAGAACATTAAACCATTTTTTGGGTCATTTTGTTGTTAAAAGTTCTTCTGATTTAAATGTTCCATTTCCTTGAGTTTTGTTTTTAAAATTATAGTTGTATATGGTGCCCTTGGGGTAATGTTATATTGATTATCAAATGTCTCTGGTGCATTTCTGCTCTCGATCTATTTAAACATAGAACAAAATAGTATGGGTTTTCTATCTTTCATTCTAAATGTCATTTGCTGTGAGCTATTTTCTTGCACTCAGTTGCTTTCCTTTCCTTTTGTTTATCTTATTTTGCATATACTTTCAATTTTTACAAAATTGGTTATAATACGGGATTACACTGTGTTCTGCGGGTGAATTTGAACATTAGGGCTGATATTTTATTTTGTGACAGAAAGACTAGGGTATTTTTTTTCTCTTTTATTCTCCTTCAAAAAAAAGCCCCAGTGAATGAATAATTTAAGTCCTTGAATTCTGAAGAACATATTTGAGTATTTGATGGTACAGGCATCTTTATTTTATGTTTCTTTCCCAGAGGCAGGAGAAGTACCAGGTATTATAATATGAACTCAATCAGTCATGTCCTTTCCTGGGGCTGTGTGGTGATGAGAGTCTCACTTCTATGAGGATTTAATTCATGGACAGGGAGAGAATTCAAGGAAGGCCGCTGTCATCCTTATTCAATTTCCATTGCTTTTTACTGGTGAGTGTAGTAGCACAGGCTTGTCATTTCCTTATGCTAAAACTGAAAGGGTGGGTTTTCCTATGAAAATACAGTTGTCTCTGGAGTTTTCCAAGGATCACTAATTCATGGTAAGGGTGTGGCAAGGGGTTGTCTGTCTAGTTGCTACCCAGCACTATTACAGCTTTGCATAATAGGGATGAGAGTAAGGGAGTACTTTTAATTATATTTTGATTCTTGTCTCCAGATCAGTTTTATCAAGATCGATTGTGGCATTTGTGGCTATCTCAATGAAAAAGAGCATGTGAAAATTAAAGAAAAGTGATGAATTTGCTCATCAGCAATTCAGAAGGCAAAGGTAGCAGAGGATAATTTATACTGAATTGCAACACCTCTCTAGGTTCAAGGCCATTTCAGGATGTGGCAGATAGCTAGTATAGCTAGCTCGCCTTTTAGAAATAGATTGGGCTTCTTTGTAAGTTGGTTGTTTGGAATTCAGGAGGATAATAATCTATAGAAACATTATTTAAAATATATAATATATGTATTATAATTCCTAGGCTAGCCCAATAACACCCATTTAACTCACAATGCAATTGGAGGGTGGCACAATAGTACTAATGAAAAAACAACCATTTAGATTTAGAAATGTGTTTGGAGTTTCAGTTACCTCCATTGTGGCCCTGGTTTTAGGATTCAGTATTTTTTTTTTTTTCTTCATCTCTACCAACTCCATCACTTCCCCAGCTGGCCACATAGGCATGTTTACTTCTTCATTACATAGTTTGAAACTCCTACACTTTAGTCTATGCTCTGGTTTTTCTCAATTCTTTTCAGAAATCCAATGTGCCATCTTTCTTCCAAGTTTAGGCCCTCACTTTTGTCAGCTCCTCCACCTGAAATGCTTCTCCAGCCATTCATCTCTTGGCTAACTCCTGTTTGTTCTTCAGTGTGGGTGTCATCTCTCTGTAAAACCTTTTGTGGTTCCTCCTTTTCATACTTCAAGTCTGTCTTGCAGACTAGAACTAAAGTACAATTAGAATCCATCTTCAAACTGCCCAGAACCTCCAAGAGTATAGTTAGCCACACCTAGAGTTGCAAAGGAAGGGAGAGTGGTTAGTCCAGCTTCATACTTATATAGGGAGACACCTGCTGTTCCCACAGGTCCTTGCCGGCACTTATTTCTGATGAGCAACAGGCCCTGTAGAGCTATCAGAAGATGCTCTTTCATGCTCTTGACATTGATGACAAGATTCCACCAGGGACTTCATGCATCTTTGGATTGAACTTAGCCAGATCAGTGCTAAGTTCAGTCACAGCTCTCTCACTCTTGGCTCCCAGGGGTGCAGATCTTAGTGCTCAGTCTTTCTATTTGCAGGTATAGCTTCCTCCCAGGGAAATAGGAGGCCCCACAACACTAAGTCATGATTGTTTCTGTCCTACACTTCACACATCCAGACCACTCTCTTCCTTCTCTCACTGGGCATTGACATCTAGTGGCTAAAGAGTGTGTTAGTTTCCCAGGGCTACCATAATAAAATAGAAAACAAAAATCGTTGTCTTAGAACAATAGAAATTCATTGTTTCACAGTTTGGGAGGTTAGACATCACATCTGAAATTAAAGTGTCAGCAGGGCCATGTTCCCTTCACAGGCTCTAGGAAAGAATTCTTTCTTGCCTCTTCTAGGCTTTGGTGGTTGTTAGCTATTTTCGGTGTTTCTTGACTTGCAGATGCATTATTCCAATCTCTACCTCTGTCTTCATATGGCCTTTTCCCTGTGTGTCTGTCTCTGTGTCCAAATTTTCTCTCTAATCATATTAGATTTAGGACTCACCCTAATCCATGTTGACTTCATCTTAATTTACTTACATCTGCAAAGACTTTATTTCCAAATAAAATCACACTTACAAATTTCAGGTGACATAAATATTGAGGGGCTACTCTTTAACCCATTATAAGCGGTTTTCTCTTAAATGCTCAAAATCCAAACGGTCATATTACACTTCTTTCACACATTGGGGATAGCTTCCCACACTCCAAAAGACGTGTACTCTCAGTAGTTCTAAGGTGACTCATCCATATAAAGGAGATTCTCCAATAGGGTTGGAAGTCAAGGAGGCACCTGGAGTATAAAATTTGAGGAGGTGCTCCTTCTCCATATCCTAGAGGTGCAGAGTTACACTTATACAGCCTTGACAGTGGGTTCTTCCTTACTTTTGGGGTCCTAGTTCTCTTCTTGCATTCTCCTAGTCCCAGCCCTACTCCCCAAGATAATCCAAGAGATACACCTAAAGAAATGGCAGATGAAGTAAGCAACATTTCTCACATCTCTGTTGTCAAAAAAAAGAAACAAATCTATAATTTTCATCTGTGATGCAGCAACACCCTGAGACATGACGATAACTAAAATTTTAGAGTGGTTCCTATGTGTGGACGCTAGAGTGGTTCCTATGTGTGGGCGCTACACTAAGTTATCTTTATCTCATGTATGCCTTTTAGCCCAAAGAAGGTATTCACAGCATTCCCATTTTTTAGTTGCAGAAACAGATAACTGCAGCTGTCTTTCATTTTATAACCCTCTAACTTTCAGAGTACCTGACACTCAGTGGGCACTCAAAAAAATGTTTTAATAAATGAGACAGCCCGGCCAGGTGCAGTGGCTCACGCCTGTAATCCCAGCACTTTGGGAGGCTGAGGCGGGCAGATCACTTGAGGTCAGGAGTTCGAAACCAGCCTGGCCAACGTGGTGAAACCCCATCTCTACTAAAAATACAAAACGACCAGGCATGGTGGTGTGCAATTGTAATCCCAGCTTCTTGGGAGGTTGAGGCAGGGAAACTGCTTGAACCCAGAAGGTAGAGGTTGCAGTGAGTTGAGATCACGCCACTGTACTGCAGCCTGTCCGGCACAGAAAGAGTCCACCTCAAAATAAATAAATAAATAAATAAATAAAAAAGAAAGCCTGAGATGTTTTGAAGAAATTATTTGTCTATCTGACAGTTAATCTTACTGTCAGATATAGTTATGGCCACCAGCATGCAGAGATGAATAAGACACCATTCCTGTCCTCAAGGAGTTTAGAGTTTAGTGCAGCAGTTTTTAACTCTTGAGTACAGAGAAAGGAAGGAACATTCGAGTTGCCTGTGAGGTTTTCTCCCAAACTAACAGCCACTCAAGGGACCCTTTGATTTCTCATCTTACCACAATGATTGCCCTGAAAGCACTTTAGTTCCTGAGCCCCAACAATCCTTGTACCCAAACAGTGAAAATGCTTTTATATAAAACTCCCCCTCTGCCCAATAATTGAGCTGTTCTTAAGGGCAGTGTAACAACCTGGACTCATGCTGTTTCCTTAATTTAGAAAAGAGGATTTTAGAACATCCTCCCTCTGAAATTTCTCTGCATTAATTAGACTTAATTGTGTAAAGTGATTTGATGATTAATTTAAACACTAATAAATTATTAACATTCTAATATATAATATTTAATGCTAATGAGGGTTCACATTAATAAACTGTTCAATTTTTTAATACCACCTCTATAATTTATTACAAAACCAACTAAAAATACTACCTACCAGAAATGCTTCACTTTGACCATGGTTTCAATGTAATCTACATCCACAGTTCACTTTTTTTGTTGGAAAAAAATGGTAAATATATAATAAAAAAAATAGGTTGCAGACAGAGAGGAAATGAGACTTATTTCATGTATCTGAGAATTTTCCTCTTCAGACCTTAGAGGAGATGTGGGGAATGGACTTCTTAAGTTACTATTTAGTTCATTTATTTCATGTGTCTGAGAATCTTTCTCTTCAGACCTTAGAGGAGATGTGGGGAATGGCCTTCGTAAGTTACTATTTAGCTTCATGGAATCACAAACTATTCCTTAGACTATAAGTTTTAGATATCACAATGCGTCAGCATCCAGCACACTTCCTGGCACAGAGAAGATGCTAAATAAATATTTGTTGATTGAATAAATAAACTAATAGCAAATCTTCTATTTAGCCCGCTTCTTTCCCTTTCTTGGTATTTCTCCAGTGATGTTGACTGTAAACTTGGCTGTTCTCCCATTAGAAGAAATGAAAAACAAATTGTTTACTGGCTTGAGAAAAGTACTTAAAATATGATTCCATTCATTCCTTTTATTCCTTTCAAATGTGTATTAACAATACATGTATACATATTATAATATGGATTAAAAATTAAATTTGTTCATATAGAGTTCAGCTTTTGTTATACTGAAGATTGGTATCTGCTAACAATAAAGTTGTAGAATACTGTCTCAGCAATGTTTCCCCACAAAAATAACTTTGTACTTAACTGCCGGACAGAAATAAACACTTTGGCAGAAAGTAGTATTACAGAAGACTTTCCTCTTTTGGGGGTTCAGGGATATCTGGTTTGGATGTTAGTATAGTGCCAAATTGCAAGGAATAAACAACTGTATTCTTTTCAGCATGTACTTTTATTATTTAGCAGATTCAACTTATATTTAATAAAATCACTAAATAGTTCTTGGGAAAGTGATAGAAAGATCGTAATGACCTTAAGGAATTTTCCTCAGGCAATATTTGCAAGAAAACATTTATAGTTATCCTTTTTTTTTTTTTTTTTTTTTTAGACAGCGTTTCACTCTGTCATCCAGGCTGGAGCACAGTGGTGCAATCACAGCTCCCTGCAGCCTCCACCTCCTGAGCTAAATGATTTTCCTGCCTCAGCTTCCCGAGTAGGTAGGACTACAGATGTGCACCACCATGTCCAGCTAATTTTTGTTGCTTTTTCAGAGACAGAGTTTCACCATGTTGTCCACACTGGTCTCAAACTCCTGGGCTCAAGTGATCCACCTGTCTTGGCCTCCCAAAGTGCTAGGAAATCAGGCATGAGTCACTATGCCCAGCCACAGCTGTAGTTTTTAATAAGTGTACAGGATTTTTCTGTCACCCACCTCCGAGGCCCTAGAAATATTTTAAATAGGGCCAAAGATTGACTTTCCTTTAGATTTAACACCTATTGATGAGAAGACATGCTAGAAACTAACAAGGCAAAAATTGTTTTGTTGCCAATCAGTGATGTTTCAATTTCAGCTTAAGTTGTTTGGTTTATGAAGTGCCTCAGTTACTGCTAGTGATTGATGAGAGTTGTTTTTCGAGTGCTAAACTATAAAACTATTTTATATTGCTGAAAGATATGGTAATTTTATCCCACTGATTTGCAAAAAAGGTGGTTTAAAAAATAAACTCTGAACTTGAAGAGTTATTTCTGTGAAAATGAAGAAAACAACTTAAGATATTAAGTATTAAAAAATGCACGCTCTGAATCTCAAAGCAATTGTACAAATGTATTCATATTCCTAGATGGTATATCTTTCTTTTTTTCTCCTTTTTTAAATATAATGAGATATACCAAGTTTATTTGGGTTATGTAAAATTCCCCACTTTCAAATGTATGCTGGAAGGAAGATCATCTTCTATGTTAATGTTAAAAAGGCTAGCATGGGAACAGATTATGAAGACAGAAAAAAAAAAGGCTAGTAAAAGTAATTTTGTGTTTTGAGACACTTCTGAGCACCACTGTGACCATTTTAAAGAACAAAAGAAAGATGAAGGTGATGATTTGACTGAGAGTTTCCATTGCTAACTGGGCATGCAGTAGTGATTGTTATTCCTTCTACAAAACTGGACAGAAGCAGATCCTGCTCCCTGTCCTCCCACATTCTGTTCTGGTTTTCCCAAGGTTCAGTGAAGAACTCAGGGAGGCACTGGAACTATTTCAATACAGGTTGAGCATACCTAATGGGTTTGTGCATACCTAATTTGAAAATCTGAAATCAGAAATGCTCCAAAATTCAAAACTTTTTGAGTGAAGATATGAAACCACAAGAGAAAGAGAAGTTAATGAAAAGTGGAAATACACTGCACAATGTTAAAAGTAAAGATCTCAAATGTGTAGAGATACATCTACATAGGAGTGAACACATGCCACTTAATGGTATGTTCTCATGAAACAAGTGAAGATCTATCATGACGAACTGAAAATTGAAGGGCACTGTGAATATTCAACAGGCTGGTTGCAGAAACTTAACTAAAGACACGCCATTACATTTTAAAAGATTTGTGGTAATAAAGCGTCTGCTGATCACAAAGCAGCAGAGAAATTCATTGGTGAGTTTGCCAAGGTCATTGCTGATGAAAATCTGACATTGGAACAAGTCTTAATACTGACTTGTTCCCTTTACATTCTATAAAACACAGTTCCCTTCAATTTTCAGTTCATCACAGTTTTGGCATGACTGTCCCAGAAAGACATGGTCTATAGCAGGTGAGACAGCCCCTAAAGGAATTAAGGATGCCAAAGACAGAACAATTGTGCTGGGATGTGCTAATGTAGCAGACATGTGATAGGCAAAAGCTTGTGTCCTCACTGTTTTCAGAAAAGGAATTTCTTACCAGTCCATTGTTACTCTAACAAAAAGGCAGGTCTCGGGATATCTTTTCTGATTGGTTTCACAAATATTTTGTACCAGTAGCTTGTGCTCACTACAAGGAAGGTGGGCTAGATGATGGCTGCAAGATTTTGTTATTCTTTGACAACTGTGTGTCATGACCCAGCTGAAATTCTCATCAAAAATAATATTCATATCATATACTTTCAACAAAATGTGATTTTGTTGATTTAGCCCTGTTGGCAGGGAATCCTTAGATCAATGAAGAGTAAATACAAAATTTTTTTTGTTGTTGTTTTTTGTTTTGGAAACAGAATTCTGCTCTTGTCGCCCAGACTGGCTACCTTCAGAATCTATCAGTAAGCTGGAAGAAGTGGATATCAAAAATGTTTTTAACATGGGTAAGGAGGCTCTAGTTGTTTTTTTATTGACCGATGGTGAAATAGCTGAAATGGTTCTGAATCAAGGTAATCATGATACTGTAATAGTGATGATAAGATATTAACACTGCAGAAAGAGTGCCTATAGATGACATGGTGAAAATGTGTGATGATCTTATTGAAGGACTAGAACAACATGCATTTATAACAGAGCAAGAAATCATGTCAGTTTATAAAATCAAAGGGAGACTTCTAAGACAAAAATTATTGTAAATTATTGTAAATGAAGCAGATTACTGTGGAGAAAACATTTTAAAAAGCCATCCAACAGAACGCCTCCTCATTCCTAGAAAACTCACTTCGTGGCCCCTCAAATGTCTCTGATGTTTCTTCTCACCTAAAAAAAATATAAAAATAAGTACAGTGTACAATAACCTACAATAACCTTTGTAATTGAAACACAGCATCATGCGTGGAAACTGAAAGCCTGCCGTTGTTTGCTGTTGCTGTTTCCAGTAGCTGATGCAGGTATTGTGGTGATGCTACGGTGCTGCTTAGTTACCCTGAACACGGTATCTTTCTACTGTATTAATGGTGTGTCATATTTTTTACTGTTAAATATATATGTGTGAATAAGTATAAGAAAACGATTGCTTATCGGTAGCACATAAATTCAGAGTTAGGAAAGATGGTGATGCCAAACAACCACTGATTGTCCATGTGGGTGGGAGATAGTGACACTTTTAGCTTTCTGAGGCTTCACTGTACACAAACATTGTTTCATGCACACAATTATTGAAAATGTATAAAATTACTTGCAAGCTCGGTGTGTAAGGTGTATATAAAATATAAATTTTGTGTTTAGATTTGGGTCCCATTCCCAAGATATCTCATTATGTATATGCTAATATTCCAAAATCTGAAAAAATCATCCAAAACACTTCTGGTCCCTAGCCTTTCAGATGAGGGATACTCAACCTGTATCTAGTTGTGGTGTACCTTAAAAGAGCTCTATTCTTAAATACTTATGTTGAGGAAGTATTGAAGGTTTTGCAGTGTTGAAATCTGTTAAAATGCAAATACTCCAGAGATACACTGTAACTCTCTTTTTTTCTTTTCTTCCTTTTTTCTTTCTTTCTTTCTTTCATTTATTTATTTATTTATTTCAGCTTAGGCCCTAGGTAGGGTAGAAACACCAAAGAAGGTTTTATCTCATTTCCCCTTGGCACTTATTGAGTGCCCATTTATAGGGACTGTGATTATTAAGGACTGGTCTTTGTTCTCTAAGGGTCTGGAAAGTGGAGGTTGGGGCAGGAACTTATTTGTGAATATATGAAAAGCAAGAATAAGATAATAGAGAGGGCTGGGTCTTGAGATATTGGATAGTGGCTGCCAGATCCTTCCAATTTAATTGTTTAGTAATATTGTGATGACCAAACCAGTCAGCAGCATGATTTGACCCCTGGGATGGTCGTTTTTGTAATCTTTGCTCAAAGGATAAGGGAAAAAGGACAGACAGGCAACCAAGTCTAATACAATATCATATCTGTTCTAGTAAATACAAGCACAAGGTTAACTATTAGGAAGGCAGGAAGTGGTGCTGCTTAGTTCTTTCAGGGCATATTGAATACTCTCACCAAGCCAAAAAGACAAGAATTTTATTTCTGTCTTGAAACTAATATTCATTGAGGACTGACCGTGTTGAACACTGGGCACACATGTTCACATACGACTGAAAGGAGAAGCAGGTTATTTCAGAGAGGGGAGCCTAAATAAAAGCTGGGGAATTTCAATGTATATTTTTACTCCAAAGTGCTGTTGGATTTCTGGGGAGAGAAGAGGAAGGAAAGCTTGGAATTATGTTGCAAAAGTGTTTAATTCCATTCTAGGCAGAGCTAGGTCACTTAGCAGCCTTCGGAGGTAATTTACCTGGGGAGAGACTGTAGAGGAAGGAGTCAAATACATAGGATCAAAAGGGCAGACCCTTGGGAAATGGCTAGAAAGCTGAGGAAAGTGGTCCATTTAAGATGATGAAGAAGGAGTAATTGGCGGGATAGAAGAAAAGCCAGAAGATAGTTTGGCTAAGCCACCTTCCATGAAAAGGCCACAAAGCGATGCCCATTCACCTCCCAGTTTTCTACCCACCCCAGTCCAGGTGCCAGACATGTGAAAATGTCTGGAAATGCCATCTCCTGTTTTCCAGGGCTGGTATGGTGGCTCTCTGCCCCATGAACACAACCTCCTTGCCTCAGTGCTCTACTATCTCCAGGTATGGTCCTCATCCTCATTGTCCGAGATAGTGGCATGATGTTTCTGATAGGAGGATGAAGGAAAGCATAGAGAAGAAGAAACAAGGGCATATGTCAGCTGTCTCAGAGTAGGTTCCTGAAAACTTTTGGTAGTTTCCTACATAAAAACTCTGGTTTTATCTCATTGGTCAGAACTTAATTACATGGCCATACATACTTGCAAGGAAGACAGAAAAATGTAGTATCTATTCAGGGAAACCATATACGCAATAAAAATTCAATTATTGTTAAACATAATCAGGAACTAATGGTTTCTCCCATACCAAGGCAATAGTATCACTGGAGAAAATCATGGGTTTTTTTTGAGACAGAGTCTTGCTCTGTCGCCCAGGCTGGAGTGCAGTGGCACAATCCCGGCTCACTGCAAGCTCCGCCTCCCGGGTTCACGCCATTCTCCTGCCTCAGCCTCCCGAGTAGCTGGGACTACAGGCGCCCGCCACTGCGCCCGGCTAATTTTTTGTATTTTTAGTAGAGACGGGGTTTCACCATGGTCTCGATCTCCTGACCTTGTGATCCGCCCGCCTCGGCCTCCCAAAGTGCTGGGATTACAGGCGTGAGCCACCGCGCCCGGCAATCATGGGTTTTTTTTAGGTTCAAGTGTTCTTAGAAAAGATTAAGGGTCAGCCGGGTGTGATGACTCACACCTGTAATCCCAGCACTTTGGGAGGCCGAGGTAGGTGGATCACCTGAGGTCAGGAGTTCAAGTTCGAGAAAAGAGTATGGGTATAAGGAAATTTCACTAGCTCTTAGATAAAACACACACGTACACACACACACACACACACACGTTTACATTATTATAAATTATAAGGATTTTGGTCTCTATCTATCTTATTAGAAAAAGCTCTTAATATTTCCAGGAGTTTCTCTCCCCAAATATCTCTGACATGTCCCAGGAGAGTGTATACATGTTGATGAACCATGTCTCACCATTGCTCTTATGCTGCTTCCCCCAGGGGAGCAGGAATTGATGTCCCCCTTGAAGGTGAACACCTTCATGACCACCCTCTCTCAATCCCCATTTGCCATCATCAATGGATCAAGACATCTACTATTGATGGCTCCATATTCCTTCTAGTTATGGATCTTGGTTAAATTGTCCTAGTAACAATAGTATCATGAGTGGTAGAAGCTTTTTCAATTCAGAGCCCACACCCTGCTGTGGTCTATAAAGTACACTCACATTATCAGAATTAATTATGCTAGTAATAATATAATTTTTAACAGTGTGTGTGGGTGAGACTAGTACTCTCAGATCACCCATTGCTTTGATAAAAATACATACTTATGCTTCCAGATTCCTTCCACCCTTATAATTAAGTGACCTCTCAGGGGACCTATTGTTCTTAGTTATACTCTTGCTTTAACTATACCCTTGCCAGTTCATTGACTTGTTTTAATAACTTTGAACATTAAGGGAGAGGGATCATGGACTCACAAGTTCATTCCCCCTTTCTCCCTTATTTCTCCCCTTGTCACTTATTCATTTGCTTTCACAGATAGTTACAAAGAAGAAGGCAAGTTACTAACCTAGCAGCATCCACCTATGAAATGAATGCACATGGGTATGTTGGGAAAGGCATGGTGGAAGTTCATGGGTGAGGAGTGTCTAACTCCTCATTCTGTGCCCTGTGACACTAGACCTAGAAAGAGGACTCTAAAGGAATTAGTGCAAAGGAGTAGGCAAGAGTGGTCAGCAAGAGGTGGTCTGACCAGGGGAGGATAGATCTGTGATGGGGCAATAAGGCATGATGGATACAGACAACAGGCTGGAGAAGTATCCCTGTTGGGTAGGGATTATGCATCACAAAGGAAAGGGATGGCATTTGGAAATGAGACCAGGGTCACCAGAAATGACAGAATACCAATTGCAGATAAATTGGCAGGGCTCCAGAGTCTGATTCCCTTTCTTGGATTTCCCCCACAGCCAGCAACACAAACGAGCATTTAAAAATTATTTCCCAAAGTATTTTTAGTGATTTCAATTCCTAATTAGTTAATCTTAACATCAGTTCTAAAGAAACGACAGTTTCCCTGTGGGGTTTTTTTTTTTTTTAAACCTTCTGGCATTAATTAACTACTTTTGAATATGTCAGCTATATTCTGGAGGGATATTTGAAGTTCTCCCTACCGCCAAGCATTTTCTTCTGTAAGTGTCCATTGTGTATGTCTTGGGTCTTCAGAATTTTAATCCTTTTAATAAGGGTTAATTAGCAAAGAAGTTAATGGCATTACATTATGGAATAAACGAATTGAACAGGATCTCATTACAACATGCATATATGGTACACAGGTGGACATCAGGACCTACCTCCTGTTTTTTTGTTTATTTGTTTGTTTGTTTTTGAGATGGAGTTTCGCTCTGTCGCCGAGGCTGGAGTGCAGTGGCGCGATCTCAGCTCACTGCAAGCTCTGCCTCCCGGGTTCACACCATTCTTCTGCCTCAGCCTCCTGAGCAGCTGGGACTACAGGCACCCGCCACCACGCCCGGATAATTATTTTTGTATTTTTAGTAGAGACGGGGTTTCACCGTGTTAGCCAGGATGGTCTCGATATCCTGACCTTGTGATCTGCCCGCTTCGGCCTCCCAAAGTGCTGGAATTACAGGCGTGAGCCACCGCTCCCGTCCCCTACCTCCTGTTTTATGGTTACAGAATGGGGAAGTGGTGTGGAGTATAAGCAGCAAAGTGAGGTTTCCAAAAACATGATTTCTGACAACTGGTGATTTCTAACACGATCACTACACTGGAGGAGTGCTTCTCAGCAGGACCACAGAATAGAGCCCAGAACTGTATTCCCTTAAATAATATGTCTCAGTCCAGGCAGGCAGCCCTGGAGAACAACCTCCACACAAGAGGATCAAAGACCTAGGTATCAGAACAATAGTCCCTGAGGAGGGCTGGAAAAAGCAAGGCGTGAACCAGTCCTGGAAAGACACTAAAGGAGAGAATCAAGGATATCGAATAAAATAGAAAGGATCTCTATAATAACAACTGTGATAGGGTCAGGGCCTGAAAAATCTATGAACTAACTCATCTGTAAAGTTCCTCACGGATTGTGGAGGGAACTGGAGGGTCATCCCAGATCCTCTGGAAGATTCCATCTTGCATAATTGCAGTTATTCCATGTTCACTGCTACTTGACCAAGAGCACCCTCTGACTTAAAACAGAGAACACATTCTCTTGTGCCACTTCTCCTAATAGATGATTGTGCAGTGTGCTGAAAAAAATGACTAATTAATACAACAATGTTGTATTTTAGTGTAAGACTATGCTAAATTCTTCATACATATTATCTAATTTAATTCTTAAATTCTAAAACCATTTACATATTACAAAACTGAAACGGAGGAACTGGGATTTGGGTCTGTCTTTCTTTAAAGCTCTTAGCACTTAAGTTTTCTATGTATGAAAATATATACCCTAAAAATATGGAGTAACCGGTTTCTTATCCTACTTCCCTCATAATCATGCAATTAAAAATTTGTTTGACATTTGATACTTTTAAGACTTTCCTTCATGATGATTTTAGCTTGTTAATAATTTTCAAGAAGGAGTTACCTAGTATAACTGGGATTTTGAATGTTTCCAATCAGAAGTGGGTTGTAGGGGATGATGACACAACATTACAAATAACCATATAAATCTTAGCTTCCAAAAGGTCTTTTTAAATCTGGTTTTTCATTGTATTAGATGTGTGTCCTCAGGAAAGTCACTCATCTTCCCAGAGTCATACTTTCCTTATCTGTAAAACTTGGATGATAAATAAAATAGGGTTTGTATTAGTCCATTCTCACATTGCTATAAAGAAATACTTGAGACTGGGTAATTTATAAAGAAAAGAGGTTGAATTGGTTCATGGTTCTGCAGGCTATACAGGAAGCACGATGCTGCTGCCATCTGCTGAACTTCTGTGGAGGCCTCAGGAAACATATAATCATGGTGGAAAGCAAAGTGGGAGCCAGCACTTCACATATCTGGAGCAGAAAGGGAGGAGATGAAAGGGAGGAAGATGCCACACTGTTTTAAACAACCAGATCTCATGAGAAATCTTTCACAAGAATGGCACCAAAGAGATGATGCTAAACCTTTCATGAAGGATCTCCCCAACCATGATCCAATCACCTCTCACCAGGCCCCACCTCCAATATTGAGAATTACAACTGAAGATGAGATTTGGGTGGGGACACAGATCCTAACCACATCAGGGTTATCCTGAGTATTAAATGAGATTATGTGTATAAAGAACCATGATCTCTTATACATGGAACTTAATGTATACTAGGGGGTGATTAAACAAATAGAAAAGTATAAAATTAAACCAAAAATAAAGACCACTCATATAAAATGCATTAATGTTAACAAATTATAATCAGTTTCATGAAAAAAATAATGATTTTGAGACATAAAGATCACAAGGAATATGAATCAAATGTTATTCATATTTTATCTTAACTGTAATGAGATACCTTTGAAGACTTTTAAGAGAGTCACCTCAGAGATTTTTACTTTAAATCAGTCATTTCAGCTGCTGTGTGGAGAATGGAATGGAGAAGAAAGGAAGGTCAAAAAAAAAAAAAAAAAAGGAAATGTTAGGAACTTAAGTAAACAACAAAAGTGCAAAGAGAGAAGTGGATGGAGTCAGGTCATATTTTGGAAAGTGATAGGCCTTCATGATGGATTAGACATAGGTGTTAGGGAGAAATGTCAGCTTGTGAGGGATGATTGTCAGATTTCTGGCTTTAGTAGCTGAGGCTAGAAAGGATGCAGGTAAAGCAGTTTGCTATAGAAAAGAGATGATCAAGAGTTTGTGGTGTTTAAATCTTAGGAACATTGGAGATATCCAAGAAGGTTTACCAAATAACAGCAGGCTATCATGTCTGAGGACTGTATTAAATCTATACATTTGAAAAGTCCAGAAGTGATACTGTTTCATAACTATAGGAAAGGATGAGATTACTGATGGGGGGTATAAAGAAGAGCATGAAAAAATGGGCCCCAAGGAAATCCAACATTAGAAAGTAGAGGAACTGATTTTAAAAAATCTTAAGAATCACAAAAAAAGAAAAAAAAATGATGATTTATTGTCTGTATAGCACAATTTTATACTTTAGTAGAAAGCTTAACTTTTTATTTTTTATTTGTATCTTATTTTTTTAAAATGAGATGAACATTTCTGGGTAGAGATCATGATTCTTCTTCCTGTTGTCTTGTATTTCAAGAGTTCAAGAAATCTTTTTGATTGATTTGAGAAGAGGGTGACAAAATAAAAATTCTAACTTACATCAGATTACTGAAAGTCATCTTACCTTCCATATGAAATCTTAGTAGTTTTACTAGACCATTAAGAAGATTTTAGCCCATCTCTTTGCATAAGAGAAAAGGAAACTTTTCACGGAAAAAAATCGTGTTTTCCTTGTCTACTTAAATCAAATATCTTATTTGTTAGTAGAATAAGGCCATTCAATTTCAATAAATACTCTAAATCAGAGGTTGACAAAATGGGCAAGTATCTGATTATGTTTCTGGACTTATTCAATGGTTAATCAAAACTCTAATTTTTACTTGATTACATTTAAGAAGGGTAACACTTCAGTTTTGTATCAGATAATCATGAAACTACAAAATCTATTAATATACTTCATAGCCTTTATACCACCTGCCCACAGGTACAATAATTACTGAAAAGCAAAAAGAAAAGTAGGAAGTAAGATTACTTCTAAGAGGATTTTAGTTTTAATATTTAAATTATGACTACATGGCTGGCAGGACAGATGTACAGAATAGATGAAAGCAGTTTAATGGAATATAACACAGGATTAAAAGTAAGAGATATAGGTGCTTGCATTTATCATCTAACTGTGGTGATGGTCTCACCTCTGCTTTTACATTCATTTATTTTAAATTTGGAGAATTGGAAATTCATGAGATGAGACTTTTGACCAAAAAGATAACAACCTTATTCTTTTGGGTAACTTATTTATTGCACTGCTCTGAATCAATTCAGGTAAATTTCAAGGTGTGGTGTGTTTTCTCTTAGATTCCTAATGTTATTTTAAAAGTAGTCAATAAATATTGTGTTTCTTTATATTTTAATATAATAAGTATACAGCAAAAAAGCCTCACAGTCCTGTTTTCTGGATAATTACAGTTGACATGAAAAAGTAAGGAGCAATATGTAAATGCTGGTAGAAAATGCAAACAATACCACAAGGTATAAAGGGAAAAGTAAAAGCCTTCATCCTCCTAACCCAGCCCTCCTTATTGAAGGTAACCATTTTGAATAGTGCATGTGTAGCTTACAAAAAGTATGTATATATATATATGCGTTAATTTGTTTGTTCAACAAATATTTATTGAACATGTATTACACAAGTGTGGATATATGCATAAATAATATGAATATACACATATAATGACATGTAATGTATATGATATACACATCCATGTGTTTAATGTATTACATATAGAATATATATAAATGCTTATGTAATATATTACATCTACAAGATATATTCTTGCCTATCTGTAGGCACACACACATATGCACCCTGGTATAATTAGAAACTTTAAAATGATTGTCAGTTACTGAGGTTACCTGCACACCAAAGGTTTTCCTAGGTAGACAATCATATAATTTTTCCTCTATTTCTAACATTTTTCTTACCTTCCTTTCTTTCTTCTCTTGATCCTTCCTTCCTTCCTTTTCTCATTTGCAAATGATAAATGGCATAATAGACATTATTGTCTCTTAACTAATTTACTTAATGTATCTGTAGTTTTTCATTTCATTTTATTTTATTTTTTAAGTGGTGGGGGGCAAGGTCTCACTCTACTGCCTAGCCTGGAGTGCAATGGTGCAACCAGAGCTTACTGCAGCCTTGACCTCCCAGGTTCAATCAATCCTCCTGCCTCAGCGTCCCGGGCAGCTGGGACTACAGACACGTGCTGCCACACTCAACTAATTTTGTTTGTTTTGTTTTGTTTTTTGTAGAGATGGGGTTTGGCCATGTTGCACAGGCGGGTCTCTAACTTCTGACCAAGCGATCCACCTGACTTGGCCTCCCAAAGTGCTGGGATTACAGGTGTGATCCACCATGCCAGGTCCCACAGTTTTTCATTTTAAATATTATTTTTATGCTTGTTATAATATTAGGGATATCATAGGGGTTCTGAAGCCAGAATACCTGAGTTAAAGCCCCAGTTTCACAACTTACTAGTTGAGTGACCTTGAACAAGTTTTTCTGAGTTTCTGTGACTCCGTTTACTTGGCTGCAAAATGGGGATAGAAAAGTACTGACCCAGGAGGGTTGTTGTAAAGACAAAATGATTACATATAAAATGACTAGAACAGAGATCAGGAGTTCAATACGTCAGTACATATTAGCTATTGATATTTTTCTTCTAATTTCACTTGCTAAAGAACTTCTTGTTTTAAAATATATAACATGTGTTCAATTTATTAATTGCTGTATTGAATCACTGCTTCCTTTTGGTCTGTTCTGCAATTTTTGCTTTTGGAAAAATTATGCCTTAGAACACGGCCAGTTCTCTTACTTATAAATTCACCTGATCACCAGTGTGCCTAAAATAAAACCCCCTTGAGCATTTTAAAATCCGTTCAATATCTGCTATATTTTACCTTATTTTAAACTATTTACATGTTTAGAAATAAACATATCTAAGGATTTGCTATTATAAATAATTATAGGAAATAAAAAATAATCAAATTTACAGAATTTTGTGGATTAGGGGATTGTTTTGCATCCCTTGGGTATGTCTTTCTATTTTTATTCATATTCGTAACTTTAAAAACCCCTCTTTTTCCTAAAGAACATTTCATTAAAATAACATACTTTATATTTCATTAAAATAACATATTTCCAATCATGACTACTTATTATATGAAGTATTTCATTAAAAATTTATAATTTCCAACATGTTTGAGTCATATAATTGATTATGACATAGTCCTGACCGAAATAGTAGGCAAACTGGAATATTTATAACTCTCTTTGAAGGAGTAGTGTGATTTAACTCATAAATCTGGACCGTCTCTATATTATTGCATTGTATAACAGTATAATTCTTTAAATTAGAGATATTTTTAAGAAATTGAGTGTAATAAAATTGTGATCGACTTTTTCACTTTTTTGACAATGTTAGTGTCAATTCCTCACTGAACAGAATCCAGCATTTGATTAATAAGCACTTAATATACACCAGAAAAACAGAACATAGAAACTAACATTAATTTACAAAGACTAAACAAGGAGAATAGAATATAAAATATCCTTTACCAGATTATCAGATTTGATAACTACATTTTACTAGACTGAGAATGGGTTGTGAAAACTACTTGAAATTCCTTAAAATTTTCAATAGTCAGGAAAATATTAAAATATTCCTCCCCCAGGAATATATATAATGCCACCGTTTATGTAATGTTACAAAATTATTTTCTATGTTTGTAATAAGTATTTATGTTGGAAGTGCCTATAAAAACTGATGTTAAAAGCTGTGAGATAACATAAGGATGATTTTTTAAATGGCCTACAAAGTTATTGCAAAAAAAGACACTGAATTTAAGAAGAGGTATACATTGGGAAATGAGATATATTAATAGTTTTAGTTTTTCAAACATCATTTTTGGGAAAGTATACTTAGAAATGGGCTTTCTCAAATCCAGATATTGAAAGAATGTTTTGTTGAATTTTTTAATAACCAACTCAGATATCCACTGGAAGATAAGATCACTGAGGACAGAATTTTTGTCTGTTTACTGCTAGTTTACTGCTCTTTCTCTAACATCTAGGAGAAGGCCTGAAACATACCTGGAGCTCAATAGATATTGAATGAATGCATGAATCTACTTATAACCTTGTTGACATTTTTCTAGGCCAAACTTACTGGAACAAAATTACACACAGTAGAACCCTGGGATTTTGCCAATCATTTCATCTGAATCTTGATGTTGATTCAAATAAGTGTGTAAGGAAAACTTTGATCCTATTCTTGGTTCATCTCTGAGCTGAGGCAGAATACATATTTGTGTAAGGTGAAATTTTTGTGAGAAAGTGCTCTCTTATAAAACTCTAGCTTTAATATCACAGCATGGAGGCTGGTTTTTAACTAAAAACACAAGAGAAGTTGTTGAGAGACCACATAGTAAACCATTTACTCCTTACAGCTGCCAAACCTTAGCTCAGAGAAGCACCCTGTAATGAAGATTTGTTATTTGCTTAACTATACTTAAGCAGTACAATTTTTTACCTCCACATGCTCTGAAATCCGTTACTTTAATAATTTATTCCAGCACAGTCCTAATTCCTGTAACTGTGAACCTGCTGTATCTCTCTGGTGGAATTGGACTTTGTCATGATGACATTGGTTTATATCTAGGAATATTATAGAAAATGTCCTGAAAATATTACAATTGTGTTTTCTGTAAGCTAGTTATTGATAAATTTTTAATTACATTACATGAGGGGATTTTATTTCAAGTTTTATGTCAGGATGGGTTACATTTGTCTAATGGACCATATACATTTTTTAATGGGTCAACTGACCAGGTTTGCAATTTTATGTTGTCTAAAGTTTACAGATAAACTTCTAAGCCACCTACTGGAATGTGATTGTTTTGATCTCAATGTTTATTTATGTGTGTGTGACTGTGTGTGTGTGTGTGTGTGTGTGTGTATTCAATTCTTGCTCAATTTTATATCTTATTCTTGTTCTGCTTTCTTTTTTTCTCACATACCTTTAATTTACATCTTAAAATATACATGTCCTTATAAAGCACATTAAATCAATTGTAGAACAACGGGGAGATTATTAATCAATCAATTATTGACTAATAAAAAACAACTTTGAAAATTAAAAATGAAGTCAATTAAGATAATTGGCTGGGTTTTCAAATGACTTGGCAAGATCACTTCATCATTATGGAAAAGCACCAAACATCTGGCAGAGGGCAGCACATTAACGTATAAAATTCTATGGGGAGAGAACTTTGTTAACCTGGAAAATACTTTTCAATTTTGTTCATTTGTGGTTCAAATCTATTCGTATAGAAAGAGAAGGGTAGAGAGAAAGGGAAGACAGTGCCAAAAGAATAAATGAATAAATAGATTGATAACACCAATGTAAGAAAGAAATAAGGATCTTCAGGGGTGTTTTAGTTGCTCACTATATGTCCTCAGTGCATCCTGAGATCATTCTGATGTCCCCAGGGAATAGATTCGGGCATCCCAGTGAATTCTTTCCGGGTGATAGGGAAGCAGTTGTTGGAAAATCTTTGTCAGAGCCACTTAATGTCTGAAACTCTCTCATATCCCTGATTGTGTCTCATCTCACTGGACTTTAGGTTTCTAAATTTTCACAGAGGTGACTCTCATGGTCATATGAGGAAGCCGATTATTCAGTCCTTAATTACCTTCCCAAATATCACCTCCCAGAACAGGGGTTAAATCTGCCTGCTGCAGCCTGGGCACATTCTCTGATAATATCTTAGCCTCATATTCCATGCAAGACAGGTGAGATCATATATCAAGGATTTAGAAAAGGCCTCAGGATAGTCTGGCTGCCTGAGTTGGCAGATGGGGCAGTCCTTCAGGCCCTAGGGAAAGCTTAGCCAGACAGGTTGTAAATGGCCAGGGAGGTTTCTGCAGGGTTGTATTTCTTGGGGACTGGAAGGCAGATGACCTTTAGATTCCTGAGAAGGTTCCGGATAAGTAGTATATTATGACTTTACTACACCAAATTCCCCTTTTCCTCCTAAGTACTCAACCAGACACTCCTCATTTACTGAACTCATAAAATTTCCACTCGTGGATGGACCTAATTATTCCCTAGTTTCAGACCGAGGTTCTGCTGCCTCCACTTTATAGTATTATAGGTAGAATTGCGACAAAATCATTATATATGGTGCCAAGGAATCCTATTATGGACTGAGAGGTCAGGCAGAGTGTCACTTTTACCTTCTAAAACAGAAATCCATTTAAATCATCCTAAATGTCACACTTAAAAAGATTTTGTTTTGATATGTCACATAAAGCCACCATGTTTTCTCTAAATTTTGTCTCCTTTTAGTTTTATAAATTCTCTTATTTGAACCCATAATTAAGAATTAATGTTGGTTTAGTGGTCTTGGAATTCCTAGAATAGAAAACAATTTTTATGGTTTGTTCATTTGTTAGAGGGTTTTGTTCTTCCCAATTTTAAAGTAGGAAAGAAGGGAAAATCGTTAAGAGTGTTACCATTTAAGCATACCATTTCGAATTTTGACTAGAGGTAGAGCCGTGTTTCCAGGTAAGGAAGATGAAGGAATGAGGAACAATGAAAGTATAATCTGAATTATTTGGAGATCTTTAAAACAACAACAACAACAACACCCATTTTCTTTATTCCTTGTGGTTTGGGAGGAAGAAATGAAGAACAGAATGGACATGGTGAGCAAATACTTCTTGTAGCCTCCATTCTTCTGGTTAGAAAGCATTGGAATAATCATTTAATACTTTTTAGATGGGATATTTGCTAATTTACAAACACCGCTTGTGCAGAGTTTTGGCTTGTTTGCTTTCAGATCCGTTCTTGCTTTACTTAGTATCACTGGATGAGGGCTTGCAGGGAGAGCAATACTTGCAGGCTGTGTTTTTGGGCCCTCCCTGTATCAGCTGATTACATGGGTTTAGCCAAAGAGACTCACAGACAGAAGATCACAGGGAGAGTGAAGGGGAAGAGCCAGGGTCTTTCCCCGATCCATGTGACTCAGACAGCATCACTCTGAGTGTCTGAGTCTCTCCATAGCTCTAGTTTTCAATAGATGGATCTGCTGTATTTCAAATTCTGTCAGACAACCTTGGCCTTTGGGCTTCAGTGACCTGCCTCCTCTAGGCTGCCTGCTGCTGCTAATCTGTAGGTTGCCTCACCATCCCGTGGTCATCTTTCAGCTCTTTCATCACATGGGGGGACTGATTCCTGTATTAAGTTTCCTCTGGTTTAAACACTTCGTGTAATTTTTATTTTTCTGTTTGAAACTGAATGATATACTATTACAGCATTTACCTTATGCCTCAAATAAAGAAAATTGAAAAGTATATTTTCTCGATCAACTAATATTTATTGAAGCACAAATAGGAGAACGCCTACCACGACTTCCTGAAGATAGTGTATTTAATGATTCTCCTAACAAAAAGACCAAGGATCGCAGCTCGATTTAGAGGTCTAATGGTATTACCAGAATTCAATTCACTGGATTGACTTGTTTGTTTTGTTCCCTTTAGATTGGCAACATTCTCAGACTTTATCTCTCTTTATCATAATACAAATTTTCAAAAGAAGAAAGAATGAACTCTCCTAATAGCCACTAGCCTCCTGGAGGGAGGTTGCTGGGTCAGCTCCTCTGGCTCTGCTGCCTGCAGTGATTGAGTCTCTTCCAGACCCAGGCTGCTCTACTTTCCATTTGACCTTCCAAGCCGGGCTAGGTCCTGTCCCTGTCCAGTTTCTTTATTTATTGACTTCAACAGAAAGTTGACGGTGTTGACAGAGTTTGCAATGTGATTTGTGAAGTTCAAACAAAGCCTTATGAAATGAAAGGACTGCATTTCCTAATGGTCACTAATGCCCAGTAATAAACACATACTCATCAGATAATGAATACCTACTTTGTTTTGAAATATAAATAGAATTCCTAGTAGAAATCTAAGTTTCTAAGTTTAAATCTAAGTTTAAACCTCAGTCAGTGCAATGTGAATTCACAAAAATTAGGACCACAAATATGAAAGTGGAAAAACTAAGCTCCAAGAATGTTGCGATTTTAAGGGATCGATAAATAGCACTCTTCCTCTATGGAGTTCTGAACAAACTTATGTAAATATATAAAATAATCAGAAAGACAGTTAATGGCCTATTGTTTTTAGGCTATAGTGGTCTTTCCAGAGCAGATAAAATCACTGAGGACTGTTGCTTTATATCTCTTGAGTCTTCAAACAGGGAATGAGATGGACCTTCAGAACTGCCTCTAGCAAGTGAGTCTAACTCCTGACCTATGGGTGGTTGCTCCCTGAAACTGGAACAGAGAAGAATGCACTCACCCTAGTTAATCCAAACAGAGAGAGGAGAAAGGCCCTGAGTTGAGCAGGCCCAACTGTTTTTCAGCCCCACCAATGAGATGTCAACCATCCTTTCAAGAGTGGGTAGAAATTATGAAGTGATAGAGGTTTTTATTTTCCAGACTCAGGGTGGAATGTGGGAGTGAAAATGAAAGGGTCTTTCTGCAAGCACCTATAGGATATGTGTAATGGTTTTGATCTGTGAATGTTTTACCATTGGATAAAGTCTCAATAAATGTGTTACATTAAAATGTGAAACATAAAGCAAATGATTCAAAAAAAATCAGCATCGTGATTTTCACTTAAGTAGGAATCCAATACCAGATCCCTACTGGACTTAGCACAAGAAATGACTGTGGCTAATACACCAGACCATAAGTGTTATTGTCTGCTGACTGTAAGACACACAAACAAGATTTTTGAACCTTATTCTAGAAACATGATATATCAATAAAAAGAAATTTTTTTGACATTAAATGTTACTGTTCTCCCAGAAGGAGTTTAATGTGATTTTACACAACTAATGAAAACAAAATCTACATTCATGAAATAGAGGGGCAAGGTTTTTGGTTGGGTTAGTCTCACAAAAGCCAGAGAGAAAAAAATTCCTTAGAGTTCTGCTTTCTTTCACTTAGATAATGAGCAGAGATTAAGGCAGTACCCTTCCAAGTAAGATATTTTCATCTTTTCACAGAGATTTCTGAAAATAATTTAACCTCTAGAAATGATAGCCATACAATTAAGGATGCTGGGTGCGAGGTAGGGTGTATTTTCCAGTGAGCATGCCACATTTTCAACATCACTTGGGTCCTAAAGCTTAAGAAGCCTCTATTCTACAAATAAGAATAGCTCTATTTATATCTTTTTTGTTGTTGACAAAGACTTTTTATAATAACGTTATGTGTTGAAATTACCTCAAACTTAGAGTAGTTGCAAGAAGCACGGAACTTCTGCATAACCTTTACCTAGGTGCCTTGATTGTTAATGTTTTGCCACATTTGTTTCATCATTCTCCTTTTCTTTGTCTCTCCAACCTCATATATTTTTAATAAACATTAAATAATTGCAAATATGGTACCTCTTTATCCCTAAATACTTCGGTGCATAGCTCTAAAGACAAAGATTTTCTCTTATATAACCACAGTGCAATTATTCAAGTTAGAAAATTAACTTTGATACAGTATTATTATCTAATCTATAGACCTTATTCAAATCTTGCTAATTGTCAAAATGTTGTTCTTTATATAGTTAGTTTTTTAATTAATTCTGACTTTTCCTGGTTTCAGACTTTAGATAAAGCAGAGCTACAGAAAGCAAGAGGTGTTGTACTTGTTGGTGAGGTGGCCTTTCTTATACTTAGATTCCTATACTTGGATGTTGAGTATTAGCTCAACATCACTAATGATTAGAGAAATGCAAATCAAAATCAATGCAATACCACCTTACCCCTGCAAGCATGGCCGTAAGAAAAAATTAAATTAAAAAATCAAAAAACAATAGATGTTGGCTTGGATGCGGTGAACAGGGAACACTTCTATAATGCTGATGGCAATATAAACTAGTACAATCACAATGGAAAACAGTGTAGATATTCCTTAAAGAACTAAAAGTAGAACTACCATTTGATCCAGCAAGGTCACTTCTGGGTTTCTACCCAGAAGAAAGGAAGTCATTATACAAAACATATGCTTGAACATGCATGTTTATAGTAGCACAATTCGCAATTGCAAAAATGTGGAAGGATGCCCATCAACCAACGAGTGGATAAAGAAAATGTGATATATATGAATGATGGAATACTAGTCAGCCACAAAAAGGAATGAATTAATTGCATTCACAGTGACCTGGATGAAATTGGAGACTGCTATTCTAAGTAAAGTAACTCAGGAATGGAAAACTAAACATCGTATGTTCTCACTCGTAAGTGGGAGCTACGCTATGAGAATGCAAAGGCGTAAGAATGACACAATGGACTTTGGGAACTCAGGGATAAAGAGTGGGAAGGGGGCCAGGGATATAAGACTACAAATTGTGTGCAGTGTATACTGCTTGGGTGATGGTTACACCAAAATCTCATGAATCACCACTAAAGAACTTATGTAGCCAAACACCACCTGTTCCCCAATAAGCTATGAAAATTTAAAAAAAAAAAAATTGAAAAATAAAAAATAAAACAAGTTCTAAGAGGCTTAAGAAGAGAAAGAAAAGAAACAGGTTTCCACCCCCTACATGAGTTTCTATCTCTTACAGGTGGGTGTTCCTATAATTAGAGGAATCCCAATGCAACTGGCCAATAAGCACATGGAAAGGTGCTCAACATCATTAGTCATTAGGGAAATCCAAATTAAAACTATAAGGAGATGACTCTTCACACCCGCTAGAATGGCTAAAATTGGAAAGACTTGGCAATGGCAGGTGTTGGTGAGGATATGGAGCAACAGGAACAGTTGTGCTCTTTTAATAAGAGTGCAAAGTGATGCTGCTCCTGAAGTCGACTGCTCGGCATTGTTGCATAATTAAATATGCACTTATAATGCAATCCATTATTTCCATTCCTAGCTATTTATGCAAAAGAAATAAAAATATATGTCTACAGAAAGACATGTGAAAAAAAAAAAAAGAGCAATCATTATTGTCTTGTGTAAACACAAGCTTTGACCTGAAAAGGCTGTCCTAAGGCTTGCTTTCAGAGAAGTTTCCTGGCACCTCTTCTAAGTCACATTTAATGTTATCTAGCAGATGAAGACCTCCAGTGTCCTTAAAGACTTTACACCACCTTCTGAATGCTCCCATGGATGGTCCCCCAAAAGCTTCCCTGAAAGCCCTCCACCCTGACTTGGGGCATCTGCCAGTATTCCTTTCTAATCTGCTTGAATTCCTACATGGTCTTCCTCTCCGCATGTAACGTCTTACTGCCAGTGTTGTCCTGATATTGTGTTACTTCCTACTGATGAGTCTGAGAGAATTTACAAGTTCTGTGATCCCACAGAGATTTTGGATGAAACTGGACATTGTATTGTCCCCTAATTCTCTTTTCTATATGCACTAAATTTTCACACTCCCTACTTTCCTCCCTCTCTTCCTAGCCACTCTCATTCGCATTGTAGTTTATAGCCAGACCTTTGGGACCAAGGTTCCTGATTCACTCTGAAACTTTCACCACCCAAACTTACCCTATCAGAATGAGGCTGGTCTCATACCTTTCCAGACCTGCAATAAAGATCAGTACGGATTGATCTATTTGTGTGCCCATTGTAGAAAATACATGAAAACTCATGCACATACACACACGAGCATGCACATGTGTTCTCACACACACAATGTGAATATATTTAACTAAAAGCTTTATACTGCCAGCATCAGAACCTATTATGTTATTCTTTAAGCAAGTCGGGAGATGGATTCAATGTCAGGTTTGCTTATTACTATTCAGATAAACAGATAAATCTTCTTGCAACTAGCCTTCTTCAATCTCAGGGTTTTCTTAAATGTAATGAAGTTACTCTTAGACGGCAAGCTGGAGGGTTTAGCTGCAGGCAGGACAGGCAGAGAAATAACTGGTGAAGCTCAGAGCTTAGAAAACTGGGTGCACAATGTTTCTTTGTTGGATAAATGATAAAATGAAGAAATCTTGATTAAAATATTCTAGGGCTAGTTCCAAGAAACTAGTTTGGGCACCTCAAACAAAATGCTTACCTGCAATTTTGGTAACATTCTCCCAAATGGCCCTTGTAAGGTTAGCAGAAGTCCAAGAGATAAACGGAGGTTAAGATATCCAATGCTGATGAGAAAGGAAATTATAGTATCTTTAATAAAATCACTTAATCACAACTATTAAAAAAACTAGATACATATTAACCACTAATTACCTACATTTACATATTATGAAGGAATTTTTAAGTGAATACTACAAATTGGCTTAGATAAATACGTTCTTATTTATATAAGCTTGTCTTCAATTGCTACTTAAATGCTGCTCACTCTGGTTTTCTTCCCAGAGGTCAGAGGTCTTCTCTGCCATTCTTGAAGTGGGCAGCAATGACACAGAGCTTTCTGCAAGAATGACCTGTGCTAACTGCTTGAACTTATTTGAAATCGCTGTTTCTTTGGTCTCCTTTGTGTTTCTCATGCTCCTGACTGCTGGATTTCTTCCCAGTTTTTCTTCTTTAACTCTCCATTTGATTTTACAGACAAAACCATAAATCTCCTGTCTATTCTCATTCTTTTTTCTCTTTGCTTTATTTATGTATTTAAAAATTAATAGTCTTTATTTTTTTTACAGGACTTTTAGGCTTACAGAAAAACTGAGGAGAAAGTAAAGAGAGTTCCTACATTTCATCCCCCACCCCAATCTTCCCTACCAACAACTTGGGGCACCAGAGTGGTACATTTGTTACAATCAATGAACCAATATTGACACATCATTATCAACCAGAGTACATAGGTTACATTAGGATTCACTCTTGATGTTGTACATTATACCGGTTTGACAGCTATACAATGATGTGAATCTGTCATTATAGTATCATACAGAGTAGTTTCACTGCTCTAAAACCCCTCTGTGCTACAGCGATTCATGTCTGCCCCTACCCAACCTCTGGAAACATTGATCTTTTCGCTGTCTCTATAGTTTTGCCTATACCAAAATGTCTTATAGTTAGAATCATACAGTATGTACCTTTTGAGATTGGCTTCTTTCACTCAGCAATATGCATTTAAGGTTCTGCCATGCTTTTAAAGGCTTGATAGCTCTTTTTTTTTTTTTTTTTTTTTTTGTGCTGAATTATATTCTATTGTGTGACTCTACCCATAATTCATTTATCCATTCACCTACTGAATGATATGTTGGTTGCTTCCAAGTTTTGCCAATTATGAATAAAGCTAATATAATCATTCACATGCAACTTTTTATGTGGACATAAGTTTTCAACTCATTTAGGTAAATATTAAGGAATGTTATTGCTGGATTTTGTGTAAGAGTATGTTTAATTTTGTAAGAAATTGTCAAACTGTCTTTCAAACTGGCTGTACTGTTTTGTACTCACACCAACAAAGAATGAGAGTTCTTGCTGCTCCTGGTTAACATTTGGTGTTACATGTGTTTTGCAGTTTAGCCATTGTCGTTTTGATTAGCATTTTCTTGATAATGTATTTTTCATCTTTTTTTGGTGGGGATTCTATTCAGATCGTTTGGCTATTTTTAATTTTATTTTTATTTTTATTTTTATTTATTTATTTTGAGATGGAGTCTTGCTCTGTTGCCCAGGTTGGAGTGCAGTGGTGTGATCTTGTCTCACTGCAACACCCGCCTCCTGAGTTCAAGTGATTCTTCTGCCTCAGCCTCCCACAGGCATGCGCCACCATGACAGGCTAATTTGTGTATTTTTAGTAGAGATGGGGTTTCACCATATTGGCCAGGCTGGTCCCGAACTCCTGACTCTTGATCTGCCTGTCTTGGCCTCCCATAGAACTGGGATTACAGGCATAAGGCACCACACCCAGCCTTGGCCATTTTTAAAACTGGCTTGTTTGTTTGTTTTACTGTTGAGTTTTAATAGTTCTTTGCATATTTTGGGTAAAAGTCCTTCATTAAATATGTCTTTTGAAAATATTTTCTCCTAGTCTATGGTTTGTCTTTCCATTCTCTTAACAGTATCTATTGCAGAGCAGAAGTTTTGAATTTCACTGAAGTCTGATTTCTTAATTTTTTCTTTTGTGAATCAAGTTTTGGATTTTTATCTAAAAGGTCTTTGCCAACCGAAGGTCATCTGGATTTTCTTTTATCATCTGGGAGTTTTATAGTTTTGCATTTTACACCTAGGGATGTGACACATTTTGAGTTAATTTTTGTGAAAAGTGTAAGGTCTGTGTCTACAATTATTATTTTTTTGCGTGTTGATTTTCAGTTGTTCTAGCACTATTAGTTAAAAAGACTATTCTTTTTCCATTGAATTGCCTTTGTACCTTTATCAAACACGAGCATTTCTTGTTTCTCTATTCTATTCCATTGATCTGTTTGTCCTTTCACTATTACCTCACTATCTTGATTACTGTAGCTTTATAGTAAGCTTTGAAATTGGGTAGTTATCAGTCCTCCAACTTTATTCTTCTTCAATATTGTGCTGGCTATTTGAGGTCTTTTGTCTCTCAATGTAAACTTTGAAATCAGTTGTTGATATCTACCAAATAACTTGGTGAGGTTTTGATTGGAATTTCATTGAATTTGTCCATGAAATTGGGAAGCATTGACCTCTTAACAATATTGAGCTTTCTCGATTCACAAACATAGAGTATCTCTTCATTTATTTAGTTCTCCTTTGATTTATTTTATCAGTTTTGTAGTTTCCTCATATAGATATTATACATGTTTTGTTATATTTATACTTAAGGTTTTCTTTTATTTTGGTGCTAATATAAATAGTATTGTGTTTTTAATTTTAAATTCCAGTTGCTCATTTGCTGGTACATAGGAAAACAATTGACCTAACTTTGTATCCTGTAAACTTGCTATAATTGCTTGTTAGTTTCCAGAGTCTTTTTTAAAAATATATTTTTTACTCTTCGAGATTTATCTGAAGAGTCACCTTCAGATAACTCTTGTTATCTGAAAACAAGGAGGTTTTTTCCTTCTTTCTTAGTCTGTATATCTTTTATGTTTGTTGTTGTTGTCTTATTGCTTTAGCTAGGGCTTCCAGTATAATGTTGAATGAGAGTAATAAGGAAACATCCTCATCTTGTCCCTGACCATAGTGGGAAAGCATATGGTTTCTTGCCGCTCAGTATGATGTTAGCTGCTTGGTGTTTTTTTTTCCCCAGATATTCTTTATCAAGTTGAGGAATTTCTCCTCTATTCCATGTTTGCTGAAAAAATTTTTTTTTTATCATGAATCTGTGTTGGACTTTATCAAATGCTTTCTCTGCATCTATTCATATGATCATATGATTTTTCTTCTTTACCCTGTTGATGTGATTAATTGTATTAACTGATTTTTTAATGTTGAACTAGGCTTGTATACCTAGAATAAGTTTCAGTTGGTTGTGGTATAAAGTGTTTTTATACATGTTAGATTTGAGTTGTTAATATTTTGTTGAGGATTTTTCCATTCTGCTCATGAGAAATATTGTTGTATAGTTTTTCTTTCTTGCAATGTCTTTAGTTTGGGTATTAGGGTAATACTGGTTTAATAGAGTGAGCTAGAAAGTATTTCCGTGGCTTCTGTTATCTGGAAAAGATTGTAGAGAGTTAGTATAATTTCTTTCTCAAATGTATGATAAAATTAACCAGTGAACCCATTTGGATGCTCTCCTTTCCTTTCCTTTCATTTCATTTCCTTTCTTTCTTCCTCTTTCTTTTCTTTTCTTCCTTCCTTCCTTCCTTCCTTCCTTTCTTTCTTTCTTTCTTTCTTTCTTTCTTTCTTTCTTTCTTTCTTTCTTTCTTTCTTTCTTTCTTTCTTTCTTTCTTTCTTTCTTTCTCTCTCTCTCTTTCTTTCTCTCTTTCTCTCTTTCTCTCTTTCTCTCTTTCTCTTTCTTTCTTTCTTTCCTTTCTTCCTTCCTCTCCTTCCTTCTCTTTCTTTCCTTCCTCTTTCTTTCTTTCTTTCTTTCTTTCTTTCTTTCTTTCTTTCTTTCTTTCTTTCTTTCTTTCTTTCTTTTCTTTCTTTCTTTCTTCCTTCCTTCCTTCCTTCCTTCCTTCCTTCCTTCCTTCCTTCCTTCCTTCCTTCCTTCCTTCCTTCCTTTCCTTCCTTTCTTCCTTTCTTCTTTGTCTTTCTTTCCCTTCCTCCTTTCCTTCCTTCCATTAGTTATTTATTCCTAATAATTTAGAATATTCTTCAAGAGAAAGATGAAAGCCATCAACTCAAGGTTAGGACATTTTCCAAGGTACCTCAGCATTGACTTCTGTTAGGCTTAGTGGCAATGTTACTGGTATGTTGCATGCTGTTCTCTAAAGACTATCTCTGAGAGGAAAAAAAAAAAAAAAAGACCCTACATCTTTTGCAATTATATTTTCCCTTTCCCCTATCTAAAGAGACAGGATTTCTGCTGCAAGCTTCTTATCAATATGCTTACTTTTGGTTCCTTCTGAACCAGAATTTTTGAAGAAATGTGCACTTTATTTAAATATTTTTAACTAGTGCTGTAGTGACTTTTTTCACTTAGGCAGATAGGTTGAGATTCTTGTGTTTCACCACGTTGCTGATGGTATTTCTATTTGTGTTATGATTGTGACTGCAAAGTCAGGCAAAGGGTCAGCAATACTTTCTGCACTAACTACTAATGAAGCCTTCATGGTTTCAAGTTCGTTTAGGTGAGCTTTAAGACCCTCTGTATCTGGGTAAAATCATCCTGTGGCTGCATGTGGGTGCTTTGCTGCACCCATAATTTAGGACTGATATACTTTGTCTCCTCTTTACTGTACCCATACGATCTGTCAGGCACTTTATATACAAATCTCATTTATCCTGACAACAACCCTGTATTCATCATTGTTCAAATGAGGAAAATAAAACTGTGGTTAAAAAGCCTCCCTCAAATGACAAATAAGTCTAAATTTGAACTCAGGTTTATCTGACCCCAGGTGATGTTTCTAATGACTGTGACATATAACATAATTTACAAGTATGTACCAAGTACCTAAAGTGTCAGAAACGAATATGGTAGAACATGAAGTTTTGCTAAAATTTGGTCCATTCATTCATGGGACTTATAATTTAATTAGGTATAGATGAAAGATACAAATGAAGTACCTTAAAACACAAGGAAGGGAAATAAGAATGAGCCTGAAATAGTTAAAGAAGACATTATGGAGGCCATGATGCTTGGACTAAGGTTTATATGAAGAACTGGTTACAGAGAGAAGGATGTGGTATGGCAGGCCCATTGCTCAATGGCACCGAATGAGCAAAGGTAAAAGTAGAAATGAGCAAAATGTGCATTAAGCTGTAGCTTCATGGGAGGAAGGTCTGTATTTGATTCATTTCTGAATCCAGTGTACCCAGTGTGATACATAATAATCAAGTGTCCAATGGATGTTTGTGGGTTGAGATACTAAGAGACTGTGTCTAAAAGAGGAAGGGTTTGAACTGAAGGTAAAAAGAGAGAAGATTAGAAAGGTAGTTGGAATTAGTCTGTAAACGACTCTTAGGGGCCTTCCAAACACTAAAAAGTATGATCTTCTGAACGTCAGCTTATAACATTGGAATTAATCTGTTAGGGGATACAGAATCGTTGAATGTGTTAGAAAAAAACATAATGAAACAAGTTTGGAAAGCATAATCTGAGATGAGAGAGAGAAAATGACAGGGAAACTAACTAGTAAGACTACTGCAAAAATGTAGTTATGAGGGAGGCTACTTTGGCCTAGGACGTAGAAAGCCAGAAAGAGTAGCTCCCAGCCCAACAATAAAAAAAGACAGATAGACCACTAGACCTAAACTTTTGTCAGCCCCACCTGGTGAATTCACAGGGCAGCCAACAGTCTGAAATTTAAGAAAAGACAGGTTCCTCCAAGGACCTGGAAGGCAAGCACTGACTCACCTACGGGTAGAGTGTGGGCAGAATGAGGGCTGCCATACAGGTGGATAAAAAACATTCAGCTAAAATTTATAAGGAATTGCTAAGTAGATCCTTGGGAGCATATACAGTAGTGCTTGCACCCACTTGTAGGCTCTTCTCCGTAGGACATCCCACAAAAAGATTAGGAGAATAGAAGGCAGATGAAAGGCCTGGAAAATTCTCCCATGGTGGTGCAGGACTGGAGGAATCCAGCAGTATTGAAGCCTAGACAGAAACTTTCTCTCCTATAGAATGAAAGCCTGTTTGAGGTCACTGAGGGAAAGGCAGCAAATCCTGTTGTCCCAGGTACAGGTGAAGACCACTGCTGCTGCCAGAGGGAGGGCAAAAGAAAAGCCCTCTCACTTTGGGGGAGGAATAGGAAAGTATCTGGGTCAAGCCTATTTAAGGGCTCCTACTGCTGGACAGGGCAGGAAATACTGTCTTGCAGAAGACTCACTTAAGTCACAGAGCAGAGTTTGGCTGTCATAGGTAAGAAGACAGCATCACTAAGCACCACCTCTAAGATCCAGCAACACAGGATACACCTAAGACTGAAGTGGGCCATGACAACAGAGAAATTCCCAACCCCTTTCCCATGTAATAAAAGCAACAATGGTCCACCTTGGGGAGAGGGGCAAGAGTGTAGAGAGATGCTCTCTGAGGCATAGGCACAGGGATGGCTGAAAGTTGAGGTTGGAGCTGGGGAGAAAACCCCTACAGCAGTTTGCTGTTTTGTGTGCTGTGCAGAGGATAAACTGCAGGGAGGCAAGGATCCTAGCAGAGAGACCAGGTAAGCTGTGACTGCAATAATCCATGCGAGATTATCCAAACCACCACCATAGGCTTGCAACCATGCCACAGGGTGGCAGCAGTGGTAGAATGTGAAGTGGTGTGATTCTGATTATGTTTTGAATCTAGAACCCTCAGATTTGATTTGCTGATGGAACCCTCAGATATGCTGATCCATTAGATACAGGATGTGAGAAAAATATAGGAATCAAAGACAGTCTCCTATATTCAGACTGAAACTGAAAGATGGTGTCATTTACCAAGTTGGGGAAGACTGAGGTAGGAAGAAGGTTTGGGTGGTAAAACAAGAGTTCTGGACATGTCCTGTAGAAATCTATTCATAACCATTTAGGGGCTTCATAAGTATCTCTGCATTAGCCTTTATATCTTTGTGTGTATTGGAGACCAGCCCTGCATATGAGGTGCTAAAGGAAAGGCTTGCAGAACTATGGGAAGCTTCGTTTTTATCAAGGTACTTCTGCCGTGAGGAACTGAATTTTCCCTGGTTCATTTATATTAGTTGGCCTTGCTTTCTTGATTTGCAAGATGGGGATCTTTTCATCATAGTCATAGTTGTGTTTTGTGTTGGGTAGGAAATGTGACTTAAAATTTTAGAGGTGATACCACCTTGTTACAAATCGTTTAATGACATTTACATATTCCATGACTCGTTAATTTTCTGACACCATCCTTCCTTCCCTCAGTCTCACTTAGAGTCAGTGGTGCATGCTGGAAGTTTATGTCTTCTCAGGTAGGGATTACAAACTTTCTTGGAAGAATGGGGAAACTGAGGCTCCTATGAAGTATTAATACCTTTATTATTTGGCCTCTCAAAATTGGTTAATATGTGCAACAGGGAAATTATATTTCAAAATAAAGGCCGAGTGCAGTGGCTCACGCCTATAATCCTAGCACTTTAGGAGGCCGAGATAGGCAGATCACCTGAGGTCGGGAGTTCGAGACCAGCCGGACCGACATGGAGAAACCCCATCTCTACTAAAAATACTAAATTAGCCGGGTGTGGTGACTCATGCCTGTAATCCCAGCTACTAGGGAGGCTGAGGCAGGAGAATCACTTGAACCTGGGAAGCGGAGATTGCAGTGAGCTGAGATCATACCATTGTGCTCCAGCCTGGGCAACAAAATCGGAACTCTGTCTCAAAAATAAATAAAATAAAATAAAATAAAATAAAATAAAATAAAATGGGTCTGCTGATACTATTTCTCATTAGCTTAAAGTGGGAGGAACAAACTGCCCTTCTTCTGAGCTAACTTCCAAGGTATTCTGAGTAAGCACAGGAAATGGAGTGGTGCTTAACTGCTGGGAAGTAGGGAAGACTTTCTTCACAAAAGGGAATGTTTAGGTGAAGGATAAGGGAAACTGATAAAGCAGCCCTCTAGCTATCGGGCTGAAAGTCCTCAAGTGCTGAGAATTTCAGTGATGTTTGCTGTCAATGTCTATCAAAAACACCTGAAATCCTTGCTAAATACTCAGCTTTTTAGGCCACATTCAAGATTTCCTCCTTCATATGCTAAGGCCAAGACTTGGTATTAAAAAGCCCAGTGATGACCTCAATTTTAGGTCTCCAAGGTGTACCTTGAAGCTTCTGATTTTCTCACTTATGTCCCCCACAAATAGTAATATTTATCATGTATTAAATGTTGACTTTGTATCCGGCACTCTGCAAACATTATCTCATTGAATTTGCCGGCCAACCCGGAGAGAAAGGTGTATTTATGTTCTGCAGACAGGAGTCAGACTGAAGAGGCTAGCTTGTTTTCTTATGGCTAATGAGTTGGTGAATACAAATTTGCACCCATGGCTGCTGAGTTCAAAGCTCATACCCTTTCCTATTGTGCTTTGTGGTCTTTTGAATTTTTGTATAGCTCAACATTTTCAGGCCATGTATCAATTGCTTTGCATTTGCCTAACCAGCACACTTGCCTTTATTCAGCATGATTGGGTGCTGAGTTATTTAGGTTATTATTCTGATAAATGAAGTCACCACAGTACATATAAAATACCAACTTCCAAAGAACTAGAATACATAAAAGTTCTACATAAAATGTTACTGAATTAAAAATTACTAGTATCAGTCTGTGGCCTATTAGAAACCAGGCCGCACAACAGGAGGTGAGTGTAAGGTGAGCAAGCAAAGCTTCATCTGTGTGTACAGCTGCTCCCCATGGCTCACATTACCGCCTAAGCTCTGCCACCTGTCAGATAAGTGGCAGCATTAGATTCTCATAGGAGCACAAATGCTATTGTGAACTGTGCATGTCAAAGATGTAGGTTGGACGTTCCTTATGAGAATCTAATGCCTGATGATCTGTCACTGTCTCCCATCACCCCAGATGGGACAATTCAGTTGCAGAAAAACAAGCTCAGAGCTCCCACTGATTCTACATTCTGATGAGTTGTATAATTATTTCATTATATATTACAATGTAATAATAATAGAAATAAAGTGCACAATAAATGTAATACGCTTGAATCATCTTGAAACCATCCCCTACAGCTGGTTTGTGGCAAATTTGTCTTCCATAAAACTGGACACTCGTGCCAAGAAGATTGAGGACTGCTCTCTTATAATACCTTAAGATTATTATTATGAATCTTGATCGTTATTAGACAGTATTGAACAAAGGAATTCTATTCATTTTAGTGTTCTTGTTCTTTGGATAATTAATAATAGGCAACTTAACAAATAGTTTCATATGAAAAAATTGAGTGCCATGTTCTTTTGTAGATTCAAAGGACATCCAAATCTTCTGTCAACTCTATTCATTTTATAAGCAAGGGCAGCCTTATCTTTCATAGAATATGTGCTAGATTGTCAATGGTTTGAAATCTGGCTGTGTAACAAGGTGATTCTCATGGAAGCCAAGTATGGGAGCACTTAGTTCACAAAGAAATTGAAGATGATACCAGGAATGCACAGTCACTCAGAATACCCTCTATTTGTAAGTGCTAGAATTCCCAAACTCCTGGCCTTGAGTGATCCTCCTGCCTTGGCCTCCCAAAGTGCTGGGATTACAGGCATAAGCCACAATGCCTGGCCTTTGTAAGTGCTAGAACTCTAAAAGTTTCCATTGGAACAGGCATTCTTTGGATTCTTCTCTTTGAAAACTACTTTCCTGAGGGTCTTGTTTTAGTAAAAACACAAAACTAAACACTCCTTTTAACAGGAGTGTGGATATGTAAGAGAGCTTGTGAGAGAATATGAAGGCAGAAGACAGCAGAAAATGGAAGGGCTCAGAAATCAGAAAAGGGTACCAGAAAATAAATTGTACATTTCATACGTGTCCTAAAGTTACTATTGTCTCCAAGTCGGCATCTGGTGTTTACAAATTAATCTAAATATTCCCCAGCTCCTTTGAGGATAACACCTTTTAAAAATATCCTTGGACTGAAGAGGGAACAGTGCTTCCTGCTATTAATTTAAACTATTTCCAGCAATATGGAATTATGGGACTTTGGTATTCTATTTTATGGTATCAACAACTCCTACTCATCACCTTTCAACTTCTAAAAGAATGTAATGAGACTTCAGAAAAGAGAAAAAATAAGTCCCCAGAGCAAAGAACAGTCATTAACTAATGAGCAAACTACAAATTGTGAACAAGAGAGAAACACCTATTACAAGAACTGTTCCTTGATTGTTCCACAGTGTATGAAACAGGAATTATATTGACTAGTGTGTGTCTCCCTGGTGTGACTGATGAAAAAGCACTCCAGAACACTGAAGAGAATACATTTTTGGAGGAGGAAGGACCCTAAATCTTCATAACATTCCAAACCAATAGCATTTCCTTTATGCATTGATACAGTGTCATGGATACTTTTACCATGCCTCTGATAAATATCCTGTCTTATATATTCTTTCTGAATTCTTTTTTTTTTTGAAACAGGGTCTCGCTCTGTTGCCCAAGCTGGAATGCAGTGGTGCAATCATGGGTCACTGCAGCCTGGACTTCCTGGGCTTGAACCATCTTCCCACCTCAGCCTCCCGAGTAGCAGGAATTACAGGTGCACACCACCATGCCTGGATAATTTTTAATTTTTTTAATGTATATACAGAGTCTCACTACATTTCCCATGCTGGTTTCAAACTCCTGGGCTTAAGGGACCCTCCTGCCTTGGCCTCCCAAAGTGCTGGGATGACAGAAGTGAGTCATTGTGCCTTGTCTTTCTGCATTCTTAAGCAATGATGTTTTTTCTTGTTTTGACTTTTGCAAATGTCCTAGAATTAACATGTATACAAATATAATAACTGTAACAATACAAATTCTTTTTCCCAATCTGATAAATAGAGGTACTTTATTGTAATGAAAACTCACTTAATCAGTTTTTTACCAAAAGGATAGAGGGAACTAGTGGTGATCTGTGGTGTGAGGAGTGTAACTGTTTTCCAGTTTGCTAACATGTCTTAGAGGCAGGTGCTGTCTGCTTATCAGTCATCACATGAGGAAGAGCCAACAGAATCACAGTCTACCAATGAACCCAAAGGTATCTGGATTCAAAAAGAATGTGATGTGGAAAGAAAAATATACTAGGGGCAATAATAGAAATATTCTGAAAAGAGCAGTTGTTTTAGGCTGGTTTTTCAATATTTTGATGAAGAATGGTGCTCTTCCGTTTTTCCTCAGTATCAGCTTATCAAATAACAGCTGGATATGGATCACCTAGAACAAAGACTACACATCTCGGACTCCCTTACAATCATATGACAAAGTTTTGGTCAGTGAGATACATAAGCTTAATTTGCTTGTGAAGGAAGCCTCTGGGAAGAATCCTTAAAAGAAAATAGTTCTTCCTGCTGGCTGGAATAATGATAATGGTTGGTGCTAGCATAGCCATTTTGGAACGTGATGTAGAAATCTGCAGATATAGAAATAGCATAACAGCAAGATAATGGAAACTTTGGCTTTGGTGGCAGTGTTTTCACAATATCAGCTTGGCCTACCCCGTGCACCTGGAATTATACATGGGACAGCATATGTACTATGGTAAAAAATGAACTCTGAAACCAGATTGGGTTTGATTGAGTCTTGGCTTTGTTTCTTACTAGCTGTGTGACCTTGAGCAAATTAACAAGCTGTGCCTCTATCTGCTAAGTTACAAAATGGGCTAATAAAAATGCCTAACTCATGAAGTTGCTGTTAGGGTTAAATGAGATAATGTATGTAAAATGCTTAGGATAGTATCTGGCATGTCATAAACCCTATGTAAATAGTAACTAGTATTATTTGAGCTATAATTGTTTTCATATTTTTGAGATCACAGAGGAAACTAATTCTAATTAATGTAGAAGCTTCGGCATACATATTAGTGACCAGTATAAAGTGGATACCTAATATTGTGAATGAATGAGTGAATTATTCCTGTTTACTCTTAAGCTTATGTGCTGTGGTAACCTGAACAGTAACATTAAAGAACCTGGTAGCATACGTTAATCACTTGAATCATGAACAAACTAATTAGAGACCAGAGAGGATTATTATTGCCTTGTGTTCTGGCAATTATCTGGATACAATGGTGTCTTTCTGGCGCAGAGCTGCAAGAATCAATGGTCATTCACTACTCACTAGTTTAGCAACTTCTCACCTGATTGTTGGTTCCAGTTCTCAATCCTGTACAGCTTTCGTGACATCCAGCTATTAACCCACTGCTGGCTCGCCTTCTAGTGGCAAGTAATGCAGACTACCTCTGTGCTACCAGTCATTGGCATAACCTTAGAAAAGGCCAACTCACTTATTATTAGCCAAAGCCAAAGCTATAGTTAAGAATACTCACTGTCACAAAAATGCCATAACATATTGACTTAATTTAAACAAGTACTTAGATCATTTGATAATTAAAGGGGAGGGGTACCTAGCCATTCTATTTCTTTCTTAACCTGATCAACCAAACTTAAGAATAAGTTATATTTTGTATGATATACCTATATCCATTTTCCATATGTATACTATGGTTTTTCAAGTAGCATTAGCTGAAACATAACATTTCATTCTATTATTTCCCTAAATGAAGAACACTCCAAGCCAGAGAAAGCATATGATATCAGCAACATTTATAGATTTCTATTAGCAGCTTTGCCACTGTATATAACACGTAGTTAGTTTCAAGTTGCTCTTTAATCATCATTCCATCCATCATACTATCTAGAATTTGATTGCCTTATTAAAAAACTGGAAGATGTTATAGCAAAGCTATAAAATAGACTTTATGTGACACAACCGTTGTATACTTGGTATTCTTTTCCTTATACACACAGTTTGAAAAATTTCATTACTCATTGACCCAATTTTACATTTAAATATGAATTCTTTTAATTTTACTTTGCAATCAGGTAAATTAGTGAGAAGGAGTCTAAACAATATGCTTTAATTGCATTTATAAATTATTCTCTCTGTCCTTCATGAACATTCTTTCTTTTTTTAGATATTGAAATGTGGTATCTAAATATAAAGTGCAGTAACATCTGGATCTAATTGCTGGTTTGAATAATATAGACAGACCTTCAACATTTCGTGCTTTTGAAAGGATGCGTTTAGTAGGAGGTACTGAGTCAAAGGTTGTAAAAATTTTGTACCACTAAAAATAGTTGAAATCTCAGATTCATTTAAAATGGAAATTACCACTTTCTGAGCAAATAGTTCTTCTTGATATAAGGTGTATGCATGCTAGAAAGGGTTCATCAAAATAATGTTTTTGCTTTTTTCATATCCCATATAGGACAATTCTTAAAATCACAGTGGTTTTATTTTTTAAAGAGTCCAAGTCTTATTCAAATTCAAAGCAAGTATTTAAATCAATAATCACTGAACCCATATGTTATGGAAGGTTTTGTATTTGCGGATATATTTTAGATCCATGTTATCACAATAAACTAGAGTGGAAGCATTAAATTTCCATTAAGGTGATGGGCAAATAGGTCATCTGATATGGTTTGACTGTGTCCCCACCCATATCTCAACTTGAATTGTATCTCCCAGAATTCCCATGTGTTGTGGGAGGGACCCAGGGGGAGGTAATTGAATTTTGAAGGTCAGTCTTTCCCATGCTATTCTCATGACAGTGAATCAGTCTCATAAGATCTGATGGGTTTATCAGGGGTTTCCACTTTTGCTTCTTTCTCATTTTCTCTTGCTGCTGCCATGTAAGACATGCCTTTTCCTCTTGCCATGATTCTGGGCCTCCCCAGCTGTGTAGAACTGTAAGTCCAATTAAACCTCTTTTTCTTCCCAGTCTCGGGCATGTCTTTATCAGCATGATGAAAATGGACGAATACAGTAAATTGGTACCAGTAGAGTGGGATGTTGCTGAAAAGATACCCAAAAATGTGGAAGTGACTTTGGAACTGGGTCACAGGCAGAGGTTGGAACAATTTGGAGGGCTCAGAAGAAGAAGGAAAATGTGGGAAAGTTTGGAACCTCCTAGAGACTTGTTGAATGGCTTTAACAAAAATGCTGATAGTGATATGAATGATAAAGTCTGGGCTCAGGTGGTTTCAGATGGAGATGAGGAACTTGTTGGGAACTGGTGCACAGGTGACTCTTGATATGTTTTAGCAAAGAGACTGGTGTTATTTTGCACCTGCCCTAGAGATTTATGGAGCTTTGAGCTTGAGGGATATAATTTAGGGTATCTGGCAAAAGAAATTTCTAAGCAGCAAAGCATTCAAAAGGTGACTTGGGTGCTGTTAAAAGCATTCAGTTTTAAAACAGAAACAGAGCATAAAAGTTCAGAAAATTCAAGACCTGATAATGCAGTAGAAAAGAAAAACCCATTTTCTGAGGAGAAATTCAAGCTGGCTGCAAAAATTTGCATAAGCAACAAGGAGCCTAATGTTAATCCCCAAGACCATGGAGAAGATGTCTCCAAAACATGTCAGAGACCTTCATGGTAGCCCCTCCCATCACAGGCCTGGAGGCCCAGGAGGAAAAAGTGGTTTTGTGAGCTGGGTCCCAGGTCCCATTGTGCAGCCTAGGGACTTGGTGCCCTGTGTCCCAGTCACTCCAGCCATGGCTGAAAGTGGCAACATAGAGCTTAGGCTGTGACTTCAGAGGGTGGAAGCCCCAGGCTTTGGCAGCTTCCACGTGGTGTTGAGCCTGTCGGTACACAGAAGTCAACAACTGAGGTTTGGGAACCTCCACCTGGATTTTGGATTTATGGAAATGCCTGGATACCCAGGCAAAAATTTGTGGCAGGGACAGGGCCCTCATGGAGAACTCTGTTAGGGCAGTGTGGAAGAGAAATGTGAGGTCAGAGACCCTACACACAGCCCCTACTGGGGCATTGCTTAGTGGAGCTGTGAGAAGAGGGCCACAGTCCTCCAGACCCCAGAATAGTAGATCTACTGACAGCTTGCACCATGTGCCTGGAAAAGCCATAGACAGTCAATGCCAGCCTGTGAAAGCAGCCGACAGGGAGACTGTACCCTGCAAAGCCAGAGGGGCAGAGTTTCCCAAGACCATGCGAACCCACCTCTTGCATCAGTATGACCTGGATGTGAGACCTGGACTCAAACGAGATCATTTTGGAGCTTTAAAATTTGACTGCCCCACTGGATTTCATACTTTCATGGGGCCTATAACCCCTTTGTTTTGGCCAATTTCTCCCAATTTGAACAGCTGTATTTACCCAATACCTGTACCCCCATTGTATTTAGAAAGGAACTAGCTTGCTTTTGATTTTACAGGCTCATAGGCAGAAGGAACATTCCTTGTCTCAGATGAGACTTTAAACTGTGGAGTTTTGGGTTAATGCTAAAATGATTTAAGACTTTGGGGGACTGCTTGGAAGGCATGATTGGTTTTGAAATGCAAGAACATGAGATTTGGAGGGGCCAGGGGCCGAATGATATGGTTTGGCTGTGTTCTCACTCAAATCTTAACTTGAATTGTGTCTCCCAGAATTCCCACATGTTGTTGAAGGGACCCAAGGGAGGTAATTGAATCACGGGAGCGGGTCTTTCCCATGCTATTCTTGTGATAGTGAATTAAGTTTCACAAAATCTGATGGGTTTATCAGGGGTTTCTGCTTTTGCTTCTTCCTCATTCTCTCTTGCTGCTGCCATGTAAGAAGTGCCTTTAGCCCTCTGCCATGATTGTGAGAACTTTCCTAGCTACTTGGAACTGTAAGTCCAATTAAACCTCTTTTTCTTCCCAGTCTCAAGTTTGTCTTTATCAGTAGCATGAAAAACAGACTAATCCATCATCCTAGTAGTAACGTTTATGTGCATGTATGTGTATGTATGTATATCTTAGCTGTTATGTGTTATAGATCACTATGTTTCACTAAAAAGTCCTTAGGAGCACATGTGTATGTATTTCAGCTTTCCTTCCTCCAATTATAAAGATCCTTCACCCAAATATGTGTCTCATCCCCAACTCTTTTGTGAATTCTCATTTTGTGGCTCTATTGCATTAGTATTTAGAAAGAAATGTCAATAGCAACAGACTTTCATCTGAAAAACACTCAATAAATAACTGTCACCTAAATACTTAATTCCTGCTTAAATCAATAAAATAAACTGATCTCTTAGTACATTATACGATTATTCTATTCCGAATAAAATCTCATGTATATCTGAATTTAAGATCTCCTTAAAAAAGATAAGTGTTGCTCCCTTTCTTGAAAGCCAGTGACTCAGAATTCTGTTTGTCTCAGAAAAGGTCTCTATGATATGTTGGGCACCTGAGGCCACCTGGACCATGAGGATTCTGAGATGCTGAAAGTGACCACTTCTAAAATAGGATTACAATTCATCTTGGCAAATTCCTTCTTTTAAATTATCAGTTGAACTCTAGGTATGGTGACCATTTAAAAAAGAGCAACATCTCTGTTCCACAGTGTGGAAGTGCCACCAAAACCTTGGAGCACAACCTGGGTAAACCTCCTAGGTATTACTGTTTACTAGACGTGATACCTTGATCAATCTCACTAACTTCTTTGGACCTCAGTTTCTCATCTTTAAAATCAGGATAATATCTGGACCTACTTCACAGGTAGTAGTGGTACCTAAATGAATTCAATCACATAAACAGCTTATTCTTATTGAGATTGTTTGGGACTTTTTGCTTTAATGACTTGATTAAGAAGCTAGGATCAAAGTAATATCTCTGTAGGCATCTTCTAAGCAGAAATTTTGGTCAGGAGTGTAGGTGTGAAGTAGAGAATTAAGGAAAGAAGATTTGAGCCAGTTCTAAACCAGCACCAGGAATGATTCTCAGTAGGTCTTTTTTTGGAAATAGGCCAGAAACAACTAGTCATAGCACAGTTGACCCTCTGGACCCAAAGATGTGAATTTGCCTAATATCTGTGGAAAGAAAGAGTTGACACCCACCAGGCCCTCTAGGAAACCATATCTGTTAGCAGGAAGTGAGCCCAGAATTTGATTCTCTTAAGATTTCAGTGGGTTTGGATCCTGGGCTAAAGGAATGCTCAGATGCTTCCTGTCACAGTCATCTCCCCCAACTACTCAGTTCTTTCCTGAAGCAGAGGCAGTGATCTTGGCTGGAAGAACTTCACAGTAGTCAGTGATTTTATAGCACTCATGTTAGCACTTTATGCACTGTGAAAATGCCCCCAGCATGTGGCTGTTAAAAATACTACTGATAATCTCAGCTATGGTTAGCTTAAAGAAAGTTGCTTGAGCATAAAACTAATATGAAATGAGAGGGAACACTTTATCAGTTTTGATCAATGGCAATGTTAAGGAGTTAATATCGCTATTAAAATTTTGCCCTATTATTATTTTTTCCCTATTATTCTTATTAGCATTATCTTTCCAGAAAATCGTATTCACTTTAGGGGGAAGTTTTAGTCTTGAGCATAATTTGCAGTTAGTACCACTGCCTTAGTTCCAGCCCACGTTATTTCTCTACTGACTTTGCAATAGACAGCCTTTGACTTGGAAGCCCTTCCTCCAGGCTTCTAATCAGATCTCGTATCACTGCCAAAGTTTGGTTTTTTTGTTTTGTTTTGTTTTTTTAGTTAGTTTAAAAAAAGAAAAAAAATAAAAACTCCTTAAATCTGTTTATATGACTTGTTCACTTAAAACTCTTTAGTAATTCTCTTCCTAACTACAGAATGAAGTCTAAAGCCATATCTTCCTATCTTCCTTCTTTGGTCCTTCATCATCAGATGCTGGTTTTCTCCATAGTCTCATCTCCTGCACCTCTCAGCTCACACCCAACTCTTTGCTGTGTCCCATGCTGTTCCACATTTCTACGTGATGGCACACTGCATTTCTATCTGAAATGCCCCTCTCTATGTTATCTATGTTTCTCCAACTCTGATGCTGTATCCCTATTTTTCTGTTCTCTTCGTCACCTCTTCTGTATCTGACTCTCTAGAATTTTAGAGGGAAAAGCATCATCTTGTCTACCTTTGTGTTAGAAATGAGAAAATGAAGTTCCAGAGACCTTCATTGGCCACCTCTGCTAAGAAGCCTGTAACAGATGGGAGCTGGGTTGCTGGACAACCAGTCCCACCGAGCATGTCCCCTTGTATCAGAGAAGCCACGCCCCATGGATTGTCTTAGCCTTCTATGCACTTCAGTTCTGCATCGACTTATTGATGTCCTGGACATTTTACAATGTGAACTTGGATATGAAGATTCTTTACTTTGTCTGCTTGTTTCTTAAACTCTTCAGTGATTTTATTCTCCAATCTCAGGTATTAATTTCTTAAAGGAAATGAGCATAAATTATTTATCCTAAACACCCCAAAACCTCTAACAATTTATATTAGAAAAATTTTTAAAAATCAGTAGAAAACAAAAAGATAATAAATACAAATAGGCAATAACCTTATGAAAAACTGTTCAATTAGTAATCAAAGACAGGGAAAATACAACTAAATAAGATAGTCTCTTTTCATAAAATATAATTTTTTATTAAATTAGTAACATTGTCAAGGTTGTGAGGAAATAGGCACTTGCATGTCCTTTTAGGAATTATACAACTTGAACAAATATTTTTGGAGGACATTTGGAACCTGCTTGAAACCTTAAAAACATGACTGCCATGTTTTTGACCCATAAAACTTACATTTAATTATTTATCCAATGCAATGTGGACAGTTTTTACAAACATCTTGATCAGGATATTTTTAATAGAGGAAAAATTAGCAACTAGTTCCAATGCCAAAAAAAAAAAAAAAAAAAAAGTTAAATAAGCTACTGCATGGCCATTCAATATAATGATAACCAATGAAATTACATTTTTAAGTTTATGTCTTTCTGTGAATTTACATGATATTGCTGACTGACAAAAAGTAAGGTTAAAATGTATGTACTCTCTATGATTGCAATTTTTGTTAAAAATATGTATACATATTACCTGTGGATAAAAATATTATCTTCCCTGCATTTCTAATACTTGGAGATATGCCTGGCTTGCAGGTAATATTTAAATAAAATTGAATGAATAAATACAAAAAAATCTGGATATGCATATGTCAAAATGATCATACTGATAAGTGGCTTTAGTTTATTTTTCAACTTTTTTGTTTATATTTGTTTTTATACAATAAACCCACATAACCTTTGTCATAAAAAATTTTTAAATAAAAATACAGCTGCTCAGTTCATATTTCCAAGCAAAACAATAATCACCATATTTCCAAGCAAATATTTCCAAGCAAAACAACAATTTAACTCACTTAGTCTGAGGTGCTTAAAAAGTGCCCAAATGAAGATGCTCAGATTTCTTTAGTGTTACTGCTTAATTCTGTCATACCAGGCCTTCACTGACAGCCACGCATGCATTATTGGTCTACAGTTTTTAAGTGGCTCAGGCTCTATGTTCAGAATTTCCTGAATGCCTAAAGAATATCTGCCCACCCACACACCCATCTTGCTCAGCTTAGCAAGGCTCTTTCATCATGTTCTATATTTTCCAGGAACACGTTGTATGTAGAAAAATGGCCCCCAAGGAGCAACTGAAGCATGTGTGTAGGCACTTTGAATTGACATATTGTGGAATAATCAGAAATTTATTTGGATAAATAGTCTGTAATATAGTCAGGGACTTCTCATAATTCTGAAGTCAGTGAGGCCCTCGGTGGTTTTATTTCCCTCACTTTCAAGACAATGGGATTCACGTAGACTATGGATTTACTCATTAAATGCTGAATGTAAGAACTTGTCAATGTCGTCTTATTTTGGGAAAACTGAGCATGGTTCCTTTTGGTAAATAAAATGAACATAAAATAAACATTGCAGGCCATGTTTGTTCCAGTCTTCTTTGTGAACTGCAAATTCAGCTGCTGCTGTATTGAAGCAGATTCTGCTCGTAAAGTAGTGAAATGCCTGGTCTGCAATATATCACTATGGGATGCTGTAATGTCAGAGGCCCTTGTCAACACATTGGCAAAACTCCCATCCTGTGGCTGCAGGAAAAGATGCACAACATTGCATCCAGTGTATGGACCTTGGACTTTGAGAATTCTGGCTTTGATAATTGATAACTTTAAAAAAAATCTTACGCAAGCAATGATACATACCTCTTCACCTGTGCAAGATAACTTTTAATCATGTAGCCACTATTCTAAATAGCTTCACTGTAGTCTCTTTCATCTTTTTTGTTGGTGGTGGTAATGATGAAGGTGATGGTAGTAGTAGCTACGGCTACTAAGCCTCTATTATGAGCCAGATGCCACAATTTACAGGTGAAGACATTAATTCCCAAAAGTAGAACCAGAATTTAGATAGTCTCTGGAGATACCTGCTACACAATGGGTGCACACCTGTGCCTATGTTTTCAATCTTGGAATCTTTCTATTGTACAGCTCCGTCTCCCTTTTTCCACCTCGGGATTAAAAAAGAAAAAAATTGTCTTTAGGATTTTCATGATTCAGCAGATTGTCCTGCTCTTAGAAAGTACACAGGTACTTCTTTTACCAGGCACTCTTCACCTGTGCAGGACGCAAATACCAGATTTTTCTGCCACCTCAGTTTTCCAAATATCTGAAGTTCATTGAGGTCCTTACAATAAAGAAGCTTCGTACTACCTCTCCTGGTCCAATCCACCAGAGAGTCATTTAACCAAAACTAATTTGTCTAAGACAAACACAATTAAATCTGTTTTCCTAATAGCTTCTTGAATTATAATCAGTTTTAGTGAAAATATTTATCATTTTCAGCACATTTCTCATATGATATGAGATATGGAAACCTTTTTACATATTCTTGCCCCTTTAAGTGACTTTTTCTGTTTTTCATATTTATCAAGAATCCCAAGCTTCATTTCAAGCTATCTAATTCCCGGGATTCAGACATCTGGACATGTCTTGTTGAGAAGAACTTATCAATGAAGTTGCTGAAATCTTGAAGATATCTCTTGGGAGAGAAATTATCCTAAAAGAAAAAGAAAAGTATCTTAATGCACAGACTAAAGTACTAGACATTGGAGGAAAAACTAATTGTCTTTTTCACATTGAAATCCAAATAATAAAATACTGCTTATTTAGTTATCGCTATATGCAATTGTCTGTTAAGGTCAATCAAACAAGTAAGGATTGAGTAATAATGTGCTCAGTATGTGATTCATGCTATAATTGGATATGTATAAAACTTGATACTTGCTTTGTTTGTTTTTCATTCTTGTATATTCATTCAGAATAATGCCTGGTTTATGTTCATGATCAATAAGTAATTGATAGATAAAATAGTCAATGAGTGAATGAATGAATGAATGAATGAATACCTGATGAATTTTTTAACTTTGTAAGAAATAAATTTTTATTTTTTATTATCATACAGCATTTAAGAATAATAAAGCTGTGGTGAGATTTCAAATTTGAGATATCTATGGCAAGTTTATAAAAGTACATTGATCAAGATATAATTTTTAACATTAATATACACATTCCATAATCTCAATCCATTGAACATGAACACTGGCCTTTGTCATTGTTATTTTTTTCTCCCTACAATATTGCCTGACTCTGTAGAACAGTGGTTCTCAGTTGGAGGTTGTGTCCCCCAGGGGCATCTGGCAACATCTGGTATAATTGTGGGTGTCATGGGAGAGGGATGCTAACAGCATCCAGTGTGCAGTCCGGGGATGCTGCTCACCATCCTAGAATGCACAGGATGGACCCCCACACACAAGGATTTTATCCAGCCCAAATGTTAACATTGTCAAGGTTAAGCAACTCTTGTTGAGTGGGACTCCATTCCCATTTTATGAACACCTCTGTGCCCACTGTAATTCTGAAAACACAGACTTTGCTAATTGGCAAATACTATTTAAAAGAAGATTTAACCTAATCAATGTCACTTATCAAAAGCAATGGCTGACTTTAAGTATCAACGTATTTCCGGAATGAATAAACCACACAATCAACTTAGAATGATACAAATTAGGGTTTATATCATTTAATTTTCCTTGAACCTGCTCTGGTAGTTTAATCTGTTAATATGAAAGTCAATTAGGACTGTTTTGAAGGAGCTAAGCAATATTTTCCTTTGCACATTTTTCTGAACTCTGAAAATTTAACGATACTTAAAGCACCTGGCAAATAAAAAGTGCTCTGCGAGTGCTCCGGAAATGTTTATTACAGCTTGCTAAAAACACAGGGCTTCACTCATTTGTTCAAATTTTCCATAAGCATGTGTTGCACAGGTTACATTTTTATTTGCTCTCTCTTATTTTACAATAATCTCTCACAAATGTCGTTTGGAAACAGAACACATATACAGGGGGTGTTATACAAAGTTATAAGTTATTTTTTTACACACAAGTTGTATATAATACATTGATGATAGAGAACTAAATTTAAATGAAAAAAGTCATTCTAAGTTTGTTAAGTAGAGAAATTTTTCAGTAATCATTCACCTATGTATTCACATTCTGTATATTTCCTCATGGTCAACGAACTGATTTGAATGATTTAATTTATCCCACCATTTAAAGAGAAAAGCCTCCGCAATAATTTGAAACCATGACGTTATCTTAATTTCACCATTGGCTGCTTTTTTTCAGAAGTTCTTTTATTTCTTCCTTTGACACGTGACAATAGCTTTTAATCTCATTGGAATCTGGATTCAGAGTTACATTCTTCCTCATAAACAAAATGTAATCCATTTCACGTTCACCTCAGATACCATCTGACTGAGCTTTGTAGTGAATTCGTGTTAAATAATTAAGTTCTCCTGAAGGAACCTCTTCCAAGGGAATTCCTAGCTCAGCTTTCAGCCGCCTCTGTGCTGCTCGCTGCACTCCAAGGGCGTCATCTTCCTCAAGCTCACATGGATTACTTAATGGATGACTACAACAAGTATTAGTAAAACAACCTGGAAAGGTAATCTTAGCATCTGACCTTTGCTGTAGCAGAAGTTTATTTTCAGTGTTGAAGAAGAAGACACTAAAAGCGCGATGCAATAATCCTTTCTCGATGTTCTCATTCAGGTGACAATTCTTCTTGGTCTCAGCCCCAATTTTATTGTCATTCTCATCAATAAGGATACACATCTCTGCCAGGAGTTGAACCTGTGGCTCATCGAGGTGGTGAGTGTTTATTTCAGGCATCATTACAAAATGTCTGATCTGTCCTGAGAGGCCTCCGGCCACGGATACCCCATCCTGATGAATTTATAGCTTGGTTGTGGAGGCAACACAAATGACATTAAGCAGCAGTCTTTTCAAAAGAAAGAATGCAATTTATTATTGAATTATGCATAGTGTAGTGGACTGAGTTAATACTTGGGTTCTATTTCTACTCTGCTTTTGACCTAGTCAGTGATCATGCATGTTACTAAAATAAGTGAAGCCTAACAGATTTCTAAGATGATTTAAAGTTGTAGCATATTTTTATTTGATAAAAATGAGTTCCGAAATATCTAAGATTTCTTAATTAGAAGAAGAGAGTAAAGATTCCAATAATAGAAAAAGGCTTCAGTGAAGAAATAATATTTGATTGGGGCAGGATTTGGATTGGATGGAAGAAGGGGAAACTAGTATCTATTTCCTTCTACATAGCAGATGCTTATGCACATACTATCTTTCAGTTTTACAATATTAAAAAAGAGGTAGCACACTATTTGTATAGATAAAGGAACTAGGATGAGAAAAGAAACCAACATCACCAGTTGAGAGTACAGAAATCAGGATTAGAGGCAGTACAGTCACATTTGTTAATTAAAAAATGGTCAAAAGACCTTAACAGATACCTCACCAAAGAAGATATCAGATGTCAATAAGCATAGAAAAGATGCTTCACATCATATGCCATCAGGGAAATGCAAATAGAAACAACAATGAGATACCACTACATATCTATTAGAATGGCAAAAATCCAGAACACTGGCAACACCAGATGCTGGCAAGGATGTGGAACAACAGAAAATCTCATTTATTCCTGGTGGGAATACAAAATGGTATACTCACTTTGAAATAAGTTCTGACGGTTTCTTATAAAGCTAAACTACTCTTCTTGTACAATCTATCATTCACTCTTCTTAGTATTTATCCAAATGACTTGAAAGTATGTTCACACAAAAACTTTCATGTGGATGTTTATAGCAGCTTTATTATTTATAATTGCCAAAACTTGGAAGCAACAAGTTGTCCTTCAGTAAGTTAATAGATAAACAAACTGTGGCATGTCCAGACAATGGAATATATTCACCACCAAAGAAAAGGAGCCATAAAGTCATAAAAAGACATAAGGAAACCATTAAATGTTGAGTGGAGGGAACCAATGAGAAAAGGCTACATACTGCATTATTCCACTGTATGGAACAGGTAAAACTTCTGAAAAAGGTGAAACTATGGAAACGGTAAAAAGATCATTGGTTGCCAGGGACTGGAGGGAGGGTTGAATAGGTAACATACAGAAGAATTTTAGGGCAATGAAATTACTGTGTATGATACTACATTGAGGAATACACATCAGTATGTATTTGTCCAGACCCACAGAATCTACATCAAGAGTGGACTCTCATGTAAACTCTGAACCCTAGTTGATAATAATTTATCAATGCAAGTCATCAATTTTAACACATATACCACTCTGGTGAGGAATGATGTGTGTGTTAGGGGAAGGAGCACATGGGAAGTCTCTGAACCTTCCTCTTAATTTCTTAGGAACCTAAAACTGCTTTAAAGAGATAAAGTAAAAACAACAACAACAACAAGAAAACCCAAGATATTCTCAGAGAGATAACTGAGGCTAATGGTAAAAAGAAACAGTAACAAGAATTCATGAAGAAGAACCCTTAGAAGATAATGGGTGTAAAACCCATAATTATCACCATCAGTCAGTGGATGAACTGAATCACAGAATTAATACAGCTGAAATGTGCTGCAGCAAGTGGGATTATCTTGTCAGGGGACTCTCCTGGAAGACAAGGGTAAGAAATAAGGATTTGGAAAACTGAGAACAGTTAAAAGATACAGAGAGTGAAATTAATGTGTCAGTATCTGCCTTAAAAAGGCACAGATGAAGAAAAAGTAGATGAAAGGAGAGAAATAATGCCTTAACACTTCTGTGAATCACAGAAAGGTTTAAGAGGTTCTTGAAAGTGTTCATTAAGAGCCACCAAGCAATCCCAAATGTAGGCACATTGTAGTTAGACATTGGAGGAAGTACCTGTGGAAGACATTTTGGTTGGCTAAACATATCTCTTTCTTCCTTCTTGTTAACGTTAAATTATATATATTATAGAATTTGGCTAAGCAAATACTCATTTTACTCACTTCTCTTGTAGCTAGAGGAGGACATACAAGGGAGTCCTGGCTAATGAGATATAAGCATATGCCTGCTGTGGGGCTTCTCAAAAAGTTTCAACTGGTAAAAGGGGAAGAATTGAACACGGAAGTGATGTCAAGAGGTATGGGAGCCACTTTGCAAAGAAGAGGAAGCAAAAAGAGAATAGCAGAAATGTTGACCCTGATATTGTTAAACTGATGAGTTATTGCCAGTAGCCCCTTAAACGCAAAGCATCTTTTTAGATGAGAAAAAAAAAAGTAAGTCATTATCAGTTGGCTTTATGATATCTCCACCCAGACCATTTCAAACTAATAGAGTAATCCAGTAAGAAAAAAGATGAACACAGAAGGTGGGAACATATAATTTGGTAAGGTTTATTTTCTAAATAAAAAATGACTACAACACAAATAAATAAAGAATAATCCACAGATAAAATTACGGAATGGTACTAACCTGACAGAGATGAATGGTGGGAGGGAGAAGGAAAAGATCAGAGGCAAGTTGAAATGAAAAAAAAAAAATAGAGAGTAAGTAGTAAATATAAAATAAAATGCAGAAATACGTATCTGGCTATTAGTGTTATAATAAATGTTTATTAACTCAAGATTATCTCAAAGATTAAGAGATATTTCTAAGTATGATTAAAAACAGCAATATTTATCTAAAAGTGATATCTAAAACAAAGGAATATAAGTAGAGTAATAATGAAAAAAATAGCTTAAGATATAGTAGGTAAATGCAACCTTCTCCCCCCAACAGTCAGATTAATGGTTTTAATATTGAATTTAAGGCCAAAAGGAATCATAAAGGACAATGAGGGCACTTGTAATAGGAATAATAGGCATAATAATCATGAACATTTACATACTTAGTACTATGTATTCAGAACAATAACCTGTGACTCTATGGAGAAAAATAGATAAATCAACAATTCTAACAGGGGAATTTAACACACAAACCTCAGAAACTGTTAAATCAAGCAGATTAAAAATATACATAATTATTGAGCTTAAATGAATAGATACATAGAAGTTTGTAGACTCAAACAGAAGATAGAAATTCTTTTTACGGACAAAGAACAGTTACGCAAATGGACCGGATACTGGTCACAGAGAAAGGCCTCAGTATAATCAAATTATTTAATACCATATAGACTCACATTAAAATGCAATACAATTAGAAATAAGTCCAAGGAAAAGCTAAAACCATCCCATATGGCTGAATACTAAGTAACATTTTGCTAAATGGCATTTATTTAAAAATCATAAGAGAAATTATGGAATTCTTAGAGCTAATGCACATACTATTTGACTATAGGCCAATATTTGCAGGATAAATGTCTGGTTTTACTTAAAGAGACATGTATAGATTTAAATACATCACAAAACAAGCAGAACAAAAAATAAATGGGATTAATATTCAAATCACGAAGCTAGAAAAAAATTAATCAGAGCCAAACGTATAAGGACAGAAATAATGATTACATAGGTACAAATTTTAAAAACAAAGAATAACAAAAATCCAGTAGAGAGGCTAAATAAAACAAAACTCAGTTATTTGAGTAAAACAAGACACACAACTTCTAGTAAACCTGATCAAGAGTAAAGACAGAAGATGTAAATACTACAAAATGCATATAGATAGAGGATTTAGTTATAATAAAGAACAAGAACCATGAGGCTATAATCACTAACTTTCCCTCAACTTGAAAATCTTGAAGGATTTATTTATGAAAGCACAAATTTTGCATGAGAATAATGACATTACTTGAATATTCTAATAACTACTAGAGAAAATTAAAATGTTAGCTAAAAACCTGCTTCCTCATTTCTCTTTTTTCCCACAGAAAGGCAATGGATCAGCAGTTGAAAAGGGAGTACTGTGAAATTTTCAAGGCACAGAAACTTCTTATCACAAATAAGTTAATCCAAAACACGAAGTAGAAAAGGAAAACTGGACAGCTCTCAGTGAAACTGGTATAAGTTTTGACTTCTTCTCCTGCTGCCTCTAGGTAGGGCCAACCCTCCTGGGTTTTAAAAAAAGCAGAAAGAACAGCCTGAGCTTCAGGTTGTCTGGATTTCTTCCATCACCACTCACTTCACAGACTCTTTTTTCTTTTCCAAGCAAGGAGGCCAATTAGTTGGTGGAACAGCTAAGGCAACACTATACAATTACCTGGTTTGTATCCTTCACTGACTCTGATTAGAGTCAGTGGAGGGATCAATTATCATATAGTATAATACTTAAGATGTCTTAAAATATGTAGGTTAATATTTAAATTTTTATATAAAATTTAAAAGAAATATGTTTACATTATTCTCTCTTTTCATTCTATCAAGTTTTTCTCTAATAACCTACTTTGGGATGCTCCAACGACCTTCGGAAAATATTAGGCCAATACTTCCAAGTTTTTCTATTATCAGGTCACTGTAATATGGGAATAAGTTAGGGAGCCTAGGCTATCTTTGTACCTGTGCAGTCCTTTCTTTGATACATGTTTTACAACAGTTGGTTTTCTTCCAAGAGTGTAGAAGGATTGTATTATTACTATAACTATTGTTATTTAAATTGAGCTTATATAAAAGCTAGATTTTCTCTCCTTTTTTTCTTGTAATAAGAGTTGACATGTTAAGCTAACCTGTTCTTCACTGTCTTCTAATTTGGTTCTATTTCTCAGAGAAGCCTTTTTAGGTAGATTTTTTTTTTGTTTGTTTTGTTTTGTTTTGGTATCTGTCTACTTGTTTTAAAACAGCAATGAGACAATGGTTGTATTTTACTTAATCCTTCACTAACCCTGGTCTTTAAACCAGAAAATGGTAGTTCAAGTATACAAAAATATAGGCTGACTTCACATGTAAACAAAAATGTGAGAATCCTTTAAAAGTGTTGAGCTTAACAAATCTAAGACTTTATTTCTCTTTACTTCTTTTATATATATTTAATTGCTTATTTAAAGTATATCATGATCAAATAGAGTTTGTACCAGGAACCAAAGAATATTTTGACACATGTACAAGATAGTTCATGGCCCTTTGGAAATAGAATCTCATAATTATTTCAGTAAATATACCAGAAGACATTCTTAGTAAGGTAGGGTTGGTAGGAAACTTTCTTAGCCTGATATCAAAAAATATTACCAAAAAAGGTAGAATAAATATATAATATGGTATATTTATATGCATTTTTGTTAAGTTTAGAAATAATGTGTATATATGATAGCACTGCTATGTTGCATATATGTTTGGAACTGGCAAACATAAGACAAGAAAAACAAGTAGTAGGTATGAAAGAACAGAGAGAAAGAATTAAAATTACTGTTATTTCCAGGTTAGCTTCATAGCAAACTGGGGAGTACACATCTGGGTGGGTCTGCATATGTGTTTTTTTTCTCTGTGGAGGCAGTTTGCATAGCTGACCTTTTGAGAGCTGACTGAGCAGGTCCGAGCCAGCTCAATGCAGGAAGAGACTCAATGCAGATCCAGTTGCTGATTTTCAGAGGCCCCCTTTCTAAAAACATGACTGCCTCTATCAGAGCTTCCTTTTAAATGTAGTGATAATGGTTCCTTGTCCTTTGTCTCTATCAATGTGTAGAGTGTTGCAGGGAGCAAGGTCTTTTTCTATTGGAACACTGGTCATGGCCCATGCAATCCAAATTTGCACTGCCTAAGCTAGGGAATAATGGGAGTTCACAAGATTGTGAGTTTTCCCTCAATTATATCTGCACCACGTGGTACTAATAGTCTATGTCTGTAACTCCTAGGCATAACACAAAAGCAAACTTTCTAATAAATTATTATAACTAATGAAATAGTCTGTCCATTTGCTGGTACAAAATCAACTTACAAAATCAAAATCACTAAATAACAGTGAAAAATAATGGTTAGCAAAATATTTCCCCAAATAACAAGAACTATAAATATTCAGTGTCACTCAACAAAGAAGGTACAAGAAAAGGTAAGACATACCCTTATGATATAACACAGAAAGTCAACTTCTATTTACCCAAGAGAAATGAAAACCTAAGTCTATACAAAGACTTGTATAAACTGCTCACAGTAGCCTTGTGTGTAATGGCCCAAAAAGTGGAAGCAGCCCAAATGTTCATCAACAGGTGAATGGATAAATTCCGTGTGGTATATTCATTCAGTGGTATACTACTCAACAATAAAAACAATAAATTACTGGTACACTAAAAACATAGATGACTCTCAAAAATATTCTGTGCAGAAAAGCCCAGACACCACAGAGTAAAGAGACTATGATTCCATGTGTATATAACCCAAGAAGAGACAGATCTAATTTGTAGTGTCAGAAAGCACATCAGTGGCTACCTGGAGATTACTTTGAGCCAACCCCTGGCAGAGCACCAGACATCCACTTGATCAAAGTTGTTTGGCTTCCATTCATTCTTAGGCAGGGTCCCTTCACCCACATCTCTGCTCTAAGGTGGAGAATGTCCTAATTCAGTGGGTCCCAATTATTGGTTCATAAACTAGTGTGTGTGAACTGAGAAGAAAAATATCAGATATGGAAAGTTTTTTGAAGTATAAAATTTATTCACCTATAAGTGACTATCATTATTATGAAATTTTCTCTATGTAATATGGTGTTAAAATATTCATTTATTTTATATAATGATGACAGTCAGTGATGAAGTTGAATTTTTAATTGCCTTTCTTGGCAAAACAAACGTTTGACAAATCTGGGTATTAAAAAAAGAAGAGGAAGAGGAGAAAAGGAATGTAGGAGAATGGCATATTCTATTTTGAGCTAGAAAAGGATATCTTTTTATAAAAAAATCCATAAAAGCACAGGCATAAAAATAACAATAAAGAAACAAAATAACAAAAATAAACAGAAACTTCATTAGGGAATTTGACTGAATCGAAAGAAGAGTTTTATATCCAATAAAACATATTATAGGAAGCTTTAACATGGAATTTACAAGAGTGAGAACTGTTTAATATTTAAAATACATTAAAAAACACATGCTATTCACCAAATAAAAGGACTGAAAATTTATAAAAATGAGTACAGTAGTTGAATGGAAATTCATGTGAATGATAATACATATGTAAACTGATTCTCAAACTCGCTGCTAAGTACATAAATAAAAATTAAAATTAAAACTATAAAATATTACTTTATAATCACCAAATTAGCAGAAGTTAGAAGGCAGGAAAATATGTCGAAAGGAAGGGGGATCCATACACACAGCTAGTGGGAATCTAAAATACTACAGTGATGCTGGAGAGAAGCTGAAATTACCTAGTAAAATAAGCATAGCTTGATGCTACAACTCAGCTCATGAAAAATCATAGGACTTTGTGGAGGATTTTCACAGCAGCGTTGCTTATGATAGCAGGAAACCTGATGGAATGACCAAGTAAAAGGAGGTGTATGTATATGTCAGAATGTTGGCATACTACGAACCATTAGCAACAATGAGCTAGATTTACATTTGACAGCATGGAATAATCTAATCTCAAAAACACTAGCAAGAATGAAAATAGCAAGAAACAAGATACTACCGCTATCATTTATGCAAATTAAAAGCACATATAAAATACACTCTAATTTTTAAGGAACCAATGTAGTTAAATAACCACTTAGATGGAAGGTTGGAAGGGTGAAAAGGAGGGAGAACTATAAAAGGGGCAATATACTAAAATAAAGATAAAATGAGATAAAAGAGTTGTTAACATATTGATGATGAAAGTATGATGAATGGAAAAGCGTGAGTAATCTTACATACTCTACATTTTAAAAATTAAGTAAACCACAATGAATCAGTATCCAAGGGTTCATGTGGGAAGAGGAGAGAGTGAGCTAATGACCAAGAATCACTTCAATCAATCCTTCATTCAATCAAATGCTTTTGTATGTCACAACACAGTGCTGTGTGTTGGTATGTTGCTTACCATTAAGTGTGCTCTTATATTTTTTAAACATTCTCACTTTTCTAAATTTTTCTTTAGATAGTAAACTCCTGCAAAACAGATTGTTTGGTTCTTCTTCCTCCATGGTGCCTGGCCCATCATTCTGAAGATATTAGGTAGGCACTCGTTAATATTTTGCTCCTTTGATTACTATAACTGAAAAGCTGGGATTCTATAGGATGTGGCCCCTTAAAATATCTGTAAGTGATTGAAAAAATGTATTCAAGTTGCTGTAGTTTCTATGATCCTTATCAAATATATATTCTTACCAGCTTATATATTGCTGCCAGCTTATTTTGCATTTTGCTTGTGAGAGGATATTCCCTGTGCTATGTGTTACTGCTGCTTTGTTGCATAGTGACACACTTTCGGTCCTAATAGATTCTCTTGCAAGAGTTTCAGATGTCATTTGGAACATGAGAAATAATTGCTTGTGGGCTATTTCTCTCACAGAACCTCTTTCCCTCTCCTTGTCACATGCTGACTCCCGTTTTTCCAACATGTTCTGGATGTTTTATTTCTATTCTTCCACATAGAATGTGTTCTAGAAGCACTCATTCTAGTAGTAGGGGGCAATATAATGAAAGGAAAACTGTTTCTCTATTCACAACACCTCTCACACCCAATATATAGGGATTTTCCCCCCTGCAGTAACCCATTTCCCAACTCTCTGGTTGTCAATTTGATATTCTATAATATAATTCAATTCTGACATTAACTATCGGCTTAAGGGCTCAGTCCTACAGGGCCCTTCAGACCCGAGTAGCAAATAATGAACTCCTAGGGTATCCACACTTCTGTCCAACTTGGCTACAAAGCCAAGAATTCCCACAACCTTTCCCCCATCAAAGTTCAATAATTTATTGAAAGGACTCACAAAACACAATATTTGCTAATGCTTACTAGTTTTATGAAGGAAATGGGAAAGGATACAGATGAGCAGTCAGGTGAAGAGATACATGGTGTGAGGTCTGGAAGAGTCTCATGTTCAGGAGCTTCCGTCGCTGTGGAGTTGCGGTGCCCCTGGGATGTGTGCATCCCAGCACAGGGATGTGTTCACCAACCTGGAAGCTCTTCGCATTTGGTAGTTTAGGAATTTTTAACGGAGGCTTCATCACATAATGTACATACACATAATTCGATTATAAATATTCATATTTTTGAGGATGCCTTTTTAAGCCTATTTACTGCTCACCGCAGTGAAGAAACTTCTCAGCGTCCAGTGCGGCACAGTGGCTCACGCCTGTAATCCTAGCACTTTGGAAGGCCAAGGCAGGTGGATCACCTGAGATCAGGGGTTTGAGACCAGCCTGGCCAACATAGTGAAACCTCACCTCTACTACAAATACAAAAATTAGCCAGACATGGTGGTGCACACCTCTAATTCCAGCTACTCATGAGACTGAGGCAGAAAAATCGCTTGAAACCCAGGAGGTGGAGGTTGCAGTGAGCCAAGATCACGCCACTGCACTCTGGCCTGGGTGACAGAGAGAGACTCCATCTCTTAAAAAAAAAAAAAAAAGTTTATCAGGATGTCCTCTGCAGACCACCTACTGCAGCTGGAGAATCCTGGGCATGCCACATCAAAGTCTGTGGAGATGTGTCTTGGGAATGGGTCTTTATAACAAGCATCCCAGGTTCTTGTGCATGCTAGCATTGTAAAATCATCATGCCTAAAGAAGCTTAAGGAAAATTGTTCTGCTGTGCTACGGAAAATTTGTTAATTGACACCTGAGGTGGTACAAGCCAGCTCTCAGGAGATTAGCAACAGGAAGAGGGAAAAACAGATAGATACAAATAACATTTTGAAGGTAAACTATATTGACCTATTGCCTACATGTGGAGCATTTAGGAAGAGAATAAATCTTAGAGTCAATGAATATTTTTGAATATTTCAATGAATTAATTCTCTTAATGAACTATTTAGTTGCTTGACTGCCTCCATTCTCCCATGCCCCAAATTTCCAGCTCTATTGAGGGTAAGCAGTTTGCTTGAAGTCAAGCATTTATATAATGTTAAACTCTAAAATCGAAACCACGCTTTTTGATGGTAGGGTCAATAGTCTTGCTATCTAACCATAACTTCTATGTTGAGAGGGTTTTAAGTCTGAGTGACTAAGAAAATTGGTCTGCCATTCAATACTTTGTTGAAGATAATCTGTGTGAAAGGCAACAGTGTTCTGTGCTGAGTGCTGGGATTCCAGTGGTGAACACAGTAAACATGCTACCTCCTCCCTGTGGTGCTCACTCTCTGTTTGATAAGATGGTACAGTAAAAGCCTTTTGGAAAGGGAAGTTGGTGCCATAATGAGAATATGACATTTTTGGAATGAATATTGGACATGCTGAATTGGTCTGTATTTCAGGTGCATCCAAATTGCCTAGTTCTCCCTTTAAACCATATGTGCATGTTCCTTTATGTGTATGTATAGGTTAAGGAAGCCTCTCTGTCTTTTCAGATAAGGGAGAGAGAGAAGAGTCAATAATGAAGAGAAAGTTTATCAGAGCATTCGTGAGAAACATCCTTCCTGAGCTTGCAGCAAAGTGATCACTGGCCTGTGGAGAAGAATGTAAAGTTGTTTCACCAGATGGAACAAAGTCACAGGTTTTAGACATGATTTTTAATACCAGTGAGGTATATCTCTCTTCTATAAAATGTACTTGTCTCTATGATGGGTTATTTTTTTCGATTCTTCCATCCTTTGGAAAAAGGCAAAATATAAAGGCAGTATGGACTGTTCACAGCATAAACTCTGTAAATTGGTCATTAGCCAACTCTTTCCTCATAGAGATGGGCACCTTGTGTCCAAAACAGGAAAATAAATTAACTTGGACATGCTTTGGATGATTTTCAGCATGAAAACTGATATCCATGGACTGGAAATGAATTTACTCTCTAAATATTTGCAGTCATGAAATAGTTTAGATGAAAATGCTCTCTGATGATTCAAAAGTAGAACACTGAGAAATAATAAAATTAGAATCATTTTAGAGAATTCAAGAAGATGTATTGTATAAAGTACCAGTGGGTAGAAGTGGACACAACTCTGACTGTGACTGCTTGAATATACTTCTAAGAGAGTTTTCTATCTTTTGAAGAAAACTTTCATGTTTAGGGAGAGGTTTAGGTTTTTGTTTCGTTTGCTCTGTTTTGTTTGTTTTCAATTTCTCACAAGATATGATCTATTTTTTTTCCTCTTTCCTTAAATAAGAAGCAGTCACAAAGAAAAAGTTTGGTCAGGTATGGTGGCTCACGCCTCTGTAATCCCAGCATCTTTAGAGAGGTACGATGGGGACGAGGTCAGGAGAGATCAAGACCATCCTGGCTAACACACGCAGAAACCCCATATCCCTCAATACCAAAAATACAAAAAAAAAAAAAAAAAAATTAGCTGGGCGGTGGTGGTTTCTGTGGCCTAGCCACCAGGAGGCTGAGACAGGAGAATGGCCTGAAACCGGGAGGTGTGGAGCCATAGTGAGGTGAGATTGCACCATCACCCAGCCTGGGGACAGAGTGAGACCCCTTCCTCAAAAAAAAAAGAAAAAGTTTGAAAAACTATAATATTTACTAATTTATTACTAGCAATAGTCTCAATACCTTTTTACCATTCTAAGTTTTGAATAATTAAAATGTAAAAAAGCTATGAAATTAAGTTGTATATAATTGTAGAGGGAAAAAAGGTTTATATTTTGACATGTCTTGGTTGTGTCCGCACGCAAATCTCATCTTAAATTCCCACGTGTTGTGAGAGGGACCTGGTGGGAGGTAATTGAATCATGGGGGCAAGTCTTTCCCATGCTGTTCTCATGACAGTGAGTAAATCTCAGGAAATCTGATGGATATTATAAGGTGGAGTTTTCCTACACAAGCTCTCTCTTAGCCTGCTGCCATCCACATAGATGTGACTTTCCACCATGATTGTGAGGCCTCCCAGCCATGTGGAGCTGTAAGTCCAAATAAACGTCTTTCTTTTGTACATTGCCCAGTCTAAGGTATGCCTTTATCAGCAGCATGAAAATGGACTAATGTATTTCTTCTTGGATTATAACTTGAATTTGAAACTAAAATGAAAGAAGAAAAAGGAAGAGGAGGAGGGGGAGAGGAATATCTTGATAGATTTTTCTAAATTTTTTTTGAATTTTTATTTTATTAATTTAGAGAACACAGAGAGCCGTCATTTATTTAGAATTGTTCTACTGTGATTCTTATTTTGTCTATACAGAAATAGACTTTATCTGCTATTGTTAATTTGATTTAGAAGGTTTTCTTATATTTGGGCATGATATTGATACAGGTTATAATTCTCTAAGAGAAAAAACACTCAAAGGAGATGAAAGTAACTCAAATGCTTGTACAGTCACTGGATATTTTGAAACCCACTTTTTATATTTCTTAATTATTAGTATTTATTTATGAGAATACTTTTCTGTTTACTGATTGCTATGAATCCTGACAGCTTCATGAATTACAAGCTCCCTTAGGCATGACATAATAACTTTGGTTAGCAAATTGCAGTATTCCTACAGAGTTTTCTGGATTTGCCTCATAAACGTGCTATTCAACAAATTCTTGAACTAAAGGATTTTTCCTAAGAAAAGAACTTTTAACATTTTAAGAGAGCTATGACCAATATTGTTCATGGTCATAAGTCCCTAAAGAGTCCTCATTAATAACTAGGTAAATGGAACCTCAATGCTACAGCTTAAAGATCAGAAACTTTGAGCAGACACTTAGAAAGAACTTCATTATTTGTGAGTTCGCAGGGGGAAATTATATACCTCTTCATTTTATTCTGTACCCTAGAGCCCTAATCACTAGTGAGAATAGTATACTCCATGGATTTACCAATATTTAACAATATTTCTCAGAATGAGTTTGCAAATTTAGTGAGAAATACCCAAGAGTGCTGCTTAAACATACGTATAGTTCTCTTATGAAATCACTTAGCAAAGACTTGTTATGCTCTGATTAGCTTATTAGTTTATTCTGGATCTGATAGAGAGTTTTGGGGCATTGTCTGTCAACTTGCTAGGAATTAGGACAGCAAATGCTTTCAAATTGTCTTTGCTCATTTAACCATGTCTCTGCAGATGTTCACTATTTTAACATGTCTTTTCTTTGGAAACTGTACTCTATGTACAGTATAATCATTTAGAGATGTACAATTTTGAATTAAGGTAGAAGTTTATAAGTAGATTAAAATGCGTAGGCATACTTCCTGCTCAAATGAGTCCCATCCTGTATATCAATACATGACTCATTCTGAGTGACAAAAGATCATTTCAGGTTAGTTTGTTCATGCTGTCATAATAAAAAATTCCACAGTACATAGTATATGAAGGCAGTCCATAATGATAGTTTAGCTTGTACTTAGGTTATTTACACATGATGATAAATGACTTTTTTGTATAAGAATGGAAATATGAGAGAGTTGTTCCTTTAAGGATTGAATAATATAAAATAATTATGGAGAAACATTCGTGGTGTTTTCAAGAAGTGTAATGTGAAACTTGACTCTTCGTATTTTCTTTACCCAACTATATTCTACTCCTGCTACTTTCATATGAATGAGTTAGTGAGGTGGCAAAATAGTGCAGTAAAAAATATATTAGATTTTCAAGAGAGATATAGGGTTGTAGCACTGGAAAACTCCAAGCGGTGCCATTTGTATAATAGGCTCTGTGAGTGGCATTCCTGGAGTTGTGCAGTACACAACATTGGCGACTATATGCAGTTGCCCTGAGCTAGACCAATGTTAGAGACCTGATGAAATAGCATTGGGCAAAGTTAGTAGCTTTCTCTGAGACTTCTGCTTGTCTCTAAAATGAAGTTAATTTTACCTATCACATATGGGTCTTTTGTGAATTAAATGAGGTTTTACAAGGGTTTATTTCCATAACAATACTAGAATAGTACCAAGTGCACAGTAGATGCTTAATAACTGTTAGCCTTGAAAGTAGGCAGATGAGATGAACTCTAGTAAGAGTTTAAAAAGAGAGAAAAAGATCATGTTAAAAGTTTAGAGGTCTAAAACTTAAAATAAAGACTATTGTTTTAAATTATCTAGAAAAGGCTTTTTCATAATTAGCAATGCTACACACATGTACTCATGCACACACATGTTCAAATCTAGGCACACATATACTAGCACATGTGTACACACACACACACACCCTCCAAATTTGGGATACCTAATTGGAAGATGCTAATTTTGCATCATATAAATTTTACACATTTACAAGAAAATATAAAGTAGACATCATGAATTGTTATCTAGAAAAATATTACCACAAAAAGGTAGAAGTAATTATTATATTGAATTACACAATTTGATATAATAAAATATAAGTGTAACGACAATTACTACAGCTATCAATCTTCAATAATTTGTGAAGAATCCAGCCTCAAATGCAATGAAGCCTTATAAAATTTGTGATTACAGAGTGTAAAATATAACAGATGCTACAATATTTAGATGCCTGCTGGCATTTACCTTTTCCTCTGCACAGTTCATTTCAACTGTATGAAAATGTTATGTGTTACATAAAAGTAGAGAAAAAGAAAGTGATTTGCAAAATAACCACATGAGAATTGATGGTGTGTTTTCAGCAATGTGGTATTTGATTCTTTGGATCAGATGAACTATGCAAGAAAGTAGAGAATTTGATAAAACATATTATTTTCAGTTTCATACGGTGAAAGATGCATAGGTCAAAAAAAAAAAAACCCAATGTTGAATTTAGTTACTTTCTCTATGCATTCAGAGCTGATTTTTTAAGCTGGGAGGCCTATTATTCACTGAAGAAATGGTCTTGCTTTAAGGGTTGTAGTGGAAGGGTAATGGCATTGGTGCCATTCAAGATATAGCCACTGTTACCTTTCTTTTGATTTTTAAATTTTAGATTTAAAATTTTTTGAGATGGAGTCTCACTCTGTCACCCAGGCTGGAGTGCAGTGGTTCAATCTCGGCTCACTGCAAACTCAGCCTCCCGAGTAGCTGGGATTACAGGTATGTGCCACCACACCCAGCTAATGTTTGTATTTTAGTAGAGACAGGGTTTCATCATGTTGGCCAGGCTGGTCTGGAACTCCTGACCTCAAGTGATCCACCCCCTCTCAGCCTCCCAAAGTGCTGGGATTACAGATGTGAGCCACCACACTGACTGCCAATGTTGTATTTCAAAAGCAAGATACTTAGAGTGTAACACCTGCTTCTTTAAAATACATTTTGCAAGTTATCAAGTATCAGTCTTCTCATTTAAAAACTATGTTATTATCTTATCTGTGATTACATTGTAAACATATTAAATTACAGATATTATTTTTGAAGATTTTTGTTCATTCTTTTTAAAAATTTATTTTTTATTTCCCATTATATCAACTACAGGTTTTTCAGAAGAAAATAATAATAATAATAATAATGAAAAATTCTCTAGACCTGCAAACTAGAAACCCAGAAATCATTTTTGGACATCTTCATCTTCATCTTTCCAATATCCAATAATTCATCCATTTCTATCAATTATATTCCCTAAGTATCTGTTAAGCCTGTCTGATTCTCTCCATTACCACTTCCACTATTCTTCCCTGAACTGATTCCTGTAATAAAAAACTTCTTAATTATTCCCCTCTACCTATACTTCCTAATTAAGTCCATATTTTACTGTGTTTTAAGATGTCAGTCTGATCTTGTCCTACCTTTATTTACTTCAAGGGATTCCTACTGATTTAGGATAAAGACCAACATTCTTAGTATGGTCTAAGAGCACCGAAAGGGTTTTGCAATTGTCTGCTCCCAGCTTCCTCTCCTTCTACTCTTTCCCAGCTCCCTGTAGTCTAGATTCCAATTCCAGGTCTTGAAACCTCCCCAATTCCCAACTTTTGTTGAACCAGGAAATTTCTCCAAACCACCAAACTTCCAACTGAGGTACATGTGTCCTTGGATGTGCAAGAAGGTGTGCCATGCACATTGAGAGTTTAAACGAGTCCATTTCCAGATCCACAACACCCAGAATTTTTCCTCCAGATGACCTGCCTCAGGAACATGTCTGCAGGCGAGTCATCCCTCTGTTTCTCCTCTCCATTTCCATTTTCACAATCACTCTTCTTTTGCTTTACAAGCAAAACAAAACAAATAAAAGGTGTTTCTCTCATTCATTCTGATTCTTAATGTGGAATGCTGCATCAGATATTGAAATCTCTGGGGCACCAAAAGAGGGGCAATTTAAACTCTCAGTGTCGTGAAGGCAGCTTTAGTAACAACGCTAGATTCATTTTCTTTTGATACATATTTCTGTTAAGGGAAAGTGAAATATTAGAAATGAGCTTTCGTGGCCTGGATTGAATGCACTTTCTGAATTTAGGGATTTTGCGGAGCGGGTCAGCAGGAGTAGTGGCAGTTTTACTTTAACCATTTCACATCTTTCATCCTCCACCGTTGTCAAAAAAGCATTGCTCCTTACGGAGAGTCAAGAAAGAGGATAGCAAGGCAAGGGGCAGTAAGAAATATTGAAGACATCAATATTTATCTCCTACATGTGGCAAACTAGGAGAGTCTTCCCTGCTTTATCTATGTGTTCATCTAAATGTCTCTTTGTCTCCTTTGTCTACCTTCTTATCTTAGAATATTTAAACTTTGTAAAAGCCAGTCAGAAGTATCAATTTACTCTATATTTTTACTGGTTTCATTAATGAAAAAGACCCTGGGGACTATGATTATTCACTTTTTACATAGTCTTTGTCTCAGTTACGCATTTTGTATTATTTCTAGGAGAAGGAGCTGATAATTTCAGTGTTTACTTCTTATAGACCAGTGCTATCAATTTGACTAAAAAGAACACAGAATATGCTGGGGCGAGTTAGGCTTTATTTTGAACATCTACTTAGGATTGTGGTAGGAAAATTTTCATTCATTTTTGTCAGTGCTTAGGGATAATACCTATTTATATTGGTTGTTTTACTTGAAGGTATGCATATATTATACCCCAAACTCTCTGCTAGTCATCAATCTCCTGTCTTCTATTAGCTCCAACTTGTTCAGATGCCTTCTCCAGAGCACGCATCAGGACTGGTTGTCCTGGCTGGCACACAAAACTTATTCTGGCCCTCGCTCTTACTGTATACTGGAAATCCTGTCACCTCCCTTTGCGTTGGATTTGCTGTTTCTGTATCTCTTGTATTTCTCTTTCTTGCTCAATGGAACCCATTCTTGTGAAGCTTCCTGAGAAGAGTGATTGGGAGGCAAATATCTTTGAGACTGGCAGATTAGAAATACTCCTATCTTTACCATTAAGAACTTAGCTGGTGTTGTAGACTGACTAGTGACCACCCAAATATATCAGACCCTAATCCCTAGAACCTGAAGATAGTGCCTTGTAAGGGAAAGGTCTTTGTAGATGTGATTAAGTGAAGGCTCTTGAGATGGGGAGATTACCCTGGATTATAATAGTGGTCCGTAAATGCAATCACATAATCCCTTTAAGAGACAGGCAGAGGGACATTTGATGAAGACAGAAGAGGAGAAAACAATGTGACCACAGGGCAGAGATTGGATGGATGTAGCCACAAGCCAAGGAATGTGGGTAGTCACCAGAAGCTGAAAGTAGCAAGAAACAGATTTTCCCTGGGGGGAGCATAGCCCTGCAATTTATTTCAGACCTCTGAGCTCCAGAACTATGAAAGAATAAATTTCTGGTGTTTTAAGCCACCCAGTTTGTGCTATAGGTTGAGTATCCCTTATTTGAAATCCCTGGGATTAGGAGTGTTTTGGATTTGGGATTTTTTCAAATTTTGGAATATTTGAATATACACACTGGTTGAATATTCCTAATCTGAAAATAAAAATCTGAGATACTTCAATGAGAATTTCCTTTAAGCATGACCTTTGAGCATCATATCAGAGCTCAAAAAGTTTCAAATTTTGAAGCATGTTGGATTTTGGATTTTTGGATTGGGGATACTCAACTTGTTGAGCATACTTCCTATTGCAACAGCCACAGGAAGCTAAAGCAACTGGAAAACATTTTTCTTTGTCATTTTTATAACATTTTTCTATCACTGTCCTGCTCCTGATGAAACTGTTTAGAAGTCCAAAGTCATTTTATATAAAAGTTATGTATTTTACACAAGGGGAAAGGGAAATGGCTACTTTCTTGATTCAAGTTGAAAATTTATTTTATTTTATTTTTTCTGAGATGGAGTCTCGTTCTGTTGCCCAAGCTGGAGTACAGTGGCATGTTCTTGACTCACTGCAACCCCCACCTTCTGGGTTCAAGTGATTCTCTTGCCTCAGCCTCCTGAGCAGCTGGGACTATAGGCATGCACCACCACGCTCAGCTAATTTTTGTATTTTTAACAGAGACAGAGTTTCACCATGTTACCCAGGCTGGTCTAGAACTTCTGACCTCAGGTGATCTCCTGCCTCAGTCTCCCACAGTGCTGAGATTACAGATGTGACCCAGTGTGTCCAACCCTGAAAATTTATGTATCATTTTCCCCTTCGGCAAATTGCAAGACTTGGAGTCTCCTCTTTGCCCAGTGTTCTGAAATTTCATGATGGTTCTCTTGGCACGAGCCTATTTTCATTCATAATACCAGGGGTGGGGCACTTGGAGTATATTTTCAATTTGGAAACATACGTCAGTTAGTCCTGGAATTTTTTTCTATTTTCTAGATAATATCATCATTTCTTTCATTGTTTTCTCTTCTGGAATGCCGGTTAGTGAGATATTAGACTTACTTAACTGATCCTCTAATTTGTTTATCCTTTCTCTTTGTCTTCTTCATAATTTGCTCTACTTCCTGAGAAATGTCCTTGGTTTATCTTCCAACCTGTGTATTTCTTTTAAAAATAAAACCAACCATTCCTATTTCATGATTACTGCATCTTTTGTATCTTTCTGAGATTCTTTTTTCTTGTGGAAAAAATCACATAGCATGGAATCTACCCTCTTAACAAACTTTTAAGTATATCGTAGTGTTAACTGTCTGCACATTCTAGATCTCCAGAAGGTTTTCATCTTGCATGACTGAAACTCTATACACATTAAACTGCATCTTAGTTGGTATTCTCCAGAGAAACAGCACCAAATTACAGATATACATGAAGAGATCTATGAAAAGAAGTTGGCTCACATAATTATGGAGGCTGACAAGTCCCAAGATCTGCAGCCTACAAGCTTGAGAGCCAGGAGAACTGAGGATGTAAGTTCCAGTCTGACAGTGGCCAAGCTCAAGACTCAAGAGAAATGATGTTTGAGTTCAAGTCCAAAGGCAGGAAAAGATGAGTATCCCGGCTCAAATAGGCAAGGGGAGTTTCCTCTTACTCACGGGAGGCTCAGCCTTTGGTTTTATTTAGGCCATCCACTGGTTGTATGAGGGCCTCTCATATTAGGAAGAGCAATCTGCTTTACTGAGTTCACCCATTTGAATATTGATCTCATCCAAAAAGATACACACACACACACACACACACACACACGCACACACACACAAATCATGTTTGTCCAAATATCTGGGCACTCTGTGGCCCACTCAAGCTGACACATAAAATTATCCATTACAAATAGCAACTCTTCATTTCTCCCTCTTCCCAGCTTCTGGCAACCACCATTTTACTTTTTTTCTATGAGTTTGAATACTTTAGACTTCATATAAATGGAATCAGCTGTATTTGTCCTTCTGCTACTGGCTCCTTTCACTTAGCATTGTGTCTTCAAGGATCATCTGTGTTGTAGCCTATAAAGGACTTCCTTCACTGTTAAGGCTGAATAATAATTTGTTGTATGTATATACCACATTTTCTTTATTCATTCATCCATCAATGGACATTTAGGTTGTTTCTACCTATTGGCTATTGTGAATAATGCCACAAAAAACATGGGAATGCAAATATCTCTTTGAGATCCTATTTTCAATTGATTTGGCTGTATAGCAGAAGTGGGATTGCTGGATCATAGGACTACTCTATTTTTAAATTTTTGAGGAAGTTATTTATTATTTTCCACAGTGGCTATAGCATTTGACATTCATGCCAACAGTTCACAAGGATTCTAATTACACCACATCCTGGCCAATACTTGCTGGTTTGTTTTTCTGATAATAGCTGCCCTAGTAGGTATGAAGTGATATCTCCCTGTGTTTTTGATTTATATTTCCCTGATGATTAGTGATGTTGAGCATCTTTTCATATACCTGTTGGCCATTTGTGTGTCTTCTTTGGATAAATGACTCTGCAAGTCTGTGAGTCTATTGCCCATTTTAAAACTTGTGACATTTGTTCTTCATGCTATTGGTTTGTAGGAGTCCTTTGTATATTTTACATATTAACCCCTTATCAGATACAGTTTGCAAATATTTTCCCCCTTCTCTAGGTTGCCTTTTCACTTTGTTTCTTTTGCTACACAAAATTTTTTGTTTTGATCTCGTCCCATTTGTCCATTTTTGCCCTTGTTTCCTGTTATTTTGGTGTCATATCCATCTCTGGGAAAATTGATAATAGTTTAATTTTGCTTAAATTTTTCTCCTTTTGCGTGGTCTGTTGCTTCCAAATTGTTTTGTTTTTGTTTTTGTTTTTAAAATTTTAGTCTTTACCTTTCTTATGAGAGGACTCCCTCCATCATTTTGTAACCTGTGATTTAAGAGTAGTGGGGAAAGCTGTAGGAAGTTATAAACAGGTGGGTGGGACTGGGTGATTGTGGATTCACTGAAGGAAAATCTGAGTTAGTAGTTTTTTGGGGCAGCCCCTTATATTCATCTCTTTAGGTCTTTTCTCTTGTGCTGCTGCAGTTCCCCAGGGAAGATGCATCCAGCATCCTGCCTACAGGATAAAGACTTGGCTGCTAATACTCCAGTAGCTGATGAAGGAAGAGGAATGCTGGGAGAATATCAGCCTTCAGTACAATTACATCATTTAATCTTCATTTTCAGTACTCCATTTTGGTGTGCATGGTAACCCAAGCCCAGAGGCTTTCTGTTTAAAGAAAGAAAGAAAGAAAAAAAAAAACTTCCTGCCCTCTTCTGTGGTAGGGAGGAGGTAATGTGAATGAGGGCCAGTGCTTCTGGCAACCTAAGCAGCCACTGACTTAGGGGAAATAGAGAAACCATGTGGGGGAGGGCTGCATACTGTTGGGATGAAAGACAAGGGAACTAAAGGAAAGGAGGCAGTCACCAGGCCTGTCAGAGTAGCCTGCAAACAGTTGTGGCATAGCCTGGTAGCAGCAGGAGCACCTACTGCAAAATTAGAATGACCTGTGAGCTTGTGGACCCACAGCTCTAACCCTGAGCCTACTGAATAAAAATCTGAAAGTAAACAAGAATTGCAAGTGACTTGTATGCAGCTTCAAGTTTGAGTCACGTTGCACGTTGCAATACCATACAATCAATCAATGTGTCCCCCAAACTTGCCTGCACATTCAACTCAATTTGGGAGTTAAAAAAAAAAATACTGCTGTGCCTTAGACTAGACTAATTTAATGAATACCTCTAGGAGATGGGGCTCAGGCATAGCTAAGTCTTAAAAGTTCTTCCAGTGACTCTGATGTGCAGCCAAATTATAACCATTTACCTGTATGTGAAGGCCACTACACTTATCTCTCGTTTAATAAAAATAACACATATGTGACATCTCTGAGCAATCGGTCATTTAAAAAGGTGTTGTGTTCTTAACGTGATTTGAAAATATTTTTAAGCAATATCTTAAAAATAAAAAAGGACAGCATACATGTCAAAAGCAAACTTCTTTCTATGAAACAGGCAAAGTGAAGCTATTGGGATTATGTGGAATTCACATAGAAGTAATTGATGAAAATAGCATTGGAAGCTCAAGTAATGCATGCTGAGATGATTTGCATTTTGGAGAAATGTACTGGCCACCATGTGAACCCTCATGGCCTCCAAGAGATTTAACTTTCAGGATCCCTGTGCTAGATTACAGATGCCTCACAAGCAGGGAAACTTATTTGATTGCTGTATTTTAATTCATAGAAAAGCATTGTTGATTGAGTACCCTAAGCCAAATAAATGTATGAGCCACCTAACATAATGAGCCACTTATGTTAGGCACTTGTTCACATTCATAAAAACAACAAATGATATTATCGTGATCAAACCGTTCCTAATAAATGGTGACTAAATCATATCTGATGTTTTCTTTGTGTGCAATTTCTTTCCAAGATGTGTAGGAAAGTGATTTGCTTTTGATGAACCTGCTGCCTACAAATTAATGTCCACAGATTTCCTACTTTATTAATTGTCTCAGCAATTTAGCCAGTAGTGATTTATATGAAATATTCCCTCTTGTTGCAGTCTCTACAGTCAGTTAATTGATTGCTGTATGAATTATGCATCCTAAGCCAAATGCAAGGATGCATGAAAGAGGCAGCCAAGGTCATTTTCCACCAAAGAGAACTATAGTGACTAAATGCCTTTTAAAGATAGACTTTATTACTTTAATTTTGCTGCTTTCTTCATATATACATCAAGTCCAGAATAATGTGCAAACTCTAAAGTCATGCTCTTAATTTATAAACAGACACAGACAACCAAAATTCAATATTCTGTAGCCAGACAAGGCTCGTAATGGAATTAATTTGGTAAAGCTAAGGAAAGAACCAGAAATGGCATATAAGTGTGCTTTATCTGATTCCAAAATATGCCATCTCTCATCAAATTTGCTTATAGTTTATTAACACTCAAAAATGACTATCCCAAAAATAAACATTTTAATTAGATGAATGACACCTTGGAACCAAGTGCAGGGTATTTGGCATGTCAGCAGATGACAAGAGACAGTTTGGAAAAGTTACGATCAATTATCATTTATTCATAGGAAGAGAGGGAATGTTTTATACATTTTGGAGGATGTATAAATGAGGGGATATATATGATACTTTACTAAAACTTTCAGAATTAAAGCAATCAAGTTGGAGTAGTGAAAAGATTTTGATCTCTGGTGTCTCAGTGGCTTAGTTTGAATTAATTATTGCTTAACCATCTATTCGTTGAATGACTTTGGGCAATGTAATCCTCTGGACCTCAGTTTTCTTATGAAAAAAATGGCATAATAGTATTTTGCTTGCATGGTTACTGTAAAAATAAGCATGACTGTAAGAGCTAGTGAAATCAACAACTTAGCCTTAGTTAGTACCTTGATCCTTGGGTAGTACACAATAGAGTGTACTACCAGATAGAGAAAAATAAATACCAGACACATTCCTTGACTTACACGTTGCATGTAAGGCTTGTAAAGAAACCCTCTAATTTTCTATTTAAAATCACCCCCAAATGGCTATGGGACCATATTACTATATGTCTCTTTGGTTTAGAAACCAAAGAAACATCTTTAATATGAATATTTTTATATGCCCAGAGAACTCTTTTCAGGCATTAACCACAAAAAATGTTTCATGACAAACCACAGATGCCCTGGGCACATCACACCACACTTGGGCTGTGATAATGTGTGTGCTATTACTTCATATTAGGGGCACAGATGCCTCAGAAGAGAGGAATTAATCACAAACTCTTTAAACAAGTGTTTCATGCCTTAATGCATATAGCAGTCACCTGGGGGTCTTGTTAAAAATGCTGATTCTGGTTCAGTGGGTCTGGGATGGAGCCTGAGATTCTGCCATTCTAACAAGCTTCCTGGTGATATGACTATAAACTTTAACTAGTTAACACCATGATGGACAGGCTTGCTGTAAGTTAACCCTTAGGAAGTGGGCATTTTCAGCCACCACGGCGAACACAAATCCTATGTATAACGTAACCTTGCTTGCCTTTGTAGCCCCGTGGGCGCGCTTTATCGGGTGGGGTGGAGCGGGGAGCGCTGTGGAGAGGAGGGAGCTGGTGGTACTGCCAGCAGCGGACCCTCAGAAGAAAGCGCATATCAGACTGCTTCTTCCTCCACAGCTCCTGGAAAGCACCTATCTTGGCTTCCCTGATGGCTGCTGCCAGACGGAAAGGAAAGAGTCTTACTCCCCACCTGGAAGCTCTTAAAAAAAGACTGCTGAGGGCTAGGCGGGTGAATCACGAGGTCAAGAGATCAAGACCATCCTGGCTAACATGGTGAAACCTCGTCTCTACTAAAAATAGAAAAATTAACTGGGCGTGGTGGTATGCACCTATAGTCCCGGCTACTCCGGAGGCTGAGGCAGAAGAATCGCTTGAACCTGGAAGTGGAGGTTGCAGTGAGCCAAGATCCGCCACTGCACTTCAGTGTGGTGACAGAGTGAGACTCTGTCTCAAAAAAAGAAGAAGAAGAAGAAGAAGAAGAAGAAGGAGAAGGAGAAGGAGAAGGAGAAGGAGAAGGAGAAGGAGAAGGAGAAGGAGAAGGAGAAGGAGGAGAAGAAGAAGAAGAAAAAAAAAAAAAAGAAAGAAAGACTGCTAGGCACCATCCTCAGAGTTCCTGATTCAGGAAGGTTGGTTGGAGTGGGGCCTGAGAAATTTCATTTCTAACAAATTACCAGGAGATTCTCTTAGTTATTGGTCCAGAACCCCAGCTTTGGGAGCTGCCACTTTATTATTTCATAAACTTCACTGGAAGAGAGATTGTGCCTATGTATCCACCATTCTATCACCTGTGCCTAGTATGTTTATGGCATGAACGAATCTCTTTTGGTTAAAAAAGTGATGGTGAAAGCCTGTCTCATTCATAGTAAAAACACATACAGAACGTTGGATACCTTCACCCAGCTCATTAAGGATAATGCATGCCAATGAACCACAACAAATAACATTGGTTTAGGGATCTCTGTTACTATAGACCCTAGAGTATCTGGGGCATTCCCATGAAAGTTCTGATTAGTTTTTCCTGAGGCACTACTTTATGGTAATGAAATTGGCATTCCATCAACAGGTTGATCGACTGTTCAGGCTTCCCTTCAACGTGGTTCGAAATAGCAGACGCAATAGTCTCTTTTAAATAAATACTTTTTTTTAATAGATAAAGTATCTCTTAAAGGGCCATCTGCTCTCAATTTTTCATTTAAATCTTCTGAAGGCTCACCAAGTGCCATAAGATAAAGAGAGCAAAAGTAAGGTGTAGCATCACAGGCAATAAATATTCCTATCATTGCCAAAGTACTATAGGGATTACTCCATAGTGGCATTCTCTTATATCCTAAAAATATTAATGTGTTTTGATTCTGAAGGAAACCAAAATATGCCACTTCCAAATATATGTCTTTAATATATTTTGATATGGCTATTCAGAGAGGCTGCAGACCATAGGAATACATGTACAAGCTGTACTTTTGTGAGGAAGATTTGCAGCTGTAGAGGAAATCTACATAAGTGAAGTTAAGAGTGAATGCAACTTTGGGAGGCCGAGACGGGCGGATCACGAGGTCAGGAGATCGAGACCATCCTGGCTGACACGGTGAAACCCCGTCTCTACTAAAAAATACAAAAAACTAGCCGGGTGAGGTGGCAGGCGCCTGTAGTCCCAGCTACTCGGGAGGCTGAGGCAGGAGAATGGTGTGAACCCAGGAGGCGGAGCTTGCAGTGAGCTGAGATCCAGCCACTGCACTCCAGCCTGGGCGGCAGAGTGAGACTCCGTCTCAAACAATAAAAAAAAAAAAAAAGTGAATGCAAACAGGCTTTCTCTGAGCCCCATCCCTTACCTGCCTTATCCACATCTAAAAAAGATTAACTTACAAACAAAGGAGACTAAAACTCTGACACTTTTAGAGTTCTGATGAGAAACTCTTACCTCAGGCTCCTATCTATACCGAGAGCTGCTACCCCTGAGCTTTCATCTGCATAATAAGACAAACTTTGCTTGCCATTGTCAACTTGAAATAATTGACAGGATCAAAACCCAATTTTAAAAAGTTTATTGAAGTGAAAAGCTGGGAATAACTATCCAAGAAACATGGACTCCTGAGAAATGGAGTCAGTGCTCTGAAGTTAAAAGTTAAGTTCTTCCTTATGTTAGCAGAAAACAAGGACATTTATTAGAATTATAACATTTTCTATATAAGCCTTGTTTATGAGTTACAACCCACTAAGATTTTTTAACAGCTTGTTTTCATATCCTTTCCAATTTAAAAGCGTATTTAATGTTGTATCTTAGACAATGTGATAGTAATGAAGTCTTTGTGTAAGAGAGGAAAGAGGAAAGTCAATCTATAATGAAGATCAATGGTGGACAGGGAAGTGGTCTTCTCTGGCAATCTTCTGTAATTTACAACATTTTCTAAAACACTGTAGGTAAAGAAGAGGCTAACTGATAACCAAAAGAACAAAGATTACAGCTGCCTGGGTTACAGCTCTGCCTGTCACATGACTCAGGTCCCATAATCACATTCCCTTAAGGTTCAAAATATCTGAAAGTTCCCACAGCTTAGATTCCGAATTACTTATTTTCACACCATGCTTTCTTCCCATCATTCTCTTGGAATGCCACCTCCTCCCTCCTCTAGAAGCCCCAAGTCCCTAATCTTTCTGTCACTTCAGGATGCTGTAAAAACTTCAGACCTTTGAAGGTTTTTGAACCTTCAAAGACCTTTGAATCTCATGTTCTGTCCTTTGAATCTCATATTCTGTCCTTTGAATCTCATGTTTGCAAGGCTCCTATGTTCATGTATGTATAAATACATTTGTATGCCCTTCTCCTGTTAATCTGTCTATTTTGTTTTATAGAATCAAATTATCAAACCTTCAGAAAAGAGAGGGAAGGAAATTCCTTTCGCTCCTACAGTTTAATATTAGTCTTTTTGTAATAAAAAATTCTTAATTTTTTTATTGTAAGCAGACCTTTCCTGTCTGCTTACAATTTTAATATTTCAAGGTGGATTTTCTCAGACTAGAGGTAGGAGCAGCACAGAACTATTATGCTGATGATTCACTGTTTTCGACTCTTGGGTTACACATCTATTTAATTATCATGACCAAATATTTACTTTTGTGGAGGTTCCCTGACGAGAAGGCTTAGTTCTTGCCCTCAGAGAGCTAGAGAAAAATCTAACAAATCTGATACAGGTTACTTACCCAGATCCTGTGTTTGAATGCTGTGGAAAGAAACTACTAGGTATACCCAAATATTCTAGATGATAAAAAAAAAAAAAGTTCAAAAAACCCTGAATCTCCCAAATCTTCTCAGAAATGTTAACAGCTATTGTCTTGATAATTTTTTATTTTATTTTTTACTTTATAGTTTTAGAGTAATTTTGTTACTTCCTCAAAAAAAAAAAAAACAAAAAAAAAACAGGGTTTATTTGTCTGATAACAAATAACTCTCCACAAGAGTGCAGGTTTTAATCAATAGGAGTTTTATTACTTGGCCCAAGTAAGGAGAACACTGAGAGTATTCTCCAAAGCACTGTCTCCTTGAGAGAAAGTGATGAGAAGATTATATGGGGCAATATATAGGGAGAGGGTGTGTCATCACACCTAGAGGAGGGGTTTCAGTTGTGCAGATGCAGCCAGGATTACGCCAGATCACAGGTAGCATATTATGGTAATGAGGCTACAGCTCCTCCCAGGTGGAGACTTTAGCATGGTAATGAGGGAAGTTCACTCAGACTCATCTATAAATTGCTGGGGTCTGTCAGGAGCTGTTCCAACCAACAAGGTAACTGCATTCCACATAGGGTTTGGAAAACGGACTTCGGGGCAGAAGGCTGTAAAACAGGCTGATTGCTAAAGTTGATTAAATTCCTATAATCCCTGAAGACCTTCCCTGTCTGCTTACAATTTCAAAATTCCAAAGTTTCTTTTGCCTTATGATAACCCAAGTTCTATGAGGTAAGAAGGCTTGTTTCTAAACATAATTTGTCAGAAGTGGCAGCAAGAAGTTAAATAATTTGTATATGTAATCACCTGTTGGGTTCATCTTGACTGCTTCCCAGAAAACCTGATGCACTGAGAAGAACAGCCTTTTGCAATAGAGAAAGAGTTTAGTAAAGTCAGAACTGGCTAAGTCAAAGGACAGGCATTTTATTATTACTTAACTCAGTCTCCCTAAAAATTTGGAGGCTAGGGATTTTTAAGTATCATTTGGTGTGCAGGGGGTAAGGGAATGGGAAATGCTGATTAGTTGGGTTGGTGATGAAATCACAAGGAGTTGGAGCTGAAACTATATTTGCAAAATTATGACTGAGACAGTGAAATAGATCTAACTTAATTGGCTCCATTCTGTTTCTAACCTCCAAGCTGTCCTTGTTCTTTCCTGGGCATAGGCTGAACTTACTTTGGGAGAAACTTGGTTTATAGCTTATAGTTTAGGACGAAGACAATAAGAGCCCTTTCCCAGGGGAGACCTCCTTCTTGCCTGGGGATGAGATTGCCTTCGTAGGACTAACATTAGCCACAAGATTAGAAATTATGGTTTATGACTCATGAAGCTGGAGGCTACATGATTCTGACCCTCCCTAAAGTGCTCCTAAGATCAGTGCTTGAGATATTTTGCAGACCCTACACTTGATGGATCACCTAGAACTGCCCAGATTGATAAACTGGCTCATCTGATTTTGGGGCCGCCACCCAGGAACTGACTCAGTGCAGGAAGACAGCTTTGTCTCCCTGTGATTTCATCCCTGACCAATCAGCGCTCCTGGCTCACTGGGTTTCCCCCACCCACTAAGTTGTCCTCAAAAACTCTGCTCCCCGAATGCTCAGGGAGACTGATTTGAGTAATAATAAAATTCTGGTCTCCTGCACAGCTGGCTCTGCATGAATTACTCTTTTTCTATTGCAATTCCCTTGTCTTGATAAATTGGCTCTGTCTAGGCAGTGGGCAAGGTGAACGAACCCCTTGGGCGGTTACAGAGCTTGCCTTCTTGTACTGAGTCAGTTCCTGGGTTGGAGCCAAAAGACCAGATAAACCAGGTTACCAGCCTGGGTGGTGCTAGCTGGTCCATCACAATGCAGTCTCTGAAAAAATGCCTCAAACACCAATCTTGGGTTTCATAATATGTTACCTATGGGAGCAACTGGGGAGGTGAGGAATCTTGTGGCCTCTGGCTGCATGACTCCTGAGCCATAATTTCTAATCTTGTGGCTAATTTGTTAGTTTCAAAGGAAGTCTGATCCCCAGGCAAGGAAGGGGTTTATTTTAGGAAGGGGCTATTATTGAGAGACAGGACTAGCTGGATTTCCTAGGCCGACTAAGAATCCCTAAGCCTAGCTGGGAAGGTGACCGCGTCCACCTTTAAACATGGGGTTTGCAACATTACTCACACCTGATCAATCAGGTGGTAAACAGAGCTCACTAAAATGCTACTTAGGCAAAAACAGGAGGTAAAGAAATAGCCGATCATCTATCGCCTGAGAGCACAGCGGGAGGGACAAGGATCGGGATATAAACCCAGGCATTCGAGCCAGCAACGGCTACCCTCTTTGGGCCCTTTGTATGGGAGCTCTGTCTTCACTCTGTTAAATCTTGCAGCTGCACTCTCTTCTGGTCCGTCTTTGTTACAGCTGGAGCTGAGCTTTTGCTCGCCATCACCACTGCTGTTTGCCGCGGTCGCAGACCTGCTGCTGACTTCTATCCCTCCAGATCGGGTAGGGTGTCCGCTGTGCTCCTGATCCAGTGAGGCGCCCATTGCCACTCCCGATGAGGTTAAAGGCTTGCCATTGTTCCTATATGGCTAAGTGCTTGGGTTTGTCCTAATAGAACTGAACACTAGTCACTGGGTTCCACGGTTCTCTTCCATGACCTATGGCTTCTACTAGAGCTATAACACTCACTGCATGGCCCAAGATTCCATTCCTTGGAATCTGAGAGGCCAAGAACCCCAGGTCAGAGAACACGACTAGGCTTGCCACCATCTTGGAAACAGCCTGCCACAATCTTGGGAGTTCTGGGAGCAAGGACCGCCCCCTACCCCCCTTAACATTATCATCTTTGTTTTGAGGTTGAGCTATAAACTAAATTCCTCCATAGTTAGCTCGGCCTACACTCATGAATGAGCAAGGGCAGCTTAAAGGTCAGAAGTAAGATGAGGTTAGGTCACATTTCTTTCACTATCACAATTTTTGCAAAGGTGGTTATATACAGAGTCTTACAGCTAATAGGAGAGTAGTAACAAAGCCTCTGCAAATTTGAGGCACACAAGATTATATGAATCAACTTGTATAAACAAATGGAAAAAGACCATATTACAGCAAGTTGAATCCATAAACTAAAGAGCCTGTAGACACAGAGAGTAGGTTTCATCCTTCATATTGAATGCTTTACAGTCTACATTTTTAGGACTCATGTATGTTGCTTTCCCTCTGTGATTTCCTGCCTGATCAGTGTCTCTGGGCTCTTGAAGTCTTGATAGAAGTACTGAAGAAGTGCAAACAACCCTGCTTTCTGAAAGTGAAGTGATAAGTTACTTACTATTTATTTTGATGAAGCTGGTCTAGGGAAAAAGTGCTTCAGAAGTGTGTACTCTATGGGATACACAGGCAACAATGTGTGTGTCTGTGTGTGTGCATGCATATGTATTGTATATGTGGCATACTTTTCTCACCCTAAAACTCATGGTTAAACTTTTGTTAAAATAAAGACATCAAGTTTGTGAAGAAATATGATATATGCTGAAGACCTGTAAAACTGAAAAGAGAAAAAAAAGAGAAAAGAGTGCAGCGAATCAGTCAAAAAGCCAAGAAACATGTGAATCTTAGTCTAGGACTTCACTGACTTGAAGACAGTATTCATGTATGTTAGGCCTTTGGTAACACTCTGCCTAAAGAAAAGAAGGCCCAGAAGACTGAGTCTGGAAATACAGAAGAGGGATACATTTTGCATAGCATGGTTTTAGAGTCAGCGCCAGAAGGGATGAGTGGAAGGTATTGAGAGATAGATTTAGGTTTACATATAAAATAATTCTATAACGAATATTATTGCATTCATGAGAGTATTCTGTGTGTTTATGTAATATTAACTGTGTCTTTATTCATATTTACTAATGATATGGCTCCAATGAGTGGAGGAACACCAGGGTTTTTTCGTCTGGAGTCGAATTAGATAAAATAGCATTAGACACAATGTGGAGTGGTTTTACGGAGCAGAAAGTTTAATAGACAAGAAGGAAGGGAGAAGAAAGAAGAAAGAAACTCCCTGATACAGAGACAGAGCGGGGCCTCCAAAGCTGAGAAAAGAGACCCCATGTGCCAAGGATACCAGCCAGTTTTATGAGGAGGCTGGAGGAGGCAGTGTCTGATTTGCACAGGGCTCAGGGGATTGGTTTGACCAGGCATGTTATTCGCGTAGCCTGGGAAAAAACTGGGCTTTCCACCCTAGCCTTTTAATATGCAAATGCAGGGCTCCATACATGGGAATATGTGGGGGCAGCCATGTTGCCAGGGACATGTTGGGGCAAGGGCAAGAGGGCAACGGTGAGAATTGCCATGTCGGGTGAACCCAGTTTCTAACAGCTTGTATTTTCATATCAAAGGATACCGCCCCTAAGAGCCAGGTCTTCTCTGCTAGGTAAGAAATGTTTCTGGAGCTGCTTTAAAAAGAAATAAAAACTTTCCAAGGACCCCTTTTCCTCTCTGTCTAAAATAATTTCTTAATAACTCCTAGCACAATAATTTAATGTTTATAGAAATCCCCTTTACACATCACAAAATCAAAGAACCAGGATATTATGAAATATGCCCATCTTTCCAGTCAGGAAATAGTAGAAGTGGAATTTGAACGTACACTGTCGGGCGCTGAAGGCTACAGCTCACCTATGTGGATGTGATACCGCTCTGATGCTTTGAGATATGAGATTCCTTATAAGCAAGTGATTTTTTATACTATCAAGCTTGTTTAAATGAAAAATGGGGCCAGGTGTGAGGGCTCACACACGTAATCCCAGCATTTTGGGAGGTCAAGGTGGAAGAATTGCTTGAGGTCATGGGTTTGAGACCAGCCCAGGCAACATAGTGAGAGCCTATCTCTACAAAAAATAGGAAAACTAGCCTGCTGTAGTCCCAGCTACTCCAGAAGCTGAGGTGGGAGGATTGCTTGAGCCCAGGATGTCAAGGCTGCAGTGAGCCATGATCGTGTCACTACACTCCAGCCTGTGTGACAAAGGAAGGCTCTGTCTCAATAAATAAATAAAAAATGAAAAATAACGAGCCCCTGTCAAGTACTTGCCAGAAGAGATTTCTGCTTTAGTTAGAAGCTGTACCAGATAATCACTGATGTGATTATATAATTTCATTCTAACGTAAATCATCCATTTAATTCTAAGATTCTATTATTAAATAATCTGGACTTTCTAGGTTTTCATCATCTGTTGAACTCTCAATATTATTGTTTTGCTACTCGAGTTTACCTACAATGTAAACCATGCTGTAGCAAAGCAAGTCTTAACTGGTTGCTATGATCCATATTTATAAAGAATAGAGACTGATTCCATAATACAGAAAATGATTATGGCAGCTCCAGTCTGTACAACGGCCGTAGTCTATCAAAGTTGTCATATATAATCAGAGAAACAGCTTTAAGGAAACCTACTTAGAAATAAAATTCTTTTGTATAATGGAGTCTGGTGCTGTTAAACACGATTTGACCAACAATGGGGCAATTTAAAAAGTGTAAGTGAAATAGATTGCCAATTAGATGTACCACTTTATAAATGTGGGTAATTGATCCGGAGGAACCAATAAATATCTGAAGAGCTCAATAATCACTTTAAAAAGTAATCAAGCCAAGTAATTCCTTCTGTAATTCCATCTGTAATTCAGATCATGGAGAAAATTATCTGAATCAAGAGAAAGAACATAGATATTTCAATACATCTTTGATATTATTTAATTAAGTTGGTTACCATGTTGCTATAAATATACCACTTTCTACAGCCTGCTGATTATCATCATTTTGAAATGTAATCCAGGGTTAGGTAAGAGAAAGATAAGTAAAATAGTTTTTTCTTTTCTTTTCTTTTCTTTCTTTTTTTTTTTTGACAAAACACAATTTAAGAAAATAATTGCAAATAAGACGGAAAAGTTAAACTTATTTGATGTTCTGAATTAGAAGTATGGAAAGAGATTATGGAAGCCTGGATGGTCTTTTGTTAGTAACCTTCATTACTTGATAAATCAATCCATAATCTGAACCACAATGACATTCCTTCTGGAAAGAATGCTACACTAGTGGAAACTAATTAAAATGAAAACCCTGTCTATGAAAGTAAGAACTTATACTGAATATTTAACAAAGTGTCAAGTAGTGCTAATGAGCTGTTTTAGGGCTAATTCTGGTAACTACAGAGTGAAGTAAGGCCACATTTTCAATCCAAATGATTCACAAAGTTTACTTAGAATTCAACTTCCAAAAACTCTCATTGAATTTTTGTCTCCTCTCATTTACCTCAAGTAAACTAAGTCATCCCATAGTTTTCCCATCCAGAGTTCATATTTGTATGTTACTACTACCTTGGAGAGAACTGAATATCAAAATACGAGTCCTGATAGAATCCATAGGGACTTCTTAGAAGACCATTAAGAGATGTTGTATGCCAACATTTACCTTAAAATCCAATCTAATCAAGACTTCTTAGGGTCTTTAAAGATCAATCTGAAAAGAGAAAAAAATCAGTTTAGAGTCAATAATACACGAATAGTGTTATTTTAATCTTTTCAAGTAGTATTTTGTAATTTATAGAACGATAGCAATCAATGATCATCTAAAAAGAGAAAATGGCATTTAACAACAAAAAGGTGACAAAATTAGATGCATACAAAATTAGGAAAATAAATGATCATAAACTTTTACAGCCATATCCTCCAAAATTTGCACTAATTAATTTTTAAAACCTTGTGAATTTGACTACGTATTTAATGAAGAATTAATACCAATCCTTCATGAACAACTCAATCCTTCACTATCAAGAGAGAATACTTCCCAGTTTATTCCATGAGGCCAGTATTACCGTGATACGAAATCCAGACAAAAGTATCTTAAGAAATTAAGATGATAGGCCAGTTATCTCCTGATGAGTGCAGACACAGACATTCTCTTAAAACACTGGAAAACTGAATAAAGTAACATATAAAATGAATTACATACCTCAACCTTGTGGAATTATTTTGCAAATGCAGTGATGGTTTAACATCTAAGAATAAATCATTGTAAAACATCATATTAATAGAAAAAGACAAAAATAATGCTCATCTTGATAAATACAGAAAAGCATTTGACATAATCCAACATGTAATCATGATTTAAAAAAGAAATCAGCAAAATACGAATAGAAAAACACTTCCTTGCACTAAGGCAACATATCCACTACATACTGAAAGCTTATACTCAATGAAGAAATACCCCTGGGAAGTAGGACCTATCATTTCTAAATTCTACAAATTTTAATTTAGGAACTAAGTTGGTCTTAAAATGCTACTGAGTTCTGTTGATCAGGTCTCCTAAAGAAGGAGCCTAAAACTGGGATGGTTTTCTTGACCATGACTAGAGTGTGGTACTTTTGAAGAATATAAAGATTTAATATTTAGAATGTCAGAGAAGGAAAAATACATGTTCACCTGAAAAGATGCAAAGAAAAGGTCTTTTCTAAAATTCAGTATTTTATGTTGATTCAAGACTCATAAAAACTTGTAGCATTTGCATAATTCTGTAACATTATTTATCAGATAGACATTATTTATCAGAAAGAAGAACCTCAGCCTGCGCTGGCATACTTCTGTCTCGGTGCCATTAGGAAAAAGACAAGGAAGCCACCATCCCCACTAATATTTATGACTGATCAGGAAAAATAAGCAATACCTTTCAGACAAAATTGTAAAATACAGAAACAAAGGCCAAGTAGCATTTTCAGATGATTTGATTGCCTGCCTGAGAAACCATGAGAACAGAAAGCAGAAATAACATTGGCAACTAAATACAGCATCACTCCAGGACGTTGAAAAGACCGCACACAACTAACCCATATGTGGGAGAGACATGGACAAACTAAAGTGTAAAAAGGGGAATTAGAGACTTGAACAGAGGGACCTGCTCATCCCTAGAGAAAATCTCAATATTGCAATGAAGTTATATTTTCACCCAACTTATTTTATACATTCACTTTAGTTAATTTAACATTTTCCAAGTAATATTAATGATTAAAAGGTAGATAGACACACACACATACACACACATTTATTTTTCTGAGAAGAAAAGCAAGAGTAAAGACAATGCCTAATACATGGAGAGGAAATGCTTTAATCAATTAGAACCAGGTTAAGTGGGTTTCAGAAATTGATTAAAATGGCCTGTAGAATCACAATGACTAAGAAGAAGACCAGCAAACACAAAATGATGCTCAGTCCTACTAATAATGAAAGCTCTTTGGTTTGTGTTTTAGAAATGGTCCCAGTGATAAAACTTAAAAATAATGAAATCATGGGGCGGGCAGGAAACAGACTATGACTTATTGATATGCAATTTATGATTCAAGAGTGAAATATGTTCTCTATCAAAAGAAATTTAGGAACTGAATTACTTATAATTAAGCAGTTTCCAAAACAGCAATGTAGAGGCTCTCAGAAGAAACTCACGTAACTACCCAACAGTGAAACGTTTGATGCTGTGAAAGTGAGCTCTCTAGGTGGGCTCACTGGAGAGACAGTCTCTTTACTTGACCCTGAGTGTAGGTTTGAGACCCCATGCCCTCAGAGAGGACAGTGTGCATGGCCTGTGTGAGGTGAGCAAAATTTTGACAAGACTCACAAGGTCCCAGATGTCTGGGAGGATAGAGAAGCACAAGGACCTGGGAAAGTTCTTCACCTGGGTGTGAACCTGCTCCTGTACCTCCTATGCACACGCAGAGCAGCCCTCCTCCTAGCTCTTCTATGCTTCTCACCCTCTTCTTGAATATGGCAGTCTAGCCACTATTCTGGATAGAGCAGAACCCAGCAAGGAAGAGCAGGCACCTCCAGCTTAGGACAAGAGAAAAATACAACTATTAATTTCAAGCAACTTTAAGTATATGCTGTGGAACACATGTCCTTGGAGATGCTCCATGTAAAAAAGAAATTTCATGGTAAAATAAGTTCAAAAATATGCCCTCTTTTTGATAAAAGCCATTTTAACTGAAGTATGATGAGGCCACATTGTAGTTTTGATTTGCATTTCTCTGATGATCAATTATGTTGAGCACCTTTTCATAAACCTGTTTGCCATTTGTATGTCTTCTTTCAAGAAATGTCTATTCAGATCTTTTGCCCGTTTTTAAATCAGATTTTTAGACTTTTTCCAACTGAGTTGTTTGACCTCCTTATATATTCTGGTTATTAGTCCCTTATCAGATAGATAGCTTGCAAATATTTTCTCCCATTCTGTGGGTTATCGCTTCATTGTGTTAGTTGCTTCCTTTGATATGCAGAAGTTTTTCGACTTGATTTTATCCCGTTTGTCCATTTTTGCTTTGGTCGTCTGTGTTTTTGGGGTATTACTCGAGCAATCTTTGCCCAGACCAATGTCCTAGAGATTTTCCCCAATGTCTTCTTGCAGTAGTTTCATAGTTTGAGGTCTTAGATTTAAATCTTTATTCTATTTTAATTTGATTTTTGTATATGGCGAGAGATAGGAATCTGGTGTCATTATTCTGCAAGTGAATATTCAATTTTCCCAGCACGATTTATTGAAGGCACTGTCCTTTCTCCAATGTATGGTCTTAGCACCTTTGTCAAAAATGAGTTCAGTGTAGATGCATAGATTTATTTCTGGGGTCTCCATTCTGTTTGTTTCGTCTATGTATCTGTTTATATGCCAGTATGTGCTGCTTTGGTTACTATATCTCTGTAGCATAATTTGAAGTCAGATAATGTAATTCCTCCAGTTTTGTTCTTTTTGCTCAGGATAACCTTTGCTATTCTAGGTTTTGTGTTGTTCCATATAAATTTTAGAATTAGTTTTTCTATTTCTGTGAAGAATGTTATTGTTATTTTGATAGGGAGTACATTGGATATGCAGATTGCTAAAATTTAATCTTTATTCTTGCATCTTCCTGTTATCTCTCTGAAATCTGTTCTGCTAAACTTCTACCCCCACACAAATATATTTATATTCATGTTCATTGATTTCTTCAAAGACCATCTGACAATGGATTCTTTAGAGTAGTCTGGCCCTCAGGTTATGTTGTTCCATTAAACATAATCTCTCGGTTGTTTATTATTTAGATTCTTGGTTTTAGTTCACTGGTGTGTGTGTGTGTGTGTGTGTGTGAACATGTGTGTGTTTTCAGATAAAGTTTAAATTTTACCTGCTTCCCAGGGGTGATATGAAGCATAACTAACTTTGGTGAAATACAGATTCCAACAGTAATCATTCTGTAGGCTTACACGCTTAAACTTTTTTTACACAGCCTACTTAACAAACAAATAATTTAGCATGCAAATCTCAGATACGTTCAAAGACAAGTGCATATGAAACTAGGTTAAGTATTCTGTGATTTGAGGTTATGATAGCTAAAGGTCCTTGCTCTCCATGATTTCAAGAAATAGAAAGAAGTAAGAGGAATTTTGCAAATAGTTAAGCTTCTGCCTCTTGTGCCATTGGCAATAGAACATTATTACAGATCATTTTGTTTTCTATTTCTGACTGTTTGTCTCTTGGAGGAAACTCTTTATTCACAGTGCCTAGTGCAGTGCCAGGTTGAAGTTAAGGTAAATAACAACTTTCTGAATGGGTGTTCATTTCTCATGATGGCTCTTATCAGAAGGGAAAAATCATACATTCCTAAAGCCAAAAAAATCTTTAAGAGACTATAGAGATGAGTCTCTCACTTTAGAATTATGAGGCTCTCCAGATAGCAGCTATTCACTTTATAAAATATCTGCAAAAGTGAAGGGTTATTACTAATCCTTGGTAGACTATTCCAGTGTCTCATTCTCTTCTTATTAAATAGACAATGCATTGGCTGCTTACAGTTCTTGGCACTGTGAAATAAAATGGCAAAGAGAACAGAATCTGGATCTTGTGAAGTTATAGATTAGTGAACCACCAACAATTAGAACAAGAAGTAGCCTTTAGATTGATTCCACTCTACTCTGATTCCTTCATTTTATAGGTCAGTGTTGTGAACTGAATGTTTTTGTCCCTCCCTCCCCCCAAAATGTTATATGTTAAAATTCTAATCCCTAATATAATAGTATTCAAAGATAGGGCCTTTAAGCAGTGGTTAGATCATGAGGGTGGAGCCCTCATGAATCAGATGAATGCCCTTATTAAAAGAAACACTCACCACTCCTATTCAACATAGTATTGGAAGTCCTAGCCAGAGCAATCAGGCAAGGGAAGGAAATAAAGAGCATCCAATAAGAAGAGAGGAAGTCGAACTATCCCTGTTTACAGATGACATGATTCTATATCTGGAGAACCCCATCATCTCTTCCCAAAAGTTCCTTGAGCTGATAAATAACTTCAGCAAAGTTGTGGGATACAAAATCAATGTACAAAAATCACTAGCAGTCCTATACACCAACAACAGCCAAGCTCAGGGCCAAATCAGGAATGCAGTCCTATTCACAATTGCCACAAAAAGAATGAAAATACCTAGGAATACAGTCAACTAGAAAGGTGAATGATCTCTATTGGGGGAACCTGCCCCCAATTTTCAATGTAGGTTCTTCCTATTTTCCATAAGTGTTGGCTGGCTGAGAAGTAAAGAGAGACAGTATAAAGAGAGGAATTTTACAGCTGGGCCACCAGGGGTGACATCACATATTGGTAGGACCATAATGCCTGCCTGAGCCTCAAAACCAGGAAGTTTTTATTAAGAGTTTCAAAAGGGGAGGAGGTGTAAGAACAGGGAGTAGGTACAAAGATCACATGCTTTAAAGGGCAAAAAGCAGAACTACTAATAAGGGTCTAACAAAGATAACATGCTTCTGAGGGAACAGGACAAAAGGCAAAAGCAGAACTACTGATAAGGGTCCAACAAAGATCACATGGCAAAGGGCAAAAGCAGAACCACTGATAAGGGTCTATGTTCAGTGGTGCACGTGTTGTCTTGATAAACATCTTAAACAACAGAAAACAGGGTTTGAGAGCAGAGAACCAGTCTGACCACAAATGTACCAGGGTGGAGTTTTTCCCCACCCAAGTAAGTCTGTGAGTACTGCAGGAGACCAGGGCATAGCTCAGTCCTTATCTCAACCATATAAGACAGACATTCCCAGAGTGGCCATTTATAGAACTTCCCCCAGGAATGCATTCCTTTCCCAGAGTATTAATATTAATATTGCTTTATTATACTCTCTCTATATATATTATATAATATTATACTCTCTCTATATATTATATAATATATAATATTGCTATATTAATACTCTTTTCCTTGCTAGGAAAAGAGTTTAGCAATATCTCTCCTACTTGCACATCTGTTTATAGGCTCTCTGCAAGAAGAAAAATATGGCTCTTTTTGCCCAACCCCGCAGGCCGTCAGACCTTATGGTTGTCTTCCCTTGTTCCCTAAAAATCGCGGTTATTCTGTTCTTTTTCAAGGTGTACTGATTTCATATTGTTCAAACACACATGTTTTACAATTTGTACAGTTGACACAATTATCACAGTGGTCCTGGGGTGATGTACGTCCTCAGCTTATGAAGATAACAGGATTAAGAGATTAAAGTAAAGACAGGCATAAGAAATGATAAAAGTATTATTCGGGAACTGATAAATGCCCATGAAATCTTCACAATTTATGTTCCTTTGCCATGGCTCCAGCTGATCCCTCCATTTGGGGTTCCTGACTTCCTGCAACAGATCTCTACAATGAGAATTACAAAACACTGTTCAAAGGAATCAGAGATAACACAAACAAATGGAAAAACATTCCATGCTCATGGATAGGAAGAATCAACATCATTAAAATGGCCATACTGCCCAAAGCAATTTACAGATTCAATGTTATTCCTATCCAAAAACCAATGACATTCTTCACAGAACTGGAAAAAATTATTTTGAAATTCATATGAAACCAGAAAAAAGAGCCTGAATAGCCAAGGCAATCCTAAGCAGAAAGAACAAAGCTGGAGACATCATGTTATCTGACTTCAAACTATACTACAGGGCTACAATAGCCAAAACAGCATGGTACTGGTACAAGAACAGACACATAGACCAGTGTAACAGAATAAAGAACCCAGAAATAAGGCCACACACCTACAACCCATCTGATCTTCAACAAAGCTGACAAAAACAAGCAATGGGGAAAGGACTCCCTATTCAAAAAAATGGTGCTGGGATAACTGGCTAGCCATATGCAGAAAATTGAAACTGGACCCCTTTGTTACACTATATACAAAAATCAACTCCTGATGGATTGAAGACTTAAATAAAATGTAAAATTGAAAGCTATAAAAACCCTGGAAGACAACCTGGACAATATCATCTGGTAAAGATGTTGTGATTTAGATGCCAAAAGCAATTGTAACAAAAGCAGAAATTGACAGATGGAATGTAATTAAACTTAAGAGTTTCTGCACAGCAAAAGAAACTATCAACAGAGTAAACAGACAACCTGCAGAATGGGAGAAAATATTTGCAAACTATGCATCTGACAAAGGTCTAATATTTAACATCTATAAGGAACTTAAACAAATTTACAAGAAAAAAACAAACCACCCCTTTAAAAAGTGGACAAAAGACATGAACAGACACTTTTCAAAAATAGACATACATGTGGCCAACAAGGATATAAAGAAAAGCTCAATATCACTGTCCATTAGGTGAATGAAAATCAAAACCACAATAAAATACCATCTCATACCAGTCAAGATGGCTATTATTAAAAAGTGAAAAAAATAACAGATGCTGATGAGATTGTGCAGAAAAGGGAACGTTAATACACTGTTAGTGGAAGTGTAAATTAGTTCAAACATTGTGGAAGGCAGTGTGGCAATTTCTCAAAGACCTACAAACAGAACTACCATTCAACCCAGAAATATATAACACATATTTCTATATAATATAGATAGAAATATATTTAATTTTTCTGTATGCACCTTGTGTCCTTAAATTCCCTTACTGCAAATGAAGGTCATTTTATCTCTTTTCCTAATGATCTAGATACTTTTTATTTTTTTCTCTTGTCATATTGCCCCCTAGCTAGAACCTCCAGTACAATGTTGAATGGAAGTGATGAAGGCAGACATCTTGCTTTATTCTTGGTCTGAGGAGAAAAGTCTTCGGTCTTTTATCAGTGTTTGATGTTAGCTGTAGGTATTTTTGCATAACTCTTTTATAAGACTGAAGAAGTTCTTGTGTATTTCAAGATTTCTGAGCACTTTTTATGATGTCTGAGTATTAAATTTTGTTAAAGTCATTGCCTGCGCCTAACCGTTTTTTTTTTTTTTTTTTCTTTTGGTTAATGTGACAAAATTACATGTATATGTTAAGCTAAACTTGAAATCCTCAGATAAACCAACTTGGTCCTGATGTGTTATTTTTACACACTAAATCTAGTTGAGGGTTTAATTTCTGCTATCCCCTGAGGTATAATTGATGGACCCAGACCCATCTCAGCATATTCTGATCACATTCTCTGCAAATGTTCTCAGTTCTTTTGATGTCCTTAGTTCTTCTGATGACTTGGCATTCTTGCTGACCACAAGCCCTTCAGAGTCCCTGCCATGTGGATCATATTTCCCATGGTCCCAGGAAGTCTCTTTTTTGATTTAAAAAAAAATGCGTAATATGAATATCAGCTCTATTGCCAGTTGGCCAGACTCTCAGCTGAGACTTCATACTAAATAAAAGCAAGTGGCTAACATGCTTCTTGCTCTGCATGCTGATGCCCAGAAATAAGTAAGAAACATGTTATTGTAGATGACTAAATTAGTTCATTATCTGCCTTCACTGTACACTTTCAATTTTTTCCTATTTCAGAGCTAGAACTTCTTATAAATTAAACAGTGAAAGTTTTCTCTTCACGTCATCCTCCTTCATTGTTCCTCCACAACTTCATAACCATTGTAGGCACTCGCTGTCAAGAATTCAATACTTATCTTTCCAGATTTTTGCCTCTTCTTAAACAAAAAAATCCATTCATTCATCCATCCATCCTTCCATTCATCTATCCATCATCCACCCATCCATCCATCTATCCATCTTTCTATTTATATTTGCAACATATTTGCAATTGTTCTTTGAAGCCAAGTACATTGACAAATTGCTTATTAGTATTTTTTTAATTTAAATATATCTTTCTGAGTGAATGTAAAACTTGCTGTTTGATTTTTGCTTCTCCAATATATCTACAACCTAGCAATAGATTACCCAACATTTATTTAGCTCCATGTTTTGCTTTTATCTGTAATTTTTTTCTTTTTATTGTTGAGTGATATTCCATTGTATAAGTGTACAACAATCTGTTTATCCATTCACCAGTTGACAGATATTTGGGTTCTCTGCCCATTTTGGCTAATATGAGTATACTGTTTATGAAGATTCATGTGCGTGTCCATTTTGGTGGGGGGAGATATATATTTATGTTTCTTTTAGGTAGTTACATTGGAGTATAATTGCTCAGCAACATGGTAAGTGTATGCTAACTTTAAAATAAATTATTTAGCATTTTTTCAAAGTAGTTATACTATTGTACACTAACAATGGGTGAGAGTTTCAGTTCCTCCACATTTTCAGCAGTACTTGGTATTGTCGATCTCTTATTAAATTTTAGCCATTTTAGTTGGGTTACAGTATTGTGTTATTGTGATTTTAATTCACATTTCCCTGATGACTTGTTGTTTTATAACCATAGATTATGAATGCCTGTTGTTTGGGACTTTATCTGAGAAAATCACTGTCGGCCTTTCTTTTTGTTTTTCAGGAGAGATTTTTAATTTGCTTTTGCTAATTAGCTTGGGTCCCTACTGACTTCAACCACCTTAATTTTCTACTTGGTGCTTCTCAGATGAAGCAAGTAGTGTGAATTCTAGACATAAAATGATTTGAGCAAATAAAACTTCTGAGGGAAGATGTTTTCCCCCTTTCATTAGCACTAACGTCAAATCAGAGAGGTTTTCCTGCCATGTCTTCCTATAATTCATTGTTCCCATGTGATCCACTTAGCTTTGCAGCTTTAAACAGAAGTCTATTACATTTCCTAGCTCTCACATGTCCTAGGAATCAATTGCCTTCTCCAGTAACTTGTTTGACAATCAAAGCAGAAGCTCAGGGTCACTAGCATTTAGTAGTTAGTAGTGATTTTGAGCAAAGCTGTCTCTAATGCTTGTGTACTTCCAGAGTTCTATCTTCAGTCTCTTTTGAAGTCTTTTTCTGATTCTTGTTTTTTGCCAGGTTAACTATTCATTTAAAAGAAAATTTTAAGAAATTTTTTAAAAAGATAATAATTCAGGCTATCTGATCTACCATTTTGCCATAAATGGAAATCTTTTTCCTTTTATTAAAACACTGATATTTCTCATAATTTTAAAGTTTTAAAAATATATAATTTCTGAATTTTAAATGCCAATCTTTTATCAATGCATTTCAAGTATTTTATTGTGATTAATGGTGAACTCTTTTCTTTATTATATATACTTTGTATATTAAAAAACATTGGCATTTTTGTAAATTAGTGATTATATTGATGTTCAATTTTAATGAGCTGTATAATCTTAGAATATTATTTATTTTTCATTCTTTTTTTTTTAAAACATATTTACACTTTCAATTTCTTTGTATCATCTAGTCACATTGCACAGACCTTTCAGAATATTATGAAATGGTGGCTTTAGTTGGAATTCCTATATCATAAAATATGATGTCGCTATTACTATCTATTTCTCCTTTAAATTTTTATTTTTTTATTTTTTATTTTATTTTATTTTTTTTTTTGAGACGGAGTCTTGCTCTGTCACCCAGGCTGGAGTGCAGTGGCGCGATCTCCGCTCACTGCAACCTCCGCCTCCCGGGTTCAGGCCATTCTCCTGACTCAGTCTCCCGAGTAGCTGGGACTACAGGCGCCCGCCACCACGCCTGGCTAATTTTTTTTTTGTATTTTTTAGTAGAGACAGGGTTTCACTGTGTTAGCCAGGATGGTCTGGATCTCCTGACCTCGTGATCTGCCCGCCTCGGCCTCCCAGAGTGCTGGGATTACAGGCGTGAGCCACAGTGCCTGGCCTAAATGTTTAAAAATTATAAGATGTTGAAATTTTATAAATACTGTTTTGGCTTTAATTAAGGTGCTCTCTGTTTTAATTTCCCCTTTAACCTAGTAGTGGCGATTTCCTAAATTTATTTTACTGAAACATCCTATTATTGAAAGATAATTTAGGCAAGGGCTAGTCTATTAATGTCCTAATTTAATATTCTCTGTAACGTTTTATTAGCACTTATAAAAGTATGAAGGCCAGGCGCGGTGGCTCACGCCTGGAATCCCAGCACTTTGGGAGGCCGAGGCAGGCGGATCACCTGAGGTCAGGAGTTCAATACCAGCCTGATCAACATGGAGAAACTCCATCTCTACTAAAAAATACAAAATTAGCCGGACATGGTGGCGCATGCCTGTAATCCTAGCTACTCAGGAGGCTGAGGCAGGAGAGTCGTTGAACCTTGGAGGCGGAGGTTGCAGTGAGCTGAGATTGTCGCATTGCACTCCAGCCTGGGCAACAAGAGCAAGACTCTGTCTCAAAAAAAAAAAAAAGTATAAATTGGTATATACTTTTATATATAGTAGATCATGATCCCTTCTGCTTATTACTTTATTGTTAGACTATTTTTATTACAATAATTTAAAAATGTTTCTTTTATCTCTACCAAATTTTACTACCACTTAATTCAATTGTAGAATTAGCCATTAATCAAAGGTCTAAAAATTTTACATTGAAATTTTTTGAACCTGACACTATGAAAAGGGGCAGAGGTGTGAGCTAATAAGAAAACTTTTTGTTAGCATTCTCAGTTTCTTTCTTGGTTGCTGCTTTCTTTGTTTTTTTATTCATTTTACTTGTCAAAGATACAAACTTTGCATTTAGGTGTAAAATGAATCTTCTATAATGACCAACTTATTTTTCTCAAACAGAGCTCTCCTAAGAAATTTAAGAGAAAATATTTTAATGGTTTCTCTCTGAAAGCAAATTTATAGAACACCTATAATAGAGAATTACAAAACAAAGGGAGTTTATAGATAATGAGATTATCATCACAGTATTAATGTGAACTTTCCAACAGAGGTTGCATTGGTTTTCTAGGGCTGCCATAACAAAGTATCGTATACTTTGTGGCTTAAAACAACAGAAATTCATTCTTTCATAATTCTGGAGCCCAGCAATTTACAATGAAGGTGTTGGCAGGGCTGCACTCTCTTTGACAGCTCTAGGGGATAATTCTGCCTTGACTCTTACAAAACTTATAAGGATACTTGTCATTGAACTGGAGGCTAATCTGAGATGATTTCATTTCATCTAACTTACATCTGCAGACCCTTTTACCAACTAAAGTCATATTCACAAGTTCTAGGTATTAGAATATGAACAAATCTTTTTGGGGGTCACCATTTAACACACAGCAGGTGATTAAATTAAATTTCCTACAGCCATTGTATTCAAACTAATACAATTTCTTATAATAAGAAGCAAAATCAAGCATTACAGTAACTATAGTCACAAAGCTGAAGATCACATACAAAAGTCATGGCAATAAATTATTTATAGTTAAAAAGCAGAATATCAAGAACTTGCTCTCACAGTAAAATAATCTAAAAATGTATGAGATCTTATGATGCCAAGAAACTGAATATATAGAAAAAGAACTCACATAGAATGTTCTCTCTTTTTTATATACACACTCACATTTTCTCTGTGATTGCTTTTAATTTTATGTCTGTATCATAACTGGTTTATTATATTTAAAACAAAATATAAAGAATTTTAGACTTTATATTCTAAAAAGCAACTAAATTAACAATTTTCTTTCCTTCCCAAGGTTTTTAATTGAGTAAAGTGACTTCTGTCCTGTGGCTTCAATTAATATTTTAACCCAGCTTAAGCAACATTTTCAAGACCTTTTAAAATTTTCATAGATCATTTTTAGTAACTTAAATTCTACCAGAGAACTCCTGTAGTTTCTTCTCATATTCAACTTATTTACAAAAAACCACAAAGTAGTTATGTATGATTTTTATGATTCTTTATTTTCCTCTATACTTGTAGTTATTTTTCCATTATGATTTCTATTGTAAGGTATTTGTGTGGTTTCTCCCTTTCTCTCTTTTGTTTTAATTTGGTTAGCTAATGACATTGAATTTGTTATTTTTCACAACAAGTTATTTAATTGACAGTTCTATTATTTTTGTTTTTTTTTTTTTTTTTTTTTTTTACTATTTATTTCTACCTTTGCTTTAATTATTTTATTCTTCTGAGTTTGTTTTTTAATTTAATTTAAATAGCTATATGTGGCTAGTGGCTGCTGTTTTTGATAGTGTAGCTTAGATTACAGCTAGTGCAACTTAGATTACAGCAACATTGTCATAATATTGATGAGTTAAGTTGTTCACTAGAGAGAGTGAGGGCGTAATAGGCTACTAAACAAACAAGGTGTTAGAAGGCAGGAATGTGGTTATTTTTGTTGAGGATGAGTAATGACTAGAAGGTGGCATGAGGGGGTTTCTGGGGCTTTGAGATGTTTTGTTTCTTGATCTGTCACTGTTCCATAAATATATTCATTCTGTAAAAATTCATAGAGCTGTGCCTTACAGTTTGCACACTTTTTAATATAAATTAAAAGAAAGAATATACTAAGTGAAACTTATTTTAGTCATGCAAAGGTGTTTCAATACTAGTAATATGCCATATGATTTTTATAGTTGACATTTGATAAAATGTAGCACTGATTCCTGACAAAAGTATATAATAAAATAGCAACTGATTTATTCTTTCTCAGCATAAGCATATCTCAGAGATACTGCATGTTTGGTTCCAGATCACGTCAATAAAGGAACTATCACAATAAAGTGAGTCACACAATTCTTTTGGTTTTCCAGTGCATAATAAAAGTTATGTTTACACTGTATTTTATTCCATTAAATGTGCCATAGCATTGTGTCTGAAAAGTCAATGTATATACCTTAATTTAAAAATATTTTATTATTAAAAAAGCCAACAAACATCTGAGCCTTCAGTGAGTCATAATCTTTTTTCTGGTGGAGGGTCTTGCCTCATTGTTGATGACTGTTGACTGATCAGGGTGTTGACTGATGTGGCTGTGGCAACTTCTTAAAATAAGACAACAATAAAGTTTGCTACATTCATTGACTCTCCCTGTCACGAAAGATTTCTTTGTAGTATGTGGTGCAGTTTGATAGCATTTTACCCACAGATGTTCTTTCAAGATTGGAGTCAATGCTATCAAATTCTGCCACTACTTTATCAACTAAATGTGTGTAATATTCTAAGTCCTTTGTTGTCATTTCAACAGTGTTCATAGCATCTTCAGCAAGAGTAAATTCCATCTCAGGAAACCACTTTCTTTGCAAATTCAAAAAAGCAATTTCTCATTCTTTCAAGTTTGATCATGAAATTGCAGCAATTCAGTGACATCGTCAGTCTCCACTTCTAATTCTAGTTGTCTTGTTATTTCCACCACATCTGCAGTTACTTTCTACATGAAGTCTTGAACTACTCAAAGTTATTCATGAAGACTGGAAACAACTTCTTCCAAGCTTCTGTTAATGTTGATATTTTTATCTCCTCCCACGAATCAGGAATGTTCTTAATGGCATCTACAATAATGAATCCTTCCCAGAAGGTTTTCAATTTACTCTTCCCAGATCCATCAATGGAATCACTATGGCAGCTATAGCCTTACAAATATATTTTTAAATCATAAGATGAAAGTGAAAACTATTTCTTGATCCATGAGCTGCAGATGTTGTGTTAGCAGTAATGAAAACACATCAATCTCTTTGTACATCTCCATTAGAGCTCATAGGTCACCAGGTGCATTGTCAATGAGCAGTAAGATTTTGAAAGAAATCTCTTTTTTTCTGAGCAGTAGGTCTCAACAGTGGGCTTGAAATAGCCTGTAAACCATGCTATTTTTCCAGTAGCATGGTTATAACAGGTGTGTAGTCATCCAGGCTTTGTTCCATTTATAGAGCACAGGCAGAGTAGATTCAGCATAATTCTTAAGGACACTGGGATTTTTGGCATGGTAAATGAGCACTGGCTTTAACTTAAAATCACCAGCTGATTTTCTGCTGACAAGAGAGTCAATTTGTCCTTTGATGCTTTGCCAGGCATTGACTTCTGCTTTCAAGCTATGAAAGCTCTAAATGGCATCTTCTTCCAATAGAAGGTTGTTTTATCTACCTTGAAAATCTGTTATTTAGTGCAACCACCTTCACCATTTACCTTAGCTAGATCTTTTGGATATTGTGCTCCAGCTTCTAGATTAGCACTTACTGCTTCATGTTGCATTTTTATCTTACGGTGATGGCTTTTTTCCTTAAACCTCATGAACTAAGCTTTGCCATCTTCAAACTTTTCTTCTGCAGCTTCATCACTTCTCTCAGCCTCCACAGAATGAAAGAAAGTTAAGGCCTTGCTCTGGATTAGGCTTTTGCTTAAGAGAATGTTATCACTGGTTTGATCTTCTATCCAGACCACTTGATCCTTCATTATATCAGCCATATGTGTTTTCTTTCATTTTCTTATTATTCATATGTTTAATGGAGTAACATATAAATAGTAAGAAAGTGAAAGAAAACACATATGGCTGATATGGATAAAGTTTCGTTTTCTTCTAGAACTTTTCCTTTGCATTCACAACTTGGCTATTTGACACAAGAGGCTTAGCTTTCAGCCTGTCTCGGCTTTCAGCATGCTTTCCTTTCTAAGCTTAACCATTTCTAACTTTTGATTTAAAGGGAGAGATGTGTGACTCTTCTTTCATTTGAATACATAGAGGTCATTGTATATTCATTGGCCTAATTTTAATATTGTTGTGTTTTATGGAACAGGGAGGCCTGAAGAGAAAAAGAGGTGGAGAATAGCTGACCTGTGGAGCAGTGATAACACATACAGCATTTGTTGATTAAGTTCAAGGCCCTATATGGGTGTGGTTTGTCTCACCCAAAAACAATTAGAATAGTAACACCAAAGATCACAGATCACAGATCACCATAACAAATATGATAAAAATAATACAACTAGAAATGCTTTGAGAATTGCCAAAATGTGATTCAGAGATACAAAGTAAGCATTTGCCACTGGAAAAATGGTGCTAACAGACTTGTTTTACATAATGTTGCCAAAATGCTTCAATTTGTAAAAAACACATCTGTGGAATGCAATAAAGCAAAAAATACTAAAACAAGGTATGCCTGTATGTGCCTCATTTTAAAAGCCAACTTCTTATTAATTAAGAAATATGAAATCCATTTCTACTAAACAAACGAGGCAAATGTATCCATCATCTGCAACATTAATGTAATTAGACAGTATAACTTAGTAATTAGAACTGTAATGGAAGAGGCAAAAATCTCTATTATAATTGCATATTTGGAAAAGTCAAGAGAATCAAAGGAAAACCACTGCAAATAATCAGCAAATTTAGTAAAATGGTGATATATAACACTAATATTCAAAAACTGAAAATTTCATGTATGTAAAAGGGAGTATAAGAGCAGAGAAGGTCCTATTTAAAACAGGAAAAGGTAACATTAGAGTTTTGGCATAAATATACAAAAGCTCAAACAGATGGTGGGGGTCTCCAGAGATTATCGGAATTTAATCAATTTAAGCCATCAGCCTATTTTATAGCCTCCTCCTCTGCAGCCTGTTTTTCCCCAAACCTGGTAGGAAATGTGGTCACTTTGTTGGCTGGAACCAGCTCCTGACAGACCTAGCAACTTATAGATGAGCCTGAGTGAACTTCTCTCATTACAATGCTAAAGTTTCCAGCTGGGAGGAGCTATAGCTTCATTAGCATAACATGCGACCTACGTGCTGGCATGATGATTCACTGCATCTGCACAACTGGGACCCCTTCTCTGTATGCGATGATGGACCCTCTCCCCACCCATTACCCTATGAAACCCTCTTGTCACTTTCCCTCAGGGAGACTGCTTTGGTGAATACTCCCATGTCCTCCTTACTTGAGCCAAGTAATAAAACTCTTACTGGTCAAAACCTGTTATCATGGAGAGTTGTTTGTTATTTACCAGGTATACAAATCCTGGATTTTTTTTCAGGTAATAAAAGTAGACTTGAACAAAGAAAAAGGCATGCCATATATTTTAGTACAAAACATCATTTTAAAGAGATTTCATTTTTCCTAATTTATGTCACAGTGTTGCAATCACATTAATTTTTTTTTTCTGTAGCTAGAATGGTTGATTATAAAGTTTATAAGAAAAAAATAAGCATAAGTGAATAGCTATAGAATTCTAGGAATGACAAAATCAATGTGGCAGAAGTATGTGTAGGGGGGTGTTTCTGGGGAGGAAGTACTCACCTTATGATATGTTATAACATTTTATAATATCATTATAACTAAAACATTGTGGTATTGGGGTGTGATGCCACTTATCAGACCCAAATAGAAAAATCCAGAAAGAGACCCAGGTATATATGAAAATTGATGTATGATCAAGAAGGTATCTTAAATCAGTAGAAAACAATATATGTTTTGGGATAAGATGAGGAAACATTCAATCAATTCTTCACATCAGAGACCAGGATAATTTCTAAAGGATTAGAGCCCTTGGTATAAACAAGAAAACTATATACATATATGGATGATTTTCTTTAAAATCAGAAGTGGCAAAATCTTCTGCATATAACTCAAAATATCTAATATCACTGACAAATGACAAACTAGCAAATATTTCTACTTATAAACAAAGGATTAATATATAAGAAATATATTAAGGATATAATATATAATCCTTATAATATATAAGGATTTAGAAGGATAAGAAATCCTTCTAAAATTTGAGAAAGGCCTATGCTTTTAGCCTTAGCTAGACTAAAGGAAAAAATAATGCAAATTGCTCTTAAATACCTATAAAGATGCTTAACTTCACCTGTAATGAGAGAAACACAGATTTAAACTCTCCTGCGGTACTCTTCCTCACCTATCAGATTAACAAAATCTAACTTTTATCATATGCTCTAAGACTGGCAAAAGAGACACTCATACATTTCTACAACTATGGAGTAGAATTTGACAACAGTAAAAATTCACATGCACTTACTTTTTGACCCAGCAGTTCTACATGTAGGAAACTATTCCCAAAGAACATTGGCAACGATATGAAGTGACCTGTGTACAGGTCATCACCTTTTCATAATCCCCAAATCCTGTTTTCTAACACAGATGGAATTCTTAGGTCCTTTCTGAGAGTTTATCTTAACTGTATTACCTCAATTTGGTACCTGAGGTCCTTAAACATTTTCCAAAACTCATCAACAGAAATTATTCCAGAAAATAATACAGGGTGCAAGGTGTAGACTGCTATGTATGGGTTCGGATATATACCTGTAATAATACTTGCAGGAGTTTAAAAACTTGGTACTTTATGAAAACGACAACAACAAAAATTCATTGGAAATGGCAGACAATTCACAATGAAAATAAAATAAACTTCATATAACATGCAAAACTTGTAAATGTTGAATGTTTGTTCTTACACTAATTTTAATTTTCTTATCTTTAAGGAAGTGATAGAAAACTATAGCTATAGCTGACAGAGCTAGCTAGCTGCTCCTGTGTGCTCTATAATCTCCATCTTTTGTTTTCATTTTAGTATCTGCTGATTCACTTCTTTGTGTACTATGCTGTCCTCATACTAGGCTGTTAGTTACTTGGATACTAATTCTTTGTGTCAGAGCCCTTATGGCTATTTCAAACAGTCTGTATGTGTGAATGTTCAAAGTCCACTTAAAAATAGAGTATTCTTATAAAGATTTGCCATCTCCAATGTTCTGCAAAGTGCCTACTGCTCATAGTTAGCATGACAGGTTGCTAAATTATGTTTCCACTAATGTGCCAGGACACAATAGATAAGAAATTCTGAAGTAAGGTGCTCAAGCAGAGTGAGCTAAAAAATCCAGAGAAATGGTTTCACATCTCTTGTAACCATCAGCCAGTTTTAGAGGATAAAATATTTGGAGAGGGGCTATGGAAGGAAAATATTTAAGAGATTTATCTGGTGTAGAGTTGTTGGACTTAGCAAATAAAAATACAGGATGTCTAGTTGAAACCTCCTTTGCAAAAAAGATGAGAGCCAGAGAAGTCTAGCATGGCTGACTCAATTTTGCTTCTAGCCTCATAGGCTGGCTGTCCTCACTCATTTCTGGTTGTAGGCTAAGCTAAGTATAGGAGAAATTTAGTTTATAGTTTAACTGTGAAGCAAGGATAATAATATCCTGCCCTAAAACTGACCCCTTCCTTGTTCTGAGAATGAAACTACCTTTGTAAGACCACAAGATTAGGATTATGGGAGAGGCCTGAATTGTGCTAAAATGTAGGCAAGGTTAAATGATTACCAGCCACTGTTTCCTAGCTTGCTTTGCTATAATCCCCTACTGCTAAGGAGTCATGTGGCCTGAGGTCACAAGATTTGTGTCTTTGCCAATTGCTCCTATAGATAACACCACTTATCTATAGTCTTTTGAGATGTTTTTTAGACTTTTGCATTCAGGCAACTGACTGACTCTACTTGGGCCTGTGACTCATGACTCAACTGGTCCTGTGGGCCCCAGCCAGAAGCTGACTCGGGACATGAGGACCATTTTTCACATCCCTATGATTTCATCCCCAAATGATCAGCAGCACCCGTTCCCTAGCCCCCTGCACACCAAATTATCCATAAAAATTCTAGTCTCTGAGTTATCAGGGAGGCTAATTTGAGTAACAAATAAATCCACTTTCCTAACCCTGTGTTAATTAAACACTTTCTCTACTGCAACACTGCCATGTTTCAGTATATTGATTTTATCCATGCATCAGGCAAGAAGAATCTGTTGGGTGATTACACAGTTACATTTGAATTTCAGATTATGGTACAGAAAGATGTATATTTAGTGTTTGTCCCTGGTTCCTACCACAGAGTTCCTAAAATTCTTGGATTTTCTTGAGTGATTAAGAGATTTATCTGGTGTAGAGTTGTTGGACTTAGGAAATAAAAATACAGGATGTCCAGTTGAAACCTCCTTTGCAAAAAAGATGAGAGTCAGAGAGTCTAGCATGGCTGACTCAATTTTGCTTCTAGCCTCATAGGCTGGCTGTCCTCACTCATTCCTGGTTGAAGGCTAAGCTAAGTATAGGATAAATTTAGTTTATAGTTTAACCGTGAAGCAGTTTTTGTTATTCTAAAAAAGTCCCTTTTGATCAAATCTGAGTTTGTCTAACGAAGTAATGAAGGTGGGGTCCCCAGCCTCAAGACGGGACTGGTCACCAGGAGGGTACAATGATTAGAAGGTTGAAACTTTGAATCCCGCTCCTGGACCTCCTGGAAGTGGTGGGAGAAGGATGAGTAAATGCTATAAAAACTTTTGAGTCGATGAACTTTGGGGGTGATGAACACATCCAGATGCTCTGAGGATTGCAAACCTGGAAAGTATGGAAGCTCTGTGCACCTCCCAGCTCGCCCAGTACCTTGCCCCATGTCCCTCTTTCATTTTACTATTCCTAAGATGCATCCTTAGAAATAAGCTAGTAAAAGTAAGTATTAAATTAAGTTTAGCCTACAGCTGCCTCCTTGCAAATTTTAAGTTCGGCCCAAAGGTTTCTCCATATGTCGTGAACTGTAACCTAACTGATACGTAAACATTCTGTAACCTACTCCTGTGACAGTCACTGAACTTCAGCTAATCAAGAGTGGCTGACTGTTCAAATTAGGCTCGAATAAAGCATATACCAAGCTGTAACCAATCTAGCTGTTTCTGTATCTCGCTTTTGTTTTCTGTATGTCACTTTCATTTTTCTGTCCATAAATCCTCTCTTAACATGCGACAGCAGCAGAGTCTCTCTGAACCTATTCTGGGTCAAAGGCTGCTTGATTTGCAAATTGTTCTTTGCTCAGTTAAACACTGTTAAATTTAATTTGTCTAAGGTTTATCTTTTAACATAAGTCAACTGTTTTCCTGAGTTCTTTCTTGCAAATTATTGAACCTGAGGAGGTGGCCATACGAACCTCCTATTTATAGTCATTCAGTCAGAAGTACAGAAAACCTGGGACTTGAGGCTGGTATCTGAAGTGGGGGCAGCCTTGTGGTCCTGACACCTTATGCTGTTGATATAGGAGTTAAAAAGAAATTATTTAGGCAGTTAGTGAGGATAAGGAAGTCTTTGGTAAGGTTTTCCTTTTAATGAAAAGCAGCCCCCAAATTATTTTCTTTTCTAATAAAGGGCAGCCTGTAAAATTGAGCTGCAGACAGATAAGCAAGCTGGAAGCTTGCACGGGTGAATGTGGCAGTTGTGCCAATAGGAATAGGCTACCTGGGAGTAGGCATATTCAAAATGGTGGCTCCATCTTCCCTTCTCTTTGACAAGCCACGTGTACAGTAAGGAGCAGACAAGATGGCACCGGCCAAGTGGAAAGCCCATTTGGATAATAAGATCAGGATGGGTAGTCACCCTTCTCCCAGTGCTAATTTAAATGTCACACCTGATCCAACCAATCTGTGGGCCCTACGTAAATCAGACACCACCTCTTCAGGCCTGCCAATAAAATCTAATACAGTCCACTGCTGACTGTATTTTCCTTTGGGAAGCCCCTGTCTTGCAAGAGAGAGAGCTGTTCTCCTTTCTCTCTCTCTCTCTTTTTTTTTTTTTTTTTTTGCCTATTAAACTCCACTCCTAAACCCACTCCTCGTGCGTGTCTATGTCCTTAATCTTCTTGGTGTGAGATGACAAACTCCAGGTATTTACCTTAGACAATGATGCCGCTTCACTGTGGGATCTGCACTAACTTTAGAGTCAGAATTGAGTTGTGCAACACCTTGTTGGTATCTGGAGGGCTGGAGATTTGGTTGATGTCAGATAAAACACTCCACAGATAAATAGTAAATAATTTTTTGGTATAATTGTGTTCCAAATACTGCATGGGGCATACTTATATTTTAAAAAAATCATTTGTTGTTTACCTGAAATTCAAATGTAACTGGATATCCTGCAGTTAATTTGGCAGTCTTCCTTGGGATAGAGTATGCTCTGTGCTTTAAGTTCTGCCACCTACCCACCCAAGGAAGTGGGATGCTGCTTACCTGATTTCAAATTTAAAAAAGGCGCTTCCGTAGGCAAATGGAGAACTTGTTAGGTGAATGGCAGAAACAATGGACTGTTCTGATATCTGCTCATTAAATCTAGAGGGCAAGGGAGGCTAGCAAGCTGCTTTGGAAGCAAAGATGTTATCATTTTGAAATCTGTCTCCGCTCTCAGGACTTACCAAATTAGAGGATGGGTGAGTCTATAAACCTGATTGGGGCCAAACAGGAGAAACAAACAAGACCGGAGCCATTTTGATTTTTATCCAAGAGAGTCACATGGGAGACCAATGGGACTCCAATTAGTGAGTTGTAGGGGAACAGATCACCTGAAAATCTGCACTAAAGAGGAGCAAAACCAGGGTAAGATAATGTACTGCCCAGTGCCTGAAAGTCTCAGTCAGAGGAGATAGCACAGGTTCCTCCAAGAAATTGAGACGAATGCTTATAAGACAAGGAGGCGTTTTCAAGCATCCACCTGGCTCAGAGTGTGAAGTATATTACTCAAATAAGGAAGTATGTTTCTTTTTCTCTTCTTCCCTCTCTCCTTCTTGGTGCTTCAACCTCTGAAGGCTCCAGAAGAGCAGGTGAAGAATAAGGTAAGTGTGAAAGAAGGAAGCATCCACACAGTTTTTCCCGTTGACAGAGTCATAGATGAGGAGGAGGGGCAGGCTTATGGTGAAGTCTTACTTTTGAATGAAGATCAAGGTGTTATTACAATGATAATTTTATAGTATATTTGCTCTTATATAGTATATAATATAGTATATAATGTACAGTAACGTAAATGTATATTGTATGATAAAAATTGTTAATATACTGAACAGGACATTTTAAATTCCTGAATTAAGACCAAGTCCAAAATACTTCTATCATGAAAGAGTGATCAGAAAAGGCACAAGGCTTTTAGAGTTTTCTAGTTGGAGGGGATAAATCTTATCCAACTGCATAAATTCTGTGGAAGTCAACATAAAGTGTTTTGATAACACACTGAGTTGTGTTTGTCCAAAGTACTAGTTTTTAGTGTTAACTGCACTTAATCTGCAAATTTCTTGACTCTGCAGCTCTTCTCTCTCCCCAGAGTGCTCTCTGTTTTGCATTCTCTGGTGTGCAAAGATGGCGTGAAGAGAATATAAATTCTGTTCTTTTTTTTTTTTTTTTTTGAGATGGAGTTTTGCTCTTGTTGCCCAGGCTGAAGTGCAGTGGCACAATCTCAGCTCACCACAACCTCTGCCTCCCTGGTTCAAGCGATTCTGCTGCCTCATCCTCCCAAGTAGCTGAGATTAGAGGCATGTGCCACCACGCCCAGCTAATTTTGTATTTTTAGTAGACACAGGGTTTCTCTATGTTGGTCAGGCTGGTCTCAAACTCCTGACCTCAGGTGATCCGCCAGCCTCGGCCTTCCAAAGTGCTGGGATTACAGGCATAAGCCATTGCGCCAGGCCAATTCTGCTCTTCTTTATAATGGAGAGATTATAGAAACTTCCTGATTTAGGTCCACACCCAAAACCATTTTTTTTCACTCATCTACTCAATACATATTTTCTTTCTATTGGCAACAGGATTGAATTTTACAGATTAGCTTAACTTGTTCCAAATAAGTATTATTAAAAAAATAATAACACAAAACTCTGCTGGGGAAATGTCACTAAATTTATAAAGAAAAAAAAAACAACCTTTTCTTGCAAAGAAGTCTAATTATTAAGCAAAATATAAAACTTTAAAAAAATTGAGGTACTTTTCAAGGGCCTTTCATATGTTAGTGGACTTTGTAAATCAAATTCCCAAAGGGAATATTTGGAATGCAGCATTTTCTCAACATGTTTGACCCAGAACTCTTTGGTTTTGGCACACGAATCCCAGAACATTCCAGAACTAATGCTCCAAAAAACAATTTTTTGAAAATCCTAGCTTAGCATTTCAAATCTACCAACTACTACTTACACTTACAGCTTCTTATTCTTGTGAGCTAAAGAGACATCAAATAATGGCCAGTTTTCTCAAAGTGTGGACTCTTTACCATCTTATCACAATCATCTCAGTATATTTGTTAAAAATGCAAATTACTGGGCTCTGACTCAGGTCTGCTAAATTGGAAGAACTGAGAACTCAAATGGGAGGTAAGACTTGGAATCAGAATTTTAATATTATCCAGTGTTGAAGTCGTATTTACATGAAACCCCAAGAACTCAAGTGAGGAATTTTACGTCTTGCTGACCTTTCAGAGTCTGCTGGTGAAATCATTCTCAGAAGTTTGCAGTTTTCTTGTAGTCTCTATTTTGTTTCCAAGCAGTACACGAAAGAAGTAGAAAGTTACTTAGACTCTTTCTACTTGGAGAAGAAAACAACAAAAAATTCAGTGATTAATATTTCCTACTCAGTAGATGCTAACTTTCCCCTGTGCTCTTAAAGAAAAAACATTTCTTCCTCCCAAGTGATATTTTCAGGGACATTTGCTGGTTATGTGTTACTTGGAAATTAAATATAGCAATTCCTTCTAGCCACTCATTAAATTTGAAACAATTACAAATTGACTCTGTGAGCAGGTAGTAGGAAAATCTTATTTTTAAAATAATATTTATAAAAATCTTGTTTGATCATGCTTTTTGAAATTTAGGTTTAACTTGGTTTTATTTGACATCTCTGGATTTAGAGAGAATAATAGAATAATTTTAACTTTTTAAATCTAGAATAAATATTTTGGTTCCAAAAGCCTTTCCAAGTAACATAAGTAAGATGGAGTGTTTTCCCTTTTAGTATTTTTGTGTCTGTATGTGAAGCCTCACAAATTTAATTTTTGCTCGGTATAGAAAATGAGATTTTTTTTTAACCATGCAATTATAATAAAACCTGTTTAAATGTTTTTTAAACAAATCTTTTGTTTTCATACTTTGCAAAATGTTCTGATTCTCATTAGGGAATATAGGCTACTCAAGAAAACAACTCTGAAGGTTCTAAAACAGAGGTACTTAAGGGCTGAAGATGACAGAAGAGTCAATTTAAGGAGCATAGTGTTACATGTATCTCTAGGTTTTGAAATAATTAATTGATGAAAGAGGAAGCTAAATAGGAAAGCACCATCTCCTTTACAAAAAAAAAAAGAAAAAAAAAAAAAACTCATTGCGGTCTCTATCTCAGTGGTTCACAAACTTGAGTGTGTCTCAGAATCACCTAAAAAGCCTGTTAGCATAGAATGCTGAGTCCCACCCCCTCAGACCATGCCACCCCAGATTTCTGATCCAGTAGGTCTGGGCGGGGCCTGAGGACTAATGTTTCTGATACGTTCCCAAGTGATGCTGATGATGGAACCACACTGTATACTTCCAAATATACAGACCTTTCTATCTCTTCTAATTTACCTCAAGGAAGGAAAGAACATCTCTATGTGAAAGAAGAGAAAATCTCTGAGGAAGTTATAAGCAGCATCTTGAAAGACTTGATAGTCACAGACACAACTTTTTTTTAGAGATATTGCCTATTGTAGCTCATTGAAAGCTGAGTAGCTGGTAACAATGTAACACACAAACTACCGGATGAGATTTTTTATTATAAATAGGATGCTATTAACACAGAAATAGGGATTAATGAGAAAAGTAACAGAGGTTATACAAAAGTTGCTCTAAAACATGATTTTAAATAAATTGGTAACTTATGTTCTTGACTCTTAAAAAACTGATTATATTAATAAAGAATGGGAAGTATACATTTGAAGATCCATAGAATGTTGAACAAAAATACTTATCTGAATTTTACTCCATATTTTGTAGGGTAATCACAGGGTTAAATTTTGGGAGGATGTACTCATAAATTTCATGGGTTACAACTCTAAACCCGAAGTTACTAAGTAACAACAAACATCAACAAACTATTTTTGAAACTTTTGTTATAAGATAACTCATATTTCTTTTAAAGTATGCAGTCATAAAAAGAACGAGCTCATGTCCTTTGCAGGAATATGGATAGAGCTGGAGACCATTATCCTTAGCAAACTAAAGCAGGCACTGAAAACCAAATATCACATGTTCTCACTTATAAATGGGAGCTAAATGATGAGAACACATGGACACATGGAGAGCATCACACACTGGGGCCTATCAGAGAGTGGAGGGTGGGAGTGTTAGCAGCAGCAAATGTATATGGCTCTGCAGCAGCCACAATCCTTGCCTTCTCAGAAGAAAAATTTCAACTGAGGGGCATAAGGCAGAAAGAGAGACCAAGGCAACGTTTAGAGCAAGAGCGAAAGTTAATTAAAAAGCTCTAGAGCAGAAACAAAACGAAGGAAATACAGTTGGAAGAAGGCTAAGCAAGCAACTTGAAAGACAAGTGTACAGTCTGATCTTTAACTTGGGGTTTTATATGTTGGCATGCTTCCAGGGGGTCGTGTCCCTTCTCCCCTGATTCCCCGACAGATGAAGACCGCCAGCATCCGTGGAGGAGCCAGCCAGTTCACCGCATTCTTCCCCACCAGTCCCGTGTTCCGGAAGGTCATACTGTTAATTCCTCACTTCATTTTAGGACGCAGTGTGCCATACTTTGAGCCCCACCTTCACCTGTCCTGATCTGAAACTACTTAATCACTGTTTCCTGATTTTGTTTGCTTGCTTGCTTGTTTGTTCCCTCTCTTTCTCTCTCTCCTCCTCCCTCCCTCCCTCCCTCCTCCCCCTCCCTCCCCTCCCTCCCTCCCTCCCTCCCCTTCCTTCCTTCCTTCCTTCCTTCCTTCCTTCCTTCTTTTCACATCGGTCTTGTTCTGTCACCCAGGCTGGCACACCCCCAGCTCACTGCAACCTCTGCCTTCAGGTTCAAGTGATTCTCCTGCCTCAGCCTCCCGAGTAGCTGGGATTAGAGGCGCACACCACCATGCCTGGCTAATTTTTTGTATCTTTGGTAGAGACGGGGTTTCACCATCTTGGCCAGGCTGATCTTGAACTCCTGACCTTGTGATCCACCCACCTCAGCCTCCCAAAGTGCTGGGATTACAGGCGTGAGCCACTGTGCCTGGCCCAGTTTCAGGTTTTTTCTACTGCCTTTCTCTGGTACCAGCTGCAACCAATTATTATTTTCGAGAGACAATCTCCTGACCATCACCTGATGGTTGCCTGACATTCCTGGTGGTGTGTGTGTGGGGGGGGGCTCTCCTGCCTGCCCATGTCTGTTTAGTTACTTACTCTAACAGGAGGAGGGAGAGAATCAGGAAAAATAACTAATGGGTACTAGGCTTAATACCTGGGTGATGAAATAATCTGTACAAAAACCCCCTGTGACACAAGTTTACATATGTAACAAACCTCAATGTGTACCCCTGAATTTAAAATAAAAGTTAAAAGAAAAAAAATAATATGCTTCTACACCTTTTTTGAGACTGTGTCTTACTCTGTCGCCAGGCTGGAGTGCAGTGGTATGATCTCAGCTCAATGCAGCCTAGACCTTCTGGGTTCAAGTGATCTTCACACTTCAGCCTCTGGATTAGTCCGTTTTCACACTGCTAATGAAGACATACCTGAGACTGGTAATTTATAAAGAAAAAGAGGGGTTTTTTTGTTTGTTTTTGTTTTTGTTTTTAGATGGAGTCTAGCTTTGTCATAAGGCTGGAGTGCAGCGGCGCTATCATGGCTCACTGCAACCTCTGCTTCCTGGGTTCAAGCTATTCTCCTGCCTCAGCCTCCTAAGTAGCTGGGATTACAGCACGTGCTGCCACGTCCAGCTAATTTTTGTATTTTTAGTAGAGATGGGGTTTCACCATGTTGGCCAGGATGGTCTCGATCTCCCGACTTCGTGATCCGCCCGCCTCAGCCTCCCAAAATGCTAGGATTACAGGAATGAGCCTCTGTGCCCAGCCAAGAGAAAGAGTTTTAATGGACTCACAATTCCACAGGCCTGGGAGGCCTCACCATCATGGCAGAGGATGAAATGCACATCTTACATAGCAACAGGCAAGAGAGAAAATGAGAACCAAGTGAAAGGAGTTTCCCCTTATAAAAACCATCAGATCTCCCGAGACTTATTCACTATCATAAGAACAGTATGGGGAAAACCGCCCCCATGATTCAATTATCTCTGACTAGGTCGCTCCCACAACAGTAGGAATTATGGAAGCTACAACTCAAGATAAGATATGGGTGGGGACACAGCCAAATCATATTAGCCTTCCAAGTAGCTGGGACCACTGGCACATGCCACTGTGCCTGGCTAATTTTTTTTTTTTTTTTTGGTATTTTGTAGAGACAGGGTCTCACCATGTGGCCCAGGCTGGTCTTGAACTCCTGGGCTCAAGTGATCCATGCACCTTGACTTCCCAAAGTGCTGGCACCACAGGCATGAGCCACCTGCCACTTGTATATCTTTTTAATGTGCATATAAAGGATTTTAAAAGCATATGTACTATAGATTACTCTGTGACTTATTTTATTCGCTTAATATTTTATGCATAGATTTTCACCTAATTTTTTTCTATCTGTGGTATGCTATTAGTTGCTTGAACTATACCATAATTAATTTAACTTTGCCCCATATTGATAGGAATTTATTTTGTTTCCAGTATTTTGCTATTACAGACAATACTGTAATAAAAATATCTGTACTTTTGTCTTCGAGCATGTTAAGCATTTTTAATAATAGATTTCTAGGTAAAAGCGCTGTGTCAAAGGGTATACAGGTACTCATTTTTCAAAAACAGTGCCAAGTGACCATAAAAACTGTACCAATGCAGAATTCAAATGCTGCTTTGAGAAAGGGCCTGCCTTTGCCGACTTCTTCAGCTTGTCAACAGATCACCCTTTGCGCTTCATCTTATATGTAGCTCTAAGCAGACTCTCTGTCCTGTATTTGAACTATTCATCTTTAAATGTGAAAAATTTATCTAGGACTTTCAAACTAAAAGAGTTAAATTCTGAACATTAAGGTATAATGAAAGAGCCTACAGGATAATTTAAATACATCATTAACTGGCTAATATGACAAGAAATTCCAATCAACCTTTATCAGTTGTATCTCTTTTCAATGACCCTTCAACCCACTTTCCTTTAAATTACTTTGAGCTGTAGAACTAGTTTGCAAATTCCCCTGAGGAATGTAAATGACTTGCATTTTCCCTCATCCCCTGACAATTTTCATTCACTATTTAACAGGCAATTATCTGGCCATCCAGAGTTACAAATAACTCTCCAGAAGAATGGAGTGTCCTTTGAGTTCAGTGATGAGGTGCAAATCCATATGCCAGTAACAGCCACAATTTTAGTTCTGTACTCTTTTCTCCTTGAAGTCTCTTCACCAACTTTTTCTCCTGATCTTCTGTGTGACAAATCTATTAATAATACAACATTTCTCAAGAATTGGCAAATCGTAAATATATTGAGGAATGTTTCATTATCTCTGAGTTGCCACTTAATAAAGTTATGTATGCTACACCTTTTAACCATGAAATAAATTTCCTAGGCTCTGAAGTATAACATATGAAAGGAATAAATTAATTTCTTCAAATTTAATTCAATTAACTAAATACTTGCTATGCACCTTTACTTTTCTAGGCACTGTTTTAGAAGCAAGCAGTCCACAAAAGTAAATAAGATGGGGGCTTCAAATAGATACAATTAAGAGGGAAGATTAAAACACTCATAGTCATGATGGAGACCATATTGTAATTGTTATGATGAAAGTCTAGGAGAGGTTTAGCAATGCACATGGGAAAATAGAGGAGGGGAGACTGGAAAGAAAGGTTTCTGAATAGCTTCTTCATGTTCCACTTAGCTATGGGTAGCCACCACTAACTTGGCACATTTGGCTTATTCTTTTAATTGAAAGTTTTTCGGATATTGAAATAAGGATGAAAGAAGAAAAACATGTCAAGTAACCACTAACTTATTTCAATATTTGCTATACATAATTATGTAGATGTAGATACATACTCTCTTGAGTCCTCAAGACAGTTCTGTATAATAACATATTATTTTTCTTGACTCCTCCATTTCCTCTTTGGCACCACTTGTCCCATTGCTACTCTTTGATTTATTTAACAAGTGTTAAAGATAATAAACTTGCTGATATATATCTATGATACTGTTCTGTATCTGTAAACCTGTAATAGAATAGATGCTGGAACCTAGGGAGAGATTATTGGAGGATATAGTAATAAAGGAGTTTGAGGAGCAGTTAAAAAACAATCCATGTCAGAAATTACAAGAAAGGAAACCCACCTATTTCTGTTCTCTGTGGTTGTGCTTACCCATGGTCCTCTTCTTTGCTATGTCCTGAATTAATCAATCAATCAGGCAACAAGTCAATCTCAATCCCTAGCCCTCACCTCACATTCACTACCAGCACCAAAATACCCCCAGGCCCACACATAGATTAACTCAGTACACTTATTAAAAACTGATGAGAAAAGTTTTCTTATAAGTTAATTCTAAAATTTTAATTTAATTACTAGGTGATAGGAAACTCATATTTTAAAGCACAAGGAATATAGGGACTGAAAATAAAGTGAGAAAGAAAAAAAAAAAAAAGGTTGAACCTGAATGGAATTTTAAATTTCCCCAATACCTCCATAAAAATAACAGACCTCTCACTTTATTGTTATTATTATTATTATTTAGTTATTTATTTATTTTTGAGATGGAGTCTCACTCTGTCACCCAGGCTGGAGTGCAGTGGCGTGATCTCAGCTCACTGCTATGTCCGCCTCTGGGGTTCAAGCGATTCTCCTGCCTCAGCCTCCCAAGTAGCTGGGTTTACAGGTGTGAGCCACCAAGCCCGGCTAATCTTTTTGTATTTTTAGTAGAGATGGGGTTACATCATGCTGGCCAGGCTAGTCTTCAACTCCTGACCTCAGGTGATCTGCCTTCCTCAGCCTCCCAAAGTGCTGGGATTACAGGTGTGAGCCATCACGTCGGGCCGACTAGACCTCTCACTTTAAAATGCTAATTAATTATTGAATTCAGTTGGTGATACTTTGTGTGTTTCCTGGCTCCTTATCTTTCATCACTTGTTTTTGCCATCCAAACATTTTAATTTCTCATCTTTCTTTTCTCCGTGGAGACTGAAATACCCTTTTTTCTTGGCCTTTGGGGCATTCTGAAAAAGGTAAATTTAATTCCTCATCACTGTTTTATGATTTGCTCATTGAAATGAATTACCATCAATTCTCTTCTACTTTTATCATTAGGGTGAGTTTTTTTTTATTTTTTAAAGCCTGTCTGTACTAACTATCAAGTATATGAAGGGCTTTCCATGCAAGTGACTGTCATCAGAGGTACTGGGAAAACTGACAAGAAATAATATTAAATATGTGGACTCTCAACTGAAAAAAAAAAAAAGCTGTTTAAGCATTATAACTCATCTAGTGAGGTCTAATTAGATAACTGAGGACTTAAGGTACAATATTAGGATTTAAATGATAAAGATTTTTGGTTCTGTAAGTCTCTAAAAGCCCTATCCCCGAGGGCGGAGCAAGATGGCCGAATAGGAACAGCTCCAGTCTCCAACTCCCAGCGCCAGTGACACAGAAGACCGGTGATTTCTGCATTTTCA